>NC_080790.1:33537299-33868299 GCF_028018385.1 Neofelis nebulosa | reverse complement strand
AAGAGTTCCCTCAAAAATTTCTTATGCAATAACTAAGGTCTATGAAAAAGAAATTATTTTATTACATAACAGAATATGGTATCTTCTTCTATTTGTGGTTATAGTGTAAAAGAGTGAAAATTCAGCATTATCACACATTAGATATGATACAAAGTTGACATCAGGGCCAAGTTTAGAAAAGCTGTGTATCCATCAATAAAATGAACAAGGACTGAAAGTAAAATTTTTGAGACCTCACCTCCTTCATTCTTTCCATTCTCTTTTTCACTCTGTGAGCACTGTGTACTCAACTACCCTGAATCTGTTAGTAACTTGACAGAATCAGACCCTTTTTAGCTTAGCACAATCTTTAATAAAAGCACATTTGTTATTGCTTCACCCACTGCTTCTTAAGGCAAAATTCCATCAATAACGGACTATTCCATTTTCCGGTTTTCAGCTTTATTAGTTTCCAGCCAAAACTTAATCACGATTTAAGGTCAATGAATAGAGTCAGTCTAACCCTTGAGGGAGTAAGAGCAACAGATAAATGTGACTTGGAAAGATTCCTATCACTGCCGTTAGGACTATAGAAAATAAGATAACAGCTAGATGTTTAAAGACTTTAACACCTCGATAGCCTGGCTTGCTTATAATACGGAAAAGTAAACCCAGCTAGGGCCAGTCAATGCAATTACAAATAAAAAGGAAAACTTGATCGTTTTTCCATGCATGAAAACATTAAGAAAATTAGTCTTTCCCCCGTGGTCCAAGTCCTGACTGTAATTATAGATAGCAGGGATTTTTAGTTACTATAAAATATGGGAGTGCTTTTATATTGCTACTAACTATATAGCAGATTATTAAAGGAGCGTAAGAAGGCTGTGGTGTAATGAGTGCGCTTCTGAAAAACAATAGGGAGAACGCCATTCCCGCATAATACTGTTGGTCTTGCATCATTAACTTGAACACACAACTAGAGAGGAACATGTCTAAACTAGCCAGCTACCATTCTAATACTTATTTCCCATGGCTCGTTCTATCACTACCTGCTCTTTCATAAAAAGAGGGAAATGCCGGTATTTAGTGCTGTAGTTTAAAAACTGTTTAGAATACTATTTTTCTGTAACCTGGTGCAAAATGTTCTCAGCTGGGTAGGAAAAAGAGGCTCTTGCTTTACATTAGAATATTTTTAGAAACACAATGGAAACTTGAGAACAGAAGTAGATAATAGATATCAAAAGAAACGTTCTGAATCTAAAAAACATGCATTGGAACTTCAGTCAGAAGGAAAATAAAAAATCATGAATTACATTGTGGACCATTCAAGGAGCTTTCCTATATTCTTAGTGATTAATGTTACTGGTTTTACAACAGTCTGCATAATATTGGACACACAGGACTAAATGGAATATTATTAGATAACAATTTACCTCCTACAATCCCTTTAAATTTACGCTGAGGGCCTACGCTTTCCCCTGCTCCCTGATTGACATATAAGGCAGGTCTAAACAGCTTTTCTGGTTAATGTTAGGTAGTAAAAACTATTCTCCAATCTCTTCAATTCACATAGCATAGTTTCAATTTATTAATCTACTGTTTAGGTCTGAATAATAGTGATTGTTTCCATCTTGCTTTTAAGTTAAAACTTCTCCAACTTGCTTACTATAAATGAGAAGATGGAGAAAGGAGTATGTATTCCCCTCCCATTTCTGCAAAATACCTCTATTCCATGTTCTCTGTCTTGTTAATTACAGTGTTGGGCCCCCATTGTGATTGGAGCAGTGGGAGGGAAAGAGGAAGTGGTAGCAAGAAAGTTTCTAATGATTGGTGTCACTTGGAGATCTACTGCTCTAAACTTGACAGAAGTTTGGGGCGCCTGGGTGGTGCAGTCGATTAAGCGTCCGACTTCAGCCAGGTCATGATCTCGCGGTCCGTGAGTTCGAGCCCCGCATCAGGCTCTGGGCTGATGGCTCTGGGCTGATGGCTCGGAGCCTGGAGCCTGTTTCTGATTCTGTGTCTCCCTCTCTCTCTGCCCCTCCCCCGTTCATGCTCTGTCTCTCTCTGTCCCAAAAATAAAAAAAAAAAAAATTAAAAATAAAATAAAATAAAATAAACTTGACAGAAGTTTAAGCTCAGTCTTTCTAGAAAACTTCCCATCACTTTGACCACTCAACTGGGGTTCCATAAGCAGTGGTGAACTCCTCTCTAGTCTAACTTTTCCCTTGTGATTTCTTTCACATATCCTAGGCAACTGTCATCATGTTCAACTTCTTTTTACCGAGAACTTGGATATGTTAAAAAATACCCAATGTGGCTGTGTGCGTGCCTTTTCTTTCCTTTCGCTCCCTCCCTCTCTCTCCATGCATACATGCTTTCACTATCATGAAATCCTGAAAAATTTGTGAATTCAGGCCAATTCTTACACAATGAAAAGTGTTCCTTTTCTCCACCATCAAAGCAATTGGTTAGTCACTCAGTGTACCTTTAGATTTCTTTGTTGTGTGTGAAACACCAGTTCCTTCTGTCCCACAAATTAAGATAGAACCATATAGGATGCTCCGGTGGTTCCCAGTTAAATTCCTTTTCTTATGCTTGAGTGAGGGACAAGCCCTCCTCTAGCCCTTTTCAATAGATGTTGTGATAAGCAATCTACCAATTATCTTTCTGCCAAAATAGCACCACCTCTAACGACCTCGAGCCCTTTCATCTCCTTAATAGGGATGAAGGTTTAAAAGTCATAACTGGTTGAAAGACACTTCTGGAATTACATCCTTTCACCTCTCATTGGAATGTGGTATCTACCTTCATGGTACATCAACCACAACTTCCCTTTTACATTGTGTTACGTTAACACTGATGTTTTAATTGTTCAAATAAAGACTAGTTGGACACAACTAATTTCACCTGAGAGATTCTTATGGAACACATGTATTAGATTAATC
Organism: Neofelis nebulosa; assembly: GCF_028018385.1. Taxonomy (NCBI): domain Eukaryota; kingdom Metazoa; phylum Chordata; class Mammalia; order Carnivora; family Felidae; genus Neofelis; species Neofelis nebulosa. The sequence goes on along the minus strand of NC_080790.1, from coordinate 33,865,375 downwards.
TCAGTTTTGGCTAGACATTCAATGAACAAAAATATGTAAAGCGCTATGGTATTTTTATTACCCTCCTTAGTTGTAGCAGTGCTCTGAAAAATAAAGAATTATACTTGGGCATTTTACTAAAATCTGTAATTGCAGAGCTTTTTGCTAGCATTTTTTTTTTTTAGTTATTCCATAGTCCATTGCTATTTATAAAGTGAGTGAATAATTAGTCGTAGTTAGTAGTTCTTGTCTTGAAGAAATAAAAAAGTTCTGGGAAACTTGGATGCACTCAATCCTTGGGATACTTCTTACCCCTAAACAATTGTCCCCATTGTACCTCCACAATAGTTGTGTCATGTTTTTTCAGATTATGCATGCACAGACTAGTAGGACCAAATTCAAGATGAGTTTTTATAATGATGAGTGCATAATATTAGGTCCTTTTGCCAAGGATAGTTTTGCTCTTTAGATGACAGGAACCACAAAATACCACACGCTAACTGGGTCCCTGAATAACACTATGTTCAGAAATTCCTTACAAATTCATTAATGTATTTTCCAGAAAGGTTTGGTAGAAAGGTGTCCAGATCATTCTTCTAGTCACAAGAGAAACTAGTAAAGAAAATTGCTGACAGTAAAGACTGCAGGGCTAAATCCAAGAAACCTGGATTTTCCACTTCATGAAAGTGTCATCTCACACAAAACATTTAATTTCCTTGGACTTCATTTTTCTTGTTTTCCAAAATGTTTAATAATCCTACACAGCCTGCTTCACAGATGACAAAGTAAGTACCAGGCATAAAAGGGCTTTGAAATTTTAATAAAAAATTATATCACTTTATTCAGTTACTATCACCATCGTTGCTGTCTCTATTCTTCGGGCTTTACTTAAATCCCAGTACGGGATATTATATCTTAAGGTTTAAAAAATAATCTAAATGTCTTGAAATCGGTGACTTATGACCAGTTGTGACTCTGTGACTGGTGATTTTTCCAAACAACAACAACAAAAGTCCTACGATACTACAGATGAGGCGGGGGGAGGCAAGGGATCAGAACTTGCTAGTTTGATACTATATATACATTGTAGATGTAGCTCTCATTACCGTTTTTGAAAGACCTACTAAAATCTGTCATTCTATTTCTTTTATGGTTGTCATGACCAAAGTTACTCATCTGTAGCCGAAGATTCAAATGTATTTTTGCATCAGTAAAGAGACTACTAATGCACAGGCAAGTTATATCTATTTTGACAGGAAACTCAGTGTATCGAAAGAATGATTTTGGATTAATCTAGAACAGGTCACCTAAAGCAAGTGCTAGGAAAGTAAAAAAAATCAACAACACTCAGTAAAGCAGTAAAGTTAGTACATTTCCTCTAGTTTTCAATGTCTTTATTGAAAACAGATGTAAAATTGGAAAAAGATCCAACCCCAAATGTGTAAGCCATGCCAAAACCTCAAAACCACCAAAGGTATAAAACCACGTCCTATTTAATTGAGGCTGGATGAAGAATGATAGTAAAATATTGCTTGAGGTTTTAACATGGAGCTTTCCTCAAGCCAGGAGAAAAAACAACCCCAGATGTTCAGATGGCGCACACATTTCCTTTTCTAACGTTCTCATGTGGCCTTCTAGTTAATTGTTTATAGCAGCTCTAACTACAAAAAGAATAACATTTGATTTTGGAGACTGTTCCCAAAGATGGATGTTTGGATGTATAAATCATACTTTTCTCACTTAAACTTTGAATCTCATAGGAGTAAAGTGATGTAGCTTCCTGGAACCACAAAATGAAAATAATTCTGAAATCATAGCAACTTGCTGTCTGGCTAAGGAAGCCCGACTTGAATAGTTGTTTATCACAACCTTCAGTTAAGGAGGGGTCTAATTAAGACCTAGCTAAGACTCTAATTTATTTCATTAGAGACATTCAAATCAAGAGACTTAGTCTCATATATATCTCCTGCTTATGACAAATATGCAACTAGATTCCACTTCATGGAATGTTTATATTGTCCTTTATTTCCAAATGAACTAAGCTGTAGAGAAGCCAGGGTTAAAGGTATGACCTATTTAAGTTAGCACGTGTAGTAACCTGTTTTTTAAGAAATATTCTAACTGCTATCACTGTGTATAATCAATTTACTATTTTTTTGTTTTTATCTATGGGCATAGCATCATAAAAGCACAGACATTGTCAAAATTATAAGGTAAGCTAATGTGATGTATTACTTTTAGGAAGTAGCTTTGTTTTGTAAGATTTTCTCTTTCTGGCATATGCGTTGACCGTCAGGAACAAAGTCAAAGAAGCCTGAATTACCTGCTGATGTCAGACTCAGAAGGAATTATTATCTAAAACATTCCATGATCATCAGGACCTGTTTAGAATTGTGTGTGACTGAGTATGTGTGTATGTGTGTGTGTTTGGTGGTTCTTTCTTAAAGACAATTATTTCTCAGGAACGTACCCACTCAAACCTGATTCTAGTTCTTTGAAAAACCTAAAATTTAAAATACTTTTTTAGGGGTGGCACTCTCAAGGACCACCATTATTCCCTGGAGAAAATTCAACTGCTAACCTTTTCTGTTTATTTCTTTTACCCAGAAAGAGTTGCTACAGGGAAACTTTAATAGTTTAAAATAGTTTTATGTAATAGTTACATTATTATTTCTGTCATTTAAAAAATCACTACAAACTTAATGATGTAACCAATACAGATGTATTCTCTTACAGTTCTGGAGATTAGAAATCCAAAGACTAAAATCGGGTGTGTACAAAGCTGTGTTCCTCTCAACAGGCTATAGAGAAGAGTCTGTTTCCTTGCCTTTTCCAAACTGTAGAAGGGCATGCGTTCCTTGGCTCAAAGCCCCTTCTTCCGTCTACACAGCCAGCATCTTGTCATATCTTTGAGTCTGACCCTCACTTTTTTCCCCTCCCTCTTTCACTTACGAGGACCCTTGTGATTACAATGGATCTACCCAGGTAACCTAGATCTACCCATGGTAACCCCCCCCCGCCAATGTCAAAGTCAGCTAATTGGCAACTTTATTTCCATCTATAAACATAATTCCTCCTTGACATGTAATATAATATATTCAGGGGTTCCAGGGATTAGGACATGGACATTTTGGGGGATAGAAGGAATAATCATTCTGCTTACTATAATCATCAGTCAAGAGAACATTCCTGATATGGTTTCCAGAGACAAGCCTCATACTTGAATTTTCTCTAATGCTCACATACTTTGACTTAATTTAGGAATTTTGGATTAGGTATTCTATTTCATATGTGATTCCCTATTTCTGGGTTATAGTTCTTTGGCACCAAAATATATTGCTTATTATTATTTCTTAATTTATCAGAATAATCAACAAGAATTAAATAACAGAATAAGTGGGTTTATCTTTTGTTTGAAGTGCCTTCTTTTTAATATTGTTTTTGTAATTTTAATATCTATTTTGCAATTTCATGGTGCTGTGCACCAAGAGGAACTATTCTTTAGCAAGATGCCCTCCTTGTAGGGACCTTCTGAGGTGATGTGACACATACAACATAACTATTGTAAACAACAGTTAATTCATTTGAAATGCTTTTCTGTGCTACCTTTATGTTTGTGAGTCTGCATGTCTTGAGTCTCCATTGTGTGCTGTGTGCTTTATAAGCAATTTTCCCCTTATCTCTATAAACCACCTTTTATAAGTGATGTGGCTGAGACTCGGAGATATTAGGACATTTGGACAAGATCACAGGCAATATATAGCGGAGACGTGAATCTGGTTCTACTTTAGATAATTACTTAACCAATAATACACTCTAGCAAAATCTAAGACAGGGAATTAAAAAAAAAAAAACCTAATTGTAGTTCTGGAGAGGAGTAAAGAAATAGCAATGTCTTTTTAATAAAGGTAATGCAAAATTTGAAGATTGGGTGTTCAACATTACATTTATGAAAGAGACTGGGAAGAATTCAGGTTTATGAGAAAGCCACTGAATTCACCTACTAACCTACAGAAGAGGAGTATTGGCATGATGATGGTCAGAAGGCAAACTCCAAGGAGTTCAAGGAGCTCTTTGATAGGAAACGTAGAGATAAAAATTCGATGTCACAATGAAAGCACTGAAGGGAAGGAGAGGGAATGGACAGCAAATAGAAGGCTGGAAGAAAAGCATCTGTTGAAGCTATACAAAGAAATGAGATGGAATTAAACAGTTTTGAGATTGAACCTTGATTCTGTTTAATAGCCATATGTTTGACCATTCAATTAACTTGTTTGGGCTGCAGTTTCCCACCTGAAAAATAGGGACAATAATAACTCATTAATATTGTTACAAGAATAAGTACCTGATATTAGATATGATTAGTCCTGGAGGATTTAAATCGTGAAAGACAATGGTCTTGCTTGAAGACAGAGAGTCTCACTGATGCCATCTTTGCCTAATGTTCTGTCCCTGTTTAGTCACTTCCAAAAGCCCTGCCAAGAAAGAATACAGGGCCATAGAAATGCTCCTCCAAATAGACAGCATTATTAGATTTCTGCGACTTGATTGGCTTCTTAGCTTTGCTATATTTATAGGTGGTCCTGTGTGCAGTTGTGTAAAGGTGAAGAGTGGCACTGGTGTTTTCCCTATGGCAGTGACAGTCTGTCAGGAGACTCATGGTCAGTTGGGCCACATCTGATCTCCCTTCAAGTGAAAAAGCTACTGCAACAGTTGTAGTTTATCCCAAAAGGAAGGCGACTTAGTCTAGTCAACAATGGGACCGTGGTAAGGGTAAGCTATACAGTTCTTTCTTTTCTTTGATTTCATGAGAAATGACCACACAGAATCAGCAGGACTCCTCATTGTATTCTCTTATCTGGTCTCATGTAAGATACCATGTGACTTTCCATTAAAAATTAGCACTAACGGGGCACCTGGGTGGCTCCATGGGTTAAGCGGCTGACTTCGGCTCAGGTCATGATCTCGCGGTCCGTGAGTTCTAGCCCCGCGTCGGGCTCTGTGCTGACAGCTCAGAGCCTGGAGCCTGCTTCAGATTCTGTGTCTCCCTCTCTCTCACCCTCCCCTGTTCATGCTCTGTCTCTCCCTGTCTCAAAAATAAATAAACGTTAAAAAAAAATTAATAAATAAATAAATAAATAAATAAATAAATAATTAGCACTAGGAAAACTCTACTGCCCCTATTGACATCATAAGATATCTTTTATCAGACAAGGATAAAATTCGAGACTACCCGATTGCTTATTTTTTGTTTTTGTTTTGTGCTTTTTTTTCTTAGGGCAAACTCATAACTAAGCAGAACACTTCAGTGAAGTAACTGTTATTTTGAGTTCATTGTAGGATTTTGTTTTTAAAATTCATATGGTTGCGCGAAGTGAAAAAATGTGTAATTATATATACAACATAATTAGGACTAAAAAAGATACTTAGAAAAGAACTATAAGGAATTAGCAAAATATTAGCAGGAGTTGTGCTTGTATCATGGGTTAAAGGTTATGGGTTTTTTAATACTTGTATTCAATAATTTGAGTATTTTATATAAAATAAAAAGGATTAATTCCATATGACTTTAAGGTTCTCTTACTGTAGTTTAATTTACACATTCCCTTTACTTATTTTGTTATTTTTGTTTATGTTTTTGCGTTCTCGAATTACTGTTCTTTGGAAGCTAGCATGGAATAAATTATGTTTATAAAACAAAATGTTTTATTATGTAAATATTTTTGTATAAATCAGAGATACATCATTGAATGTTATGTTAATGTTTTTTAGCTTGGTTATAATTTTAAAAGATCTGTCACATTGTGTTTGAGAGTAGGAAAATAAGAAAAGGCAAATGGACAGAAGTCAATTCAAAGAAAACAGAAAAGTCTAGTTGGAGAACTTTTTAGTACTAGATAACACAGCCTCTAGTATTTGTTCTCATGATGAATGTTATTTAAAAAAAAACAAAAATGTGACTGCAGGGAAGCCTCATGGGAAATCAGAGTATTGCCATCTAAGTGTTATGATTTAAGGTAGTGGGGGAGAGTCCCTTTCTGTCCTAAATCAGTTAACTTCTCTTCTGGCCTGCTGTACCAGTTGAGAGAGAGAGAGAGAGAGAGCGTGCCAAAGAGAAAAGGATGAGAAGAAAGGAGGTCATAGTCTTGCAGCCTTACATTTGGTGGAAATGATGAAGAGTCATATAATTATTCTGAAGATAAAAGATAGAGGGTGTTAATCTGAAGGAGAAAAATGTTGTAAAGAATAACTTTTCTTGGCTTCTTCCTTCTATATAGCTTTTTTTTTTTTTTGGTAAGAATTTGTCAGTGTTCTAAGAATTGATTATAGAGGCAATAGAATACGTGGAACTTATGTTAAATAGCTGAGTGGTTGTGTGGGAAACATTCTTTAAAAAAGAGTCTAATTGGATTTGCATATGAGTCTGAAAGTCTAGCCATTGAATAGAGTACTGATTTTGTCTTCCAGTGTGTTACATATTATTTTTCATGTGATGTTACTGGTAGATGTAAAGAGCATTCTATTGATGTCCTTGTTCAAGGTTATAAAAATATTGACTGTGAAAGGGCTTTACATCTCCATATGGGATTTTCTTTTGGTTTTACATTTCAATATGCCATCAGTTGGTCTTTTGGTTAATCAGCTACTAATATTTCTAACTATACAATCATTGATGCTATGAACATTTTGTAGCCGTCAGAGCATTGCTGAGTTCCTGCTGCGTTTATGATACTTTACTAGAAAAAAGTATATATAGCTTAAATAGTATGAGTTAAAGACTGTATAACAAGAACAAGTTTAAAAGTATTAAAGACCAGAATAGGAAGAAATATCTTTTATTTCAGTTGCTCCAGGGGAGGAGATATTTGAATTGAGTCTTGAAGACTGGGTGGTTTTGAGTAAACAGAAATAGAGGAGGGGGGATTTCAGAAAGACAAATGTACCAGCAAAAGATTGAGGTGGTAGAACACGAGACATTTTCAGGAGATTTCAGGTAAGGCAAGGAAAATTAATTAAATGACGTCCACAAGATCAGTTAGCAAATAAATGGTCAGTTTGGGGAATGTTTACCTTAAACATAAACCCATATACTTTCCCTTTCCTTTGCTAACTCTCCCTTGTTTACTTTTGAGAAAGGAGGGAGGTACTCAACCAACCCATGTGGCACTACATTGTTCTAGGTATGTTATGCAGAACAGATTGCAAGAGAACGTCCTTAAGGAACTCTGGTAGTAGTTCACACCTAAAGGAGCAGCTTTTAGCCATTTATTTGAAAACCACCTGTCTTTCCTACCAAAATATTATTATTAAGATCCACAGGCCAGCTCCTCATTTATCCATCTTTATTTGGCTGTTTAGACGGTGTAAATTTTTCTATATTTATATAATGTCACTAGCAATGTGGGCATTCTTTAAAAAGCTCTTTTAAGACCTGTCAGTTAAGGTGGAAAACAATCTAGTCACTGGATAACACGATAATCTCTGAACGGGGATCACTTTGCCCATGTTTTCCAGCAATGAAGATTAAAGTGCTGTCTTGAATATAGCCATCGCTTTTTGGTCCATCCACAGCTCCAGAGAGCATTTCTATAATTCTATAATTTCTATAATTGTCTGAGTGGAAAATCTCACAAGGGAGCTTTGTTAGCTTTTTTGACCTAATTATACAACAGAAACTTTTCTTAAAACAAAGTGGTGTTTGGGGCTGAGAGACCTCAAAAATATTTTTGGTTATGAAAAGCACAAGGAAGAGCATAAATATTGAGAAGTAGGAGATCTTGAATTCAGGACCTTCTAATTTGCAGAGGTAGTTAAGAAAAGTCATTACAATTCATTCTGATTTTCCTCATTTAATTAGAGATAACGTTATTTCCAGGGCTCACATCCAAGATTTGTACATGTGCCCTGAAATGTTTAAACTGCTCTGCAAATATTGTTAATGTATTGACTAAAATAATAAGCAATGTTATTTTAAGAGTAAGAAACCCACATAGCACTCACCTTACATTTAAACATATAGACCTTGTTCAATCTCTTTTGGTCCCTCAAAGAAACTGTTTTGAAGTACATTACCAATTAAGGGGAGCAGTATGCTCAGAAAACTTAGGTTGGATAAAGGTTTGGAAATACTTATATAAAAGTTCTTCAAATCTGAATTTTGAAACTTTTGAGTTTTCTACTTTAAAATGTCATTGTATGGTGTGCCTGGGGGGCTCAGTTGGTTAAGTGTCTGACTCTTGATTTTGGCTCAGGTCATGATCTCATGGTTCTTTGAATTGCACCCCACATTGGATTCTGCACTGACAATGCAGAGCCTGCTTGGGATCCTCTCCCTCTCTCTCTGGCCCTCCCCTGCTCATGTGCTTGCTCTCTCAAAATAAATAAACTAAACTAAAATAAAATAAAATAAAAATAAAAATGTCATTTTATTACTGTTAGCTATATTGGCTCCTTTGTTCACAGCATTCAGCAAAGCTATGTAAAAGAAGACATGTTCTAAAATTGTTGACAAAATTTTCTGACGGGAATAAAAAAACGTATTATCTGTAGCATTAGAAAAGGTGCAAATTTAAGTAGCATGACTCCTTCTGTTCTCTAGTTTAAGAAATAAAATCGATAAAATCTTCCTCTCCTGTAAACCTTTTTTGAATTAAAATGTTGCTTGTTAGAGAACAATGCTATGATTTAAAATTTTTCACTTGAAAAATCGAATTCAAGATCATTTGAAACTGAAACCAATGCTGTGTACTTTGGGCATTTGACTAAGTTCTGTATTACTCGGGTGTCTTTACTCAGTTATTTACTGCTACTGTGCTTTGGATATGCCTGCCTCACTTTTTCCCATTTCAGGATGAAAACTTTTTTTTTAATGAAGGGAACTTAGAAAAATTTTATTGTTGTTAAAATAGCCAATTTCTTTGCACATAGTGCTCCTGTTAAACAGTTGATTGCAATGGTGGTAAATCACTAACTTCTGTATTGGAGATAGTTCTAGAATGTTCCAGGTACATCCATAGCCAGTCTTTATAAGCTCAATATTATCCTGTGATTAGTTCCAGGAAAGTAGAGTGAAGTGTTTCAAACTTGTTTTTTGTTTTTTTGTTAAGTGGTCTAGGATTTATGGCTTCCAACACCATGACTAGTAGAAATACATTTGTTTTATGTGATATAGATATAAATGATTACTATCAATAGAAAAACTACTTTTTAAAAATAATAAGCAATTGAACAAGGTTTAGACTATATATTCTTCTAGTTTCTTTGGTCAAATAATAGGACTCGTTTCTTCTATCACCACTGTGTGTGATTACGTAGATGTATATTGTAGAATGCAGAATAAATTTACTGGGCCAATCACCTGTCAAGGGTTATAACTAGGGGTAACTAACTGGCTGGAGAAGAATGGGAATTTATTAGCACATGACTCCATACAAAGATTTCAAGTAAAATGAAATGAGAATTTGCATGTGATTAAAAAAAACTAAGACTTTGGTCTGTTTTAACTCTATAATTCTATAGTTTTTTAAATATATAACTTGTTATCCAATTGTTGATTTTAAATTCATAAATGTATACAACCTACCTTGAATATCAAGAGGAAATGCTGTTAAAGGCATGAATTGGCAGCTTATTTACAGGCCATTAAATTCATGCAATAGAACAAGCATTTAGTATGCATCAGCAGGTCACAGAGCACTATATTCAGTGCTAGGATTTATATGTGGTTTCACACAGTCCAAGAAAAAGCTTTCTCTGGTCTTTCTCAGCAACAGAAAGATGGCCACGCAATTATCTTTAGGTAGTCTTGATTTTCCTCCTTAGTCACTATCTTAACAGAAACAAAAATCCACTTATCTGATCATTTTAATCTTGTATATAACTCTAAAACTTGTATTAAAGTGATTATTTAAAATTATTTGAGGTTTTCTAAAAACTAAGTTGTGGGATTTGGGAGAGTAGGAAGTATCTAATATGGCATTAATATTATACACAATTAGACACGTATTTTTGAATTGTGTGGGGAAAATTGATGCATGTTCAAGATTGTATTTGCCATCATTTATACAAACTTGTTAGATTATAAAATCCCCTCAGATTGTTCTTACTTTCTCTTAATGTGAAACAGGTTTTTCACAGTTCCCTAATTAATTTCCAGTTTCATTTTTAATGGAATCAGAACCCTAGACTCAAAATAGTCTCGTTGGATGATTATTACATTATTAAATATTCCAAATCAGTTACCTTAGTTTCCATTTATTTTTCCCTTAAATGTTAGTTTTATGTGTCTAAGGACTGATATGATATGCAAGTCACAGGTGGTTTTTTATTGTTTGTTTGCTTATTTTACTTTGTGTTATCTTAAAGAAAAGTATGAATTGAGATATAAAAAATTGCATATAACTGTGCCAGTGCTTGGACATCTGGGTGGCTCAGTTGGTTAAGCAACCTACTCTTGGTTTCAACTCAGGTCATGATCTCACAGTCTGTGGGTTCAAGCCCCGCATGAGGCTCTGCATTGACAGTGCGGAGCCGGCTTAGGATTCTCTCCCTCTCTCTCTGCCCCTCTTCTGCTCTCTCTCTCTCTCTCTCTCTCTTTCTCTCTCTCTCTCTCAAATTAAATTAAAAAAAAAAAACTTAAAAAAATAACTGTGCTAGTACTTTTTATTTTATTTTTTAATTTTTTTTAACGTTTATTTATTTTTGAGACAGAGAGAGACAGAGCATGAATGGGGGAGGGTTAGAGAGAGGGAGACACAGAATCCGAAACAGGCTCCAGGCTCTGAGCTGTCAGCACAGAGCCCGATGCAGGGCTCGAACTCACGGACCGCGAGATCATGACCTGAGCCGAAGTCGGCCATTTAACCGACTGAGCCACTAAGGTGCCCCTAGTACTTTTTATTAAGATTATCATCATTTTTGTTAAGATTCTGGTTACAAAGTTCCATAGGTTTTGAGTAGTCTTCCTGAATACTGTTTTCTCCATAAACTCTGATTTTTCCAAAGTGAGGTTTTTCAGAAGTGTGTTTATAATATTGGAGCAGAAATACTCACTGTTTCTGATCTGTTCATGCTTTTATTTAGTGAGGGAGAAGTACTGAGGCTTGAGGGGATCGGTCAGACTCCAAAGTGTAAAAGTAAATTTGATGAGCATAGTTTAATAATGTTTAGTTCTATTCAGTGAGAGATTTACAGTGGCAACAAGACAGCCAAATATCTTTTCACAACAATCCTTTTCAAATTTGAATACATGGTCTTATTCCAGATAGGACATTTTGTAGTTACAATATCTTAATGGCTTCTGGATACTAGGATAGAACTAGACTTCATTAATTAAATATTCCATATTTCTTTTTCTTCTTTTGCCAATGTGTGAAATTTAAAAGAATTCAAATGTATAAAATCTGAGCATAAAATATGGCTGCGAAACAAGACTGATTCTGGTAAAACCAACCATGTTACTTTATCTGAACACATTTTCTTAGGGAATACTGACAAAGGAAGAAAATGAAGTTAGTAATTACTCCCTAAGTTACTTTTATGATGACCTTGTGCAAATTCTCCTATAATTCTGAGTAAAAAGACATATTTCACAGCCCACAGTATATAGCAATAATTACAGAAGTAAATTCTGGAAGAAAAAAAAATAGCCACAAGTTCTTGACTCCAGCTGTTCTCCTGAAATGAATCAGAGATTGAGCACTCCAGACCTCTTTTAACCATAGCTTTAAAGTTAAATGTGGATTGATGATCAAGGATACAGGCTTGCAGAGGAGGCTTTCTGAGCTAATGATACCTATCCAGCTCAGAAACACACGTTTGAAAAAGGAAATTAATCTATTGAATTAATCACAGCCATGCAAATTTTTTTCTTTTGATTTTTAATAATGATAGGCCTGCCACATAAGGGGAGGGAGGATTTTTTTTCTTTTTTTCTTTTTTTTTTTTTTAAGTTTACAGTAAAACCTTGGTTTACAAGCATAATTTATTCTGGAAACATACTTGTAATCCAAAGTACTTGTATATCAAAGCGAATGTCCCCATGAGAAATAATGGAAATTCAGATGATTCATTCTACAACCCAAAAATATTCATATAAAAATGATTTAAATACTGTAATATAATACAGAAGATACTAAATATAAAGAAAAATAGACAAGTTACCCTGCGTTTACCTTTGAAAACATTCATAGCGGATGTGGGGGAGATAAGAGAGAGGAGGGTTATTGTGTAGGAGGACTCATCACTAATGAATGTTGACTACAGTACAGTATTAGTAAACTCTTGTCATATATTGTATTTAATGTAACTGGCAATAAGGCAGCAGAGGAAAGGGTCTATATCTGCAGGTGGCCTGACCTCGAATGAAGCAAAGCATTTCTGAGCTTACTCTTGTATGAAAAAGCAAGGGACTGATCGTTAGGTGCTTTGAAGTGACAAAAAAACACTGGTGCCAGTTGTGGGCACCTTCCAACATTCTGAAAAATCCCTGATTTCTGCCAAAAACCATGCCTGAAACTGAGCATCCCAAGCATTGGAGACGATCACCCACAATCCTGCAGCAAGAGAGACAGAGAGAGAGAGAGAACCATTGGCTCAGTTGTAATCACGTGACATTCGGCATCATGTACTACTCGTATTGCAAGACATCACTCATTTATCAAGTTAAAATTTGTTAGAAACGTTTGCTTGTCTTGTGGAGCACTCTCAGAACAAGTTACTCACAATCCAAAGTTTTCCTATATTTATTTATTTTGAGAGTGCGCACATGAATGAGGGAGGGGCAGAGAGAGGAAGAGAGAGAGCATCCCAAGCAGGCTCTACCACACCAGCGAAGAGCTCATGCAGAGCAGAGCCCAATGCAGGCCCAAACCCAGGAACCGTGAGATCATAACCTGAGCCGAAACCAAGAGCCTGACGCTTAACTGACTGAGCCACCCAGGCACCCTGGGTTCTTTTCTTAAAAGTAAATTTTGGCAAATCTGATGTATTATGTTTGTACATAGGCTTATGTCAAACAGTTGAGGCACCAATGATGGGATGACTCATGAGATTGCTGTTATGAAATAGTCAACTTTCAGAAATCCGGACCAATTTAGAAGTAGTGGGGTGGAGTGGACTAGTGGAGGGTCTTAAATTAGATGACTGAAGTGTGAATTCTGGCCATGTTGTTTATTAAGTGTGTGACCTTGGACATGTAACCTCACGAAGCCTCACTCTCCTCGGTTATAACAAGGTACACAGCTCATGGTTGTGTTTTAACATTAATTTTAATAATTCCTGTAACACCACCGGTGTTCAGTAAGTTTTAGATCTGGTTAGAAATTGGGGTAGCCCATTAACTGGATGGAGCCACATAACCTGTTGATAAATGAAATTGCCTCTTGTTTTTCACCACCATAGACAACCCCCCACCCCTGGCAAGATAATAAGCACTCTCGATCCCATCTCTGGTAAGGTAGTCAAGTCTTATTCATAAGGAGTAAATTTGTCTCTCCTCAAGAGAATTAACTACCATTTTTATGTTTCTGGGTTGTAAAGGAGCCACTGACAGTTGATAGGAAGTTCTAAAACTTTTTGTGTCAGTGCTCATGAAGCCATTGAAACTGAATTGTCTGCAGGGAAAGGGGAGAGATGGATTCTTGTAGTTATGGGAACTAACAGCTGCACACCCAGAAGGTCGTATAAACAGGAAGGGCATGGTGGGACTTGTATTCTCTGAGGGAGGTTCCACAGTGGGTCCACCACCCAGATAGTGTGTGAAGGCATGTATGGAAAGACTGCTAGATCCATGGAAATTTCTAAAGAATGGTGCTGGATCTGAGAAGCAATCGAAGCACTTCTTCTGAGACAAAAGGCCTTAGGGCAGTGTGAGAACTGCCTTTGTCTTCTGTTATCCAGTCACAGTTGAGGGGACACAGGCTTGCCTGAGGTCAGTCTTTTCTGTCTGGAAGTTGTGCAGTCTTGTGCAAGTGGAAGAAATGCTCTGGGTCTGTCTTCAGGCTTTGGATACCACATGATTTGGCTATCCAATGAAGATGCCTCACTGAATCCCCCACCTTCAACTTAAGATCCCTTTGGGACCCTCGGGGAGAAGAGGGGGGAGTTTCTGTATTCCTGTCTCTTGAAGCCAGGGTGGGAGTACGTTCGGTGATTCCCAACTGGGAAGAGAAGAGAGTATACATTATCATTATAATCACCTCAGTATATTTCATAATTAATACTGTGGTTTTATCTTCTCAACAAGGGTGAGGAGAGTTTGATTACAAAGCTTTCACATTTGAACTCTCAGGAGGAGTTCAGCTCTCCGGTTTTTGAGAGTAGAAGTATTTTTTGTTGTTTTGCTTTTTGCTGAAAGATACTACACAGTTTTCATCCTTCATCTAAGATAATTTGAGGTAACTGTTGTTAATTTTTTGTACCCTGGGTTCCATCACATGAGTGGTAGTATCATTGACAATCCGCCAAGGAGGAAAACTCTGAACAGAAGAGAGGAAAGAAAAATAGATTCAAAATGAAAGGATGGGAGTCAGCCCTGTGGAGAAGTTAGGGAGAGATTGCCAGCTTTTACACTCTTTTAAAATTTTAAATGAATGTTTGTTTTTTGTTTTTGTTTTTGTTTTTTTCTGTTTCAGGTACATTGATTCTTTCCATGCCATCTGATTCACTTTCTTTTTTTTTAAGTTGATTTTATTTTGAGAGGGGGAGGGGCAGAAAGAGAGGGAGAAAGAGAATGCCAAGCAGGCTCTGCCCTGTCGTCTCAGAGCCCAGCACGGGGTACAAACCCATGAACTGTGAGACCGTGACCTGAGCCGAAATCAAGAGTCCAGCACATAACTGACTGAGCCACACAGGTGCCCTGATTCACTTTATAAAGAGCTTTTGGAAATCACTGTTTTACAGGTACCATTAACATCTTATAAGTTAGCTTGAATGGGAGACTACTGACAGAGCTGGGAGAACTGAAGTGACCATTGCTATAGAAATGTCGAAGGGTGGAAAACAATGCCCCTACGAGCAATGCGAGATCTTATCCTGTTCAATAGTTTTAAGGAAACGCAGATTTGAAACAGAAACCAACCTCCCAAGAAGTTGAGCTTATAAATTTTCCAGAGACTTGTGCCAATGTTTTACTATAGTCAGGGGTCTCCATTCATTGTGAGAGTTATTATGTATGACTTTATCCTGAGAGGGAAATGTAAGCAATTATTTCCATTTCACGAAGCAGTTACATTGTACCAAAAGTGCATGGATCAACAATATATTACACATAGAAGCCCATGTAATAATGTGTTACATGTTCTTTTAGTCGTTTTCAAAACACTTCATCTTGAAGCAGAAAAGATTGTTTTTCACTGAAAGAGATTAAGTGTGAAACAGAAATAGACTTATTAAATCTTAGCCAATAAATGCATTTGAAATTTCCATGAAGATCTGCTTTTATATAGTTTTTACTTCAGAATCGGTACCAGAGAAGTAGGAAACATATTTAACAAACATCTAGAATATTTTAAATAAGTCTGTGGTACAAATAGGAGTCGAACACTGTATTTTCTATTTAATCGCTAATATTCTACTCAGATTTATTGGCTATTTGAGGAAAAAAATTACTGCCCACCATGTACTTTTGTATACATTATCTCCTTGAATTTTCAGTATGTGCATGGGTGGTTAATTTTATTAAAAATCAGGAAGGTAAAATGAATTGACAAAAACCATTCAGTTAGGAAGTACCTGAGCTAGAATTTGGAATAAGTCCTACTCCTTTTTTCAAATGTCACAGTTTTTACATGTAGACACTTTTACTGTTCTATAGCTGATTTCTTTGCGAGGTGGTAATTACTTCACTCTGTGAGTAGATAGGAGTATGTATCGAGGACCTTGTCTGATACATCCTACCCTGCCTATCCACTTCCTCTGACTTCATTTTTTTTTAAGTGTATTTATTTGTTTTGAGAGAGAGGGAGAGAGAGAGAATGAGCAGGAAAGTGGCAGTGAGAGAGGTAAAGAGGGAGGGAGAGGTTCCACATTGTCAGCTCAGAGCCTGACATGGGACTTGAACTCATGAACTGGGAGATCATGACCTAAGCTGAAACCAAGAGTCAGATGCTCAACCAACTGAGCTGTCCAGATACCCTGACTTCAGTTTTTTTAATTTCTAAAAGAAGTCCATAGGAGTTTCTAGCCCATAAGAATTCACAGGTAATTCAGTGAAGTCACACATATAAAACACTTATGTTACATGTTATATCCTTCATGTTATACTTACTGTATTATACTATAGAAAGCATATATTAAGCACTTCAGAAGTGTTAGTTATATCAGAAACTATATGATATATACATTATGAAATATATACAAACATTTATGTGATCATATATATTTTTATATTTCATAAAATATATGCATATTGATTTTTAAAGTTCACACTGTAACCCTTATGTACAGAGAATATATAAACTTAAGGTGAGGGAATCTATAAATGACCTAACCTCAGTTCAATTATATATTGTTTCTTTGCTACCATTTTTCAGTGCCTCAGGGAATTCTCTCTTCCCTCTTCTTTCCCTAAGATGGGGTCACAGTGTGTAGAGAGAAGGAATCAGGGTTTGGCTCATTTACCTGTAAGGCAGGGAACAGGGATTAGGTGCTCTTGAAGGATGTCCTCTGTTTCTTTGATCAATGGGCACTGTCCATTGTGTGGTTGTGAGGTTTTTGGTATATGTGGCCAGGATACAACATAGCCTGGTTATTTTTAACTTGGGTCAAGAGGTATGACTCAACCACCATTAGTCTCAACCGCTATTATAGACTCTTGAAGTCTGTCTGGCAATTACTTGTATTTGATGATGATTTGGAAGTCTCACCAACAACCCTTGCTGCATAATCACTTCTTCACTGGAGTTTTCCAGCAGGATATGTGGACACCTTAGCTATCTCTCTTTTCTTCTTGGTCCATTTGGGACCCAAAAGGAGCTTGAAAGAGAGAGAGAGAGAGAGAAAAAGAAAGAAAGAAAGAAAGAAAGAAAGAAAGAAAGAAAGAAAGAAAGAAAGAAAGAAAGGAAAGAAAAGAGAAAAAGAGAGAAACCTTGACTGTGTGATACTACTTACTTTAATTGTCTGTGTTTGTAGCATAGGTTAGTATTAGAAGCCTGGTCAGGCTAATAAAACTAATTATATGTATATAAATTAGAGATAAATAGTTATGTGTAAAACTGTATATCTGTACATGAGAAGTAAATGATAGGAATTGAATGTTTTACATGTAAAACTTAAAGTGCCTAGATATAAAATATGAAATATATGCAAAATATCTATAAGATCAATAGAAAATAGAAATATAAAAAAAATAGAAAAATGCCAAGATAAATTAAAATAGACCTAAATATATGGCTTGTGGATTGTCCATGGATTATTGTGACTCAATGTTGTTAAGATATCCATTATCCCTGGGTGCCTGGGTGACTCAGTTGGTTAAGCATCTGACTTTGGCTCAGGTCATTATCTTGCAGTTCAGTTCTTGGGTTCGAGCCCCACATTGGGCTCTCTTCTGTCAGCATGGAGTCTGCTTCAGATCCTTTGTCCCCTTCTCTCTCTAACCCTCCCTGTCTGTCTGTCTGTCTCTATCTCTCTCAAATAATAAAAAATAAACTTAAAAAAAAAAGATTTCTGTTATCCCCTAGTCGATGTATGGATTCAATACAATCTCAGTTGAAACCCCAGGTGTTCTTTTAAAGATATTGGCACCGTTATTCTAAAATGTGCACTGAAGGGGCGCCTGGGTGGCGCAGTCGGTTAAGCGTCCGACTTCAGCCAGGTCACGATCTCGCGGTCCGTGAGTTCGAGCCCCGCGTCAGGCTCTGGGCTGATGGCTCGGAGCCTGGAGCCTGTTTCCGATTCTGTGTCTCCCTCTCTCTCTGCCCCTCCCCTGTTCATGCTCTGTCTCTCTCTGTCCCAAAAATAAATAAAAAACGTTGAAAAAAAATTTAAAAAAAAAAATAAAAAATAAAAAATAAAATGTGCACTGAAATGCAAAAACTTAAAAAACTAAAACAGTATTTTAAAATGATGGAAAAATTTGGAGAATTTATACTAACTGATTTCAATATCATATAAAGCTGCAGTGGTAAAGACAGTATGGTGTTTGTGTGAGGATAGACAAATAGATGGGTGGAGTATACAATCCAGAAGTAAACTCAAACATATATGACCATTTGATTTTTGACCAAGGTTCCAAATCAGTCAAAAAGGTTGGGGGGGGGGGGGGCGGAGTGCCTTAACATCTGGATATCCACATGGAAGGAAAATAAATTTTGCTTCTTACCCCATTCCAGACACAACAATTAATATGAGATGGAATGTACTTGTAAAAAATTATTTTAAAAATACTTACTTAAAAAATTTAGGAGAGTATTTTTGCTGCCTTGGAATAGGCAAAGATTTTTCCGATAAGACCTCATTTCACAAATGAGGAGTAACAAATAAGACCTCCTATAAATACAAATTTCTTGTTCATCAAAAGATGCCATTAAGAGAATGACAAAGTAGGGGCGCCTGGGTGGCTCAGTCGGTTGAGCATCCAACTTCGGCTCAGGTCATGATCTCACGGTTCATGGGTTCGAGCCCCACTTCGGGCTCTGTGCTGACAGCTCAGAGCCTGGAGCCTGCTTTGGATTCTGTGTCTCCCTCTCTCTCTGTCTCTCCCCCACTTGTGCCATGTCTCTGTCTCTCAAAAATAAATAAACATTTTTAAAAATTTAAAAATAAATAAATAAATAAATAAATAAATAAATAAATAAATAAATAACTGACAGGTAGTGGGCCAGATTTGGCCCACAGAGAGTAGTTTGCTAATCCTTGATCTAAGCAATTCATTGAAGTCCCCCTCTTAAATCGAGAAATCAAAATATTGGCCTATTAGATGTGTATGCTGGTGTCTTCTAACAGCTTTATCCACAACAGTCAAAATCTGGAAACAGCTCAACTGTCTATCAACAAGAGAAGTAGATAATAAAATACCACTTGACAATTAAAAAGAATGAAGTACTAATACGTGAAACTAACATGGAAGAAATTAGAAAACAAAAACAAATAAAAACCCTGGCGATGCCAAACGAAGGTGAATGAATTACCAACTCAGACACAGTTGGTTAGGATGTACAGTGACTAGAAATCATACGGTATCGGTAACAGTATACAATTTGTACAAACATATTAGAGCACAACTTGTAAATTTTCTTTCTTTTTTTTTTAATTTGAGACAGGAGAGAGAGACAGACAAAAAGCCTTCAACAGAAAAAAAAAACGGTAAAAATGTTCACATATTCGTGCAATGGAATACTAAGCAATATAGGGAACATACAAATTACTGATATCCTCCAACACCGATGAGGCTCCAACATTTTACTGAACAAGAGACTAGAGGCAAAAGAATACTACAAAACCCAAAATGCAGGAACAAACTAAATGTATGGTGATAGAAATGATTGCCCCTTGGGGCACCTGGGCGGCTCAGTCGGTTGAGTGTCTGACTCTTGGTTTCTTTCTTTTCTTTTCTTTTCTTTTTTTTTTTTAACTTTATTTGTTGTTGAGAGAGAGAGACAGAACGTGAGTGGGGTAGGGGCAGAGAGAGAGAGGGAGACACAGAATCCGAAGCAGGCTCCAGGCTCTGAGCTGTCGGCACAGAGCCGATGTGGGGCTCAAATTCACAAACTGCGAGATCATGACCTGGACGGAAGTTGGAGCTTACCGACTGAGTCGCCCACGCACCCCAGTACTATAGTGTATTTAAAAAATTTTTTTTTACTGTTTATTTATTTTTGAGAGGTGGGGGGGAGGCAGAAGGAGAAGGAAACACAATCTGAAGCCGGCTTCAGGCACCCAATGTGGGGCTCGAACCCGTGAACTGCGAGCTCATGACCTGAACCAGTCGGACGCTTAACCGACTGAGCCAGCCAGGCGCCCCCAACTCTTGGTTTCTGCCCAGTTTATGATCTCACAGCTTCTGGAATTGAGCCCTGCATCAGGCTCTGGGCTGATGGTGCAGAACCTGCTTGGGATGCTCTTTTTGCCCCTTGCCTGCTCGTGCTCTCTCTCTCTTTCTCAAAATAAATAAACACTTAAATGATTGCCTTTGCTAACATGGATATATTGACTACAATACAGAAAGAAACATTCAGGAGTAGTGGGAACGTTAGTTATAACTCTTGGTTTGGGTCGTGGTACAGAGGTGTATACAGTTGTCAAAACTCACAGAACTGAAACTGAAATTAATGATTGTATGACATGTAAATTATATATGTCTATTTTTAATAAACAAAGACAAAATGACAACAAAGACAAAATCATATAAATCACAAACATTGATTTATCACGAACATTTGACTTACTCAGGCAATGACTGTACTATATATGTTGCTGGGGCTGAAGGCCAGCCACTTCCTTATTTTGACTTCAGTCTATTTTATGTGCTTAAATGTCCTTATATGTCATCCACTTTTGTCTGGGTAGTGAACCACAAACTTACACGATACCATTATTCTGCTTCGTGGTTTACAAAGCACCTGCAGTTATTTCCTCACTCAATCCTTGATAGCGCAGTAGAGTATCCACATGGTTATTTTGCTGTTAAATTAAAAGTGGAAAGAAGCTGAAGGCTTTCTCTAAAACCCAGAAATTAGTAACTGGCAGAACTGAACTTGAGCCCTTCTCTTCTGACTCTAAAGTTTTGCTAGTATGGCTTGCACATTACCTATTCTGTAACTGACTGCCCGAGAACACATCCTGAATTTCTTTGGCTACTGAACGGCACGTGGCTGTGTTTCTGCAACCGAATTGCCTCTAGTTTATGGGGCTCATCTCCCAGTGACCCTTGTCAGCCACTTTCAAAGATCGCTAAGACATTGAGAATGGTATGATGTAACAGCAAAAGGAAACTTCACAGTGGCTTCCACACAGGAGAAGAGATCTGATGCATGTCGATAGGCATTAAGAACTAAGCAAAAAACATTCCGAAGAGACAACGATAGATAGGTGCAATCTATTTCATTTGAATTCTCAAATCAGTGGTGTATGGTGGGTGGCTGTTAAAAGAAGTTCTCATCCCAAAGTTAATGATCAGAGGTTGAACTTCAATATTTCATAGTATATATAAGATCTAGAGATGATGATGGCAGTATTTCTCTTCTAATGAAAAAAAAAAAAGTTATAACTGCCTGTGAAGACACGCCTTGCTCAGGTTGCGGCTTTCACCTTCAGCCGAGGACAGGAATGATAAATGGGTTTTGTTTGCCTGCCAACTCCCAGTTGCTTGGTAATGGCTGCCGGGATTACAATGATGAGAAGGAGTCATAATCTGTGATTGGGCTTCTAAACAGGCTCAGATATGAGAGCTTTGCAAACTGCATACTGCATTTCAGACATTCCTTAACTGTGGCCTTAGGAAATTTCCACTCGGTGAAGAGACTATGTTACGAAAGCAGCCCTCTCATTTTCTTTATCGTTTCTGGGCTTTTCCCCAGCCATATATCACCGAGAGCCAAATAATTGCAGATTAAGGGTCTTGAATGCCTACAAAATGAGAAGGTTTCAGGATAGACAATATATGTAGGTGTGCAGTGACAGAAACGAGGCAGGATCATGCAATGTCAAGGCAAGTCCAGTTTAGGCTAGATCTTTCTGGAATTCTCTTGTTATAGTAACGGCATCACACAGAGCTATCTACCTAATCACAAGCAAATACCTTATTCATTCCCTGAGACCTCTGTCTGTTCATCTAAGAAGTTTTCTCTAGTTCTATCTTAACATACCTTCTCTGGAACAAATAATAATAATAATAATAATAATAATAATAATAATAATAACAACAACACTACCATGGATATATATGGTATTTACAGTTTATGAAATACTTTAAATTCTTTTCTACTGTCTGATTTCTTTAAATAGCTGAAGGAGGTAGATCAATTGCATTCCCATTTCTAAGAGAAAAAAAAAAAAAAACCATGACCAAAAGTACAAGTAAGTCATCAGGAAACTGTTTTCTTTCTTAAATTCAGAGTGACTCTAGATCTCAGCTGTCTGACTTCCAAATCTTTAATATTTATTCCCAATTAATGAGCATGGGCAGCCATAGAATATATATAGATAACAGTGTATGCAAATATAAAATAACAGATATCCAGGTTAGGAATAAGCGAGGTTATATGCTCAATATATTAGGGAAGTTTAACATCATGCCACTGTGTCCACATTGTTTTGTTTTTCCAATAAGTTGAATAGTGGAATGTCTGACCCCAGTCATTTTAGGTCCATGAGTCCTAAAATGAAGCATGATCTTAGAATACTAACCACGTTTCAAGAAAAGGGAATGGTTCTTCCGATAGTCCCTTATTACATGTGCTGCTCTTAGGGTATAGGAAATCTAATGTCCGCACAACCAGTTGAAGTGTAAAACTGCACCGAGCTTTAAAGAACTGATTTTGAAAGATTTTTTTGTTCTTCTCTTTGGACTAAACATTTGTGCTGGTGTGATTTGCACAGCCTCGTTGTAAGTGCTGCACATCCTATATTTAACTCTGGACTAAAGCTTCTTTGTTCTGTTTAAATATACTCCCTGATCTCCACAAAGACTTACTGCAATGCAGTGGTAATTTGAGGTAATTGTGTCAGTGGAAAACAGGAAAATCTGTTTTTTTTCCCCCACTTATGGCAAACCAGTTTTCAATCCTCATATTTTTCAGATGTATTTGTGAAGATAAAAATGTTTTCTTGATATAGTTTCTAACCATCTTTCCTTTTTAAAGAACAGAAGATGAATAAAACACATATAGCTTTTTCAATTAGGTTTAAATCCTCTTTTTCATGTTCATTTCTTATGTAATTAGAGAGAATCAAAATATATAACACTCCAGAATTAAATGATATGCCAAGCGGGAAATTATGGTATAAATTGTAAAGAAAATTGTTCTTAACCTGAGATCGAGGGTCGAATTGTCACTTTCAGGACTGTCAGAATTTGTGCATAAGTTTGAGGGAATTGAGAATAGCCCAAATGATAAGAAAAAATTTTTTGTGGATGTGCATATGTAATAGCTCACAGTTGAACACTTCTTTTTTGTGTATCAGTTTTCCCTTAGTAACATAGTGTTTCTCCTTCTCATTTTATAGATGAAGAATCTAAGAGAAGGTGGAAAATGATTTGGACAGGACTCAGGCTCAGGACCCAGTTTTCTTAATTCCAGTTCTCTGCTCTTTCCACTACACTGGACATGCTCTCAAAACCACAGCAGCAGACTTCTATTTGAATCTGTTTCTTGTAATTTCAAAGACACAGAACGCTTCAGTTACCTACAACATATTCATGTGTGGATTTCAATGTTCTCTGTCATAATTTCCTTCCTGTCTTATGTGGCATTTGAGTCATGGACCAAGTAAGTAGAGTCAGCATTCAAACCCAAACAGCCTCATTTGGAAAGTCCTTATCTGGAAGTTTCTGGGTGAGAAACTGCCCTCTACTGGAATGCACTCATATATGGAGAATGTTCCAAGAGGACATGTTCCGGCAGCTATTTCTTGAGCTCCCACCTGAGACGTGGCATTGTGGTAGATATGGGGAGAAAGGGAGCTGGACTCTGCTGTCTCACTTGAGAATGGTCTTGAGCGTGCAGAGATACTATCAGATTTGCATTGCAGAAAATGAATCATGTCTGTATTTAGAGAACAGTCTGATGCATGCTGTAAAGCTGGGTGACCATTTAGGATAATATTGTACTAATCCAGGGGAAAGTAAGAAGCATAAAAGGGAGTGGAATGGTAGTGGGATGCAGGGAAGGGGGTGAATTTAGTAGATATTTTAAATATTGGAATAAGAAGGCCTTAATGGCCATCAGATCGATTGATGAGAGAGAGAATGAGGGGAAGTGGCTGGTGGAGGAGGGTGCCTGTATTTCTTACTTGAGCAAACAGGATAATGATGGCATCATAAAGAACTCAGGGGATAGTGAGACTTATGTATAAAATATGTGTAAAATATATATAATAAATTTTTATCTATCATGTATCTTTATATACTTTATATATTCAAACTTGGAATAATTTATTTTCCTCCGAAAGAGAACTAGTGAAAATTGAAAGGGTTTTGTGGAAAGACAAGGCTTTTGTTAGTTTGTTTACTTTTTGGACTAGGGCACTGTGGTCAGCACAGCTGCGATCTTGCATGGCAGAGAAATTTTCCACAGCTGAGGTTAGCTCTAACCAGTGTTTCAAGTGGATGAACTCTGTCCTGTCTCGCCGATGGTGAAATTTCCATGCCTGTCATATTGTGGTGTCTCATACAGCCAGTCAACTGGCCGCAGTTTATTCTATTGACCGAGAGCATTGGTAGCTTGAAATTGATTTGTTAACTTCATTCAGTGACTGCTAAGCATGCTCGGGATAGGACGTGAAGGGGAGTGTGTGGGGATCTCAGTATCCCACGTGATGGGCTGAAAACTTGGAATTCTTCCTGGCTTGTGCTCAGGGTGGCTCTCCACATGTTGCCTGAACAACCTCAGAACGTGTGCCGCTTTGCCTCTCCCTACGGTGAGGTGAGGGCAGCCGCGGCAGCTGAGTGGAGTGCCGTGGGTGCCCTTTCCATGGGGACAGGATGCCAGCGGTTTTGGGTATCTTGGTCTTAAGGGGCTAGAAGACACAAGTAAAAAACACTCCAATTACACAGAAATTTCAGGCAAAATTAACCCTTTGGCTTAAATTATGTTTTAAATAGGATTTAATGTCTGTTTTAAACATCTATTGCGGGGGAGGGGGGAAGGAACCATGAGAACCATGAGTAATACATTTTACAGCCACATCTGTCTTTACTAGGACATTTGTATCTAATGCTTGCAGCCACACTAATAAATACGCAGGCAATAAGGATTCAATGCTCCTTTTTAATGATAAGAACATAAAAAATTTAGAGTTTAATGACTTTCCCAGAGTCAACAGTGTAGGCCTGACCAAAGCACAAGTCTGATCATTCATGGCAAGAAATAGAAGCAGGGTGATTTTGCCCCTAGGGAGCATGTGGCAATGTCTGCAGACATTTTTGCTTGTCACAGATTGAGGCTATGGTGCTCCCGGCATCTAGATGGTAACAGGGATGTTTCTAAATATCCCACAATACTCTGGTTTCTCTTCAGATCACATAAATCTTTGACTAAATATCTTTTACTAAATATCCTACAATGCACAAAAAATATCTTGAGACATGTACACATGCATGTGCACACACATGCACACACACACACACACACACACACACACACACACACGAAGATTGTCCCAGTCCTAAATGTCAGAGTTCTGGGACTTTGGATTCAGGAAGGGAAAACTTAGATAAAAGGTTGTAGATAACTAGGGAGTTGATCTTAGGGAGTTTCCATCTGTCCCACATATTGCACCTTATGCAATTCCAGGAAAAAAAAAATCCTAGTAGATATGGAAATGGACCACTTAGCTACATGAAGAAATAGTAGAAGATGTATATTATTGTTTCCACATTCCAGGGTCAATGTTGGAAGAATATTCTATTTTATCATCATTACATATATTCTCACCTATTTTTCTGAAGATAATGAGGCTTATAGAGAATAAGAATGACCCAACAAAGTCTGTCAAAATTAGTTGACTCCAAGGAATAAAAAAGCATAGTATTTACATATACATTAAAATACATGCACACACATGCATACACATAAATGTGTACATATTCACATACATTAGCACATATATATGTGCATATAAACACATAACGATATTTACTAACATATATTTGGATAATTTATTTTCCAAACACATGCGCACATAGTCGACTCCACGACTCCACTCTTTCCCCAAAGATCGATTTATTAATCTGAAGCTATTATAATCATTTTAAGAATTCTCCCTGTATGAAACAAATTCCAGATTTGCAATATGAAGTTATTAAGAGGTTCATGATCTCTGAAATCACCCAGAAAAAAAATCCACAATTTCAGATCGAGAAGATGCCATCGACACGTGAAAATCAATTTTTCATAGAAAACATCAGAACATCCAGGTTATTAATTCTCAGAAATACTACATGTAAAACATAAAGAGAGTTTAAAAATCTAAACATAGCTTCAAATTTGCAGCATCTCCAAACAAGACTTTGGTATCACATTGTTAATTGTTAGCTGCAAAACAGCCTTACCCACTATAAATAGTTTTGTTTTTTGTTTTTTGTTTTTTTTAGTGTTGGTATTCTTAGATTGAAGTCATTGATTTTATAATTTCATAGGATTTCAGCAATTCAAAATATGCTCATCATTGGAATTCTAGTCAACATGCACAAAAGTAGCAGACTTGGAAAGGAATAGAGAGAAGGAGAGTTAGCAAAGGAAAGTTTGCAGCTCACATAAATAATCAGGAGGGACTATCAAGTGTTCTGGAAAATGGAGGCAAAAGGGACCTTGAAAGAGAATTGATACTGGGTACCTGTGCTGAGGCACCGTGGGGTACACAAACATGTAAGATATCGTTCCAGCGTTAGTGGAAGCCAATACAAATAGAAACAAGAGCTATTAAAAACCACAAGAAAATAATGATGTTTAAAGGCTGAGAATTATTTTCACAGTTAAACTGGCAAATAGTTTCATAGATGTATTAGTTGGCTCCTGAGTTAATCCTTAAAATTATACATTTATATTGAAATAGATAGTGAAACAAAGAGGGGTAGTTTTGTGTTTGTAGACTGTGATCAGGTCCTAAATGCTGTTTGTTTTTTTTTTTTTTAATTTTTTTTTTCAACGTTTTTTTTAAATTTATTTTTGGGACAGAGAGAGACAGAGCATGAACGGGGGAGGGGCAGAGAGAGAGGGAGACACAGAATCGGAAACAGGCTCCAGGCTCCGAGCCATCAGCCCAGAGCCTGACGCGGGGCTCGAACTCACAGACTGCGAGATCGTGACCTGGCTGAAGTCGGACGCTTAACCGACTGCGCCACCCAGGTGCCCCTGTTTTTTAAATCTTATTTATTTAGAAAAAATTTTTAAGTTTTATTAACTTGGAGAGAGAGAGAGAGAGAGAGAGAGAGAGAGAGAGAGAGAGAGAAAGCATGAGAAGGGAATGGGGCAGAAAGAGGGAGGAGAGATAGGGAGGGAAAGAATGTTAAACAGGCTCTGCACTGACAATGCACTGACAGCCCAATACAGGGCTCGAACTCACGAACTGTGCAGTCATGACCTGAGACGAAATCAGGAGTTGGATGCTTAACTGACTGAGCCACCGAAAGGCCCCTTAAATGCGATTGTTTTAATCCCACACACCACCTCCTGTTTTACCTCTCTACTGACTACCTCCCGTGTTACCTACAGGCCTCTTCATAACCCTGTACCCTCAGCATTTTCTCACTGTCCTCAAAATTGAAACTTCTTTAGGGCAACGCAACTGTCTTTTTCACTTTCATATTCCCAGATTATTATAACTATGATACAGTGTAGACAGTCTATAAAATTTGTTTGAAATTACGAAAATGAAAGCCCAGCACAAGCTCTAGACAAGGCTGAGGACTGTCTTTACTCTTCACAGGGGAAACTGTATGCAGAAATCTTCTGAGGCTGAGTGCAGAAACAGTCACATTAAAACAGTGAGTCACGTTCAGGAAAATATTTCTGTCTTTTTAAGAGCATGTAGGGGTTACATGTGAACACATTCTGCCCCTCTTACTCACTAAAAACACTGCAAATTCTGAGAAGGGATGTATATAAATTCAGAGACTGGGAAACATGAGTAATAATGCATCTATCTTTGGAAATGTTCTCTTTAACAGCACCTTATTTACTGCTTGCTCAGAGTAAGTGTACCAATTTGAGAATTGCACAAATGTACAAATATTCGCTGAAGGATTTCCTCTTTATGTAGAATCACCCTATGCAGATACTTTCTCCCCGCTCCTGCCCCTGTGAAATACAACCTAAGCACTTGGTTTTGATAATTTTAGGAAGAGAATCACCTGTCCTGTGTGAAACTTCATAGGTAATGAGGGAGCTAGACTTAATGGAGATGCCAACTGTCCCATATTCTGCTAGTTAGGACTTGGGGGGCATGTCTGTGTCCTTGAGACACCCTTTTGAGCTATACAACTCAGCATATGTTTAAATGACATTACAATGAACCTTACGTGACATACTTAAGACTTGAAGAAATCATCAGCAACCCAAAATCTAGCAACTCATCATGGGCTAGTAGAGATGGAACAGAGCAAGGAAGTAGCGTCCTAAGAGCAATGACAGAAAGTACCGATGTCCCTAATTGCTTTCATATGACTCTAGTGTCTGCAAATCCAAACTAAATTCCCCTTTAAGTTGGACCTTGAAAGTGGTAGTATAATCACAATAACAGAAAAGTGGGTAGAGCGAGCCAAGTGCACTGACAAGATGAACAAAAAGTGCACCCTTATTCAGTATCAATGACAATATTTAAAAGGAAACTGGCACATGATTAAGAATAACATCTGGCCCTTTGTAGGGGTTTAAAACAGACCCTGTTAGTTGCCTCCCATTATATATATACTCACCCTTTCTTCCTTATTAATAAGATCTTGATTGTATTCAGGGAAGCAGTGTTCTTGGATAAGTAGTCATTTCCTACCCTCCCTTGTTGGAGGGAGAGGCCATGAAACACAGTCTGACCAATGAGACATGTTCAGGTTTATAGCATTTTCCTCCCAGAGTTTGCTTCTTGAAAAGGGGGACTTGCACAGCTGGTAGAGTTTTAAACAAGCTCTTCCTAGGGGCGACTGGGTGGCTCAGTCGGTTGGGCATCCGACTTCGGCTCAGGTCATGATCTTGCGGTCCGTGAGTTCGAGCCCCGTGTCAGGCTCTGTGCTGACAGCTCAGAGCCTAGAGCCCGTTTCAGATTCTGTGTCTCCCTCTCTCTCTGACCCTCCCCTGTTCATGCTGTCTCTCCCTGTCTCAAAAATAAATAAATGTTAAAAAAAAAAAACTTAAAAAATAAATAAATAAATAAACAAGCTCCTCCTCCAATTAGCCCACTCCCCCTTCCAGATAATACACAATCTGTACAGTTTCCTTTCCAGATAATCTTCTCAAATAATTAATTTATATTTTCTTTTTCCAATCTCCCTACTTGTACTCTGTTTTAACACATTCCAATCAGGCTGTCACCCCTGCCACTCCAGCAAAATCTTTCTTCTCACAGTCACTAATGCTTTCCAATTGTCTATACGATGGATATTTTTTAGCCCTCCTATTAGCTGATCTGACATCAGCGTTTGAAACTCTTGATCATTTCATCCTTCTTTAAACACTTCCTTAATTTTCTTCCTTTGGGACACCACTTTCTCATTTGTTTTCCTCCAAATTTTCAAGTTTCTTTTTGTTTTCTACACAGGATCCTCCTCTATTCCTGAACTCTATATGTTGGAGTTGCTCACAGCTTGGACCTTGGAACTCCTCATTCTTTATACAGTCCTTTGGGTCACCTACAATTTCAAGTCTTTAAAACACCATCAATTCCCTGTGAACTCCTAAAATTTTATCTTTGGCCCAGATTACTTCACTGAGATCCAAATTCTCAGATTCTTGGCATTTCCATTTAAATCTCAAGCACTCATCTAAAATTTAACAAGTTCAAAACCAAAATGCTGATTTCCCTTAAACCTGCTCCTTCTCCACCTTAGGCAACTCCCTGGTTTCATTCGCCAGAGCCAAAATCTTCCACATCATGCTTTATAACTCTTTCATTTATACTCTTTCATTTCCCTCTACAGGAAAGCCAGAGCATTATCACACAGTGGAAGTCAAGTCACACCCCTTTTTGGCTCAAAGCAATCCAAATAACTACCCTTCACTAAGGGTAAAAGCCAAAATCTTGACATAGCCTCCTCAGCCCTACAGCACCTGTCATGAAGTTTCTACAATGTGCGACTTACTTTCTACTGCCATTGAGACTCGTTAGGCTCTATAGATTTGTGAAATACGAAATTATAATCATTTATTAAGCAAATTTCTTTCTGCCCATACCTTAATCAAATGTATTTTTATTATTTATCTTGTCTTTTCTTTCTGTTTGTTGGATATAAATATAAATATCAAAAAGTTAAGGAAATTCCATTTAATTAGAAACAATAGGAAATCTGTTCTGGAGACATGTTTCATGCCCAGTTGTGTGTATTTTATTGGCCTTTGATTTCTGCTTATACACACTGTGAAAACAATAACATTGCCGATATCTGTATTTTACCATCATTATCAATATGTGCTTACCAGCTCAGAGGTAATTCATACTAAGAATATTAAAACCATTACATATATACGATGTACATTTTGGAGCACAAATCAGTTTAACATTTTAATTCTTACTATTACAGATATCAAATGTTATAAACTTAACTGATGCAGTTTGGGTGATTATAAAATGAAATCACATGAATTCATTAGGTTATCAGATTCAAAGCCATTAAATGTTTCATTATCTACTTAATTCTCTTTCTCTAATTTCATGCCTACCAAGTGTCATTCTGATTATAATTTCCTTTTTGACGTAACTTATCTTTAGAATGACAGAAATGGATGTTGGTGAAGTTCCTGTGAAGATAATCTTAACAGTAATATTTTTTCATTAATATGATTGAATTGCCATTATGTTTCATGTTTATGCAAACCAATATTTGTAAATAAATGTTTTCCAGAGGTATTTCTATGATTGGTTACATCTACATCATTTCTAATATGAGGAGACATACCAATGGCACTGTAGCAATTACACAAGTAGTTAAATATTGATAAGCAATGTCATATTTTCTTAGGCTATGAAAATGCCTTTTTCCAAAATAAGATATCCATAAATATGCTTAACTGAACTGAGTTGAATAGCATAGTCTAAAGGATAACACTTGTACTTACATAATGATATGAAAAAAATTCCTGGAAAATATTGTAGTATTTCTTAATAATACCCTCCAAATATTGGTTACCTATTTTCACCAATAATATATTGTGTTTTTCTAGAGAGTAACATTAGGCTTACATTCTTGGCCTAAGAGGAAAAGCAGTATATCATATATGTACATGTGAGTAGTGACTGACACAATGCAGTAGCTTTCTTCATATTTCACGAGGAAGGTTTTAGCAGCTGTTTCTTCTAATACAAGAATGAAGTTACAATAACATACAATACTTAAAGTTTTATTACTTGTTTGAAAAAAGAAAAAAAACAATTCTAGCATTCTACCTGTTGCTAACGATAGTCTCAACTATAGATAGGAGATATATCCTCCAAAAAAGATTGCAGACCTACATTTGGGAATAAACTTAATGTGTGACTTTTCAGACTAGAAATGCTTTATCTGTGATCAGACATTACACGTGATCATTTTAAATTTTTTATGAAGTTTGATTTCCAGAGGCATTTTATTCTATAAAGGCCGAGTGATTTTTTTTTTTTTCTTTTAAGTGTGTTTGTGTGTATATTTCCCACCTACCCACCTCTAACCCCTCCTGCCTTTTAGGATTAAAGTGAGTGAATTCTGGTCTGGTTTTATTTTGTCTGAAAAGTACAAATGATTGAATTAAAATTGGTCTATATTTCTTACTATATTCTACATTTCTCTGTACACTTTGGTAGAATAAAAAGTTGACACAAAAATAAGATGAAAAGTCCTTTCTATCACAGGCAAATGAAAGACTACTATTTTTAACTTATTTTCAGAAATTGGAGAAAAAAATGTTTGAGACATTCAGTCAGAAGACCAAAACTTATTATAATTGTCTCCTTTTACTTTCCCCCCCCCCCTACTATGTTTCCTCTGATAGTATAATAGTGAATTTCATGTTGTTGAGTAATAATATAAAGTACGTAGGCTTGCAGCGCCTGGGTGACTCAGTTGGTTAAGCATCCGACTTCAGCTCAGGTCATGATCTCACAGGTCATGGGTTCAAGCCCCGCGTGGGGCTCTGTGCTGACAGCTCAGACCCTGGAGCCTGCTTCAGATCTGTGTCTCCCTCTCTCTCTCTCTCTGCCCCTCCCCTGCTCACGCCTGTCTCTCTTTCTCAAAAATAAACATTAAAGAAAAAGTATTTATAAAAAAAAGGTGCATAGGCTTTGTAATCAACAAAATAGGATTTGAATTTCATCTTTGTACTTAACTAATTCTGTAACCTCACACAAATTGACAGCACTTACCTTCATTTTCTTCATGTGTAAATATAAATAATAAGTACTGCCAGGATTTAATGAAATAGAATATTTATACTGTCGGGGTGCCTGGGTGGCTCAGTTGGTTAAGCATTCAACTCTTGATTTCTGTTCAGGTCATGATCTCATGGTTGGCAAGATTGAGTCCTGCATCGAGATCTATACAGTCAGCACAGAGCCTGCTTGGGATTCTGTCTCTCCCTCTCTCTGTGCCTCCCCTCCCCTCCCCCGAGAATAAATTTTAAAAAATTAAACCTTTATTCTTAAAAACGAATAAGGAATTTTCAGGTAAAAACAAAAGCTTAACAAATTTGTTGCCAGCACGTCTGCACTAAAGAAAACCCTAAAAAACATTCTTGACTGAAGGAAAATAATCCCATGGAAAAGAACTGAAAGGTAGGGGAGACTAAAAAGCAATGTAAAGGATAAATATCTACATAAATCTAACTAAATACTCACTTTGTAAACAAATAATATCTATCGAGTAAAATAAATGTAGAATTAAAAATGAATGGCAACAATAATACGAGGCGATAAAGGAGGAAAAGATTAAAGCATTCTAAGATTCTAACACTAGAAAGTGGTAAAGATACCAATTTGTATTAGACTCTAATAAGGCAAGGAGACATATTCTGGGGTAAATAGTATAATAAAAAAAAAAGAATTTGTATCTTAAAAACTGAAAGATGATGTAATGGGAAAATTTTTTCACATATTATTTATTTTAAAAATGTATAAATGAGACAAAATAGAAAGCTAGTAAGATGTGGAGAAAAACCAAACTATATCAGTCATTATAGCATATGGTTGAAAAACAAACAAACGAAAAAAAGCTTTCATTTAGACTGAATATTCCATTTAAGAACAAACTCCATCTGACTAGATAGAAAAAAAGTATATGCTAATTACAAAGGAAATGTAATCCAGAACTGTTAAAACTAAAAGGATTAGAAAGCAATTATGAAAATATTAACCCAAATAAATATGATATATCAGGTAAAGTAATCTTTAAAACATGAAGAATTATTAGATATATTAAACGAAATTTTCAATAGGACATCACTATTTTAAATCTGTATGAACCCAATAATGTAGATTGAAATTATGTAAAGCAAAAAGTAAAGAACTGTAAGAAGAAATGAACAATTCTACAGCCATAGTGGGAAATATTAACATACCTCTGTCAATAACTTGATAGAATAAGTAGCAAGAAAATAGGACAGTTGAACAACACAAATAAACTTGACTTGTTGACATATATAAAGCATGTGATTAGAAAAAAGTATTTAATAAGCATCATTTTAAGTGAAAACTAAAACATAGAAGTGATCTTTTCAATTAATCATACCTAGAAATTCCTAGAAAAACATTGTATTTAATGGTAACTTACAATAGCTTTCCAGTGGAAACAGGAGAAAAGGAAATATGCTTGCTATCGACATTTCTGTCTTTCTTTCTTTCTTTTGCAGAATTATTTACTTATTTATTTATTTATTTATTTATTTATTTATTTATTTATTTAAATTTACATCCAAATTAGTTAGCATATAGTGAACAATGATTTCAGGAGTAGATTCCTTATTGCCCCTTACCCGTTTAGCCCATTCCCCCTCCCACAAGCCCTCCAGTAACCCTCTCTTTGTTCTCCATATTTAAGAGTCTCTTATGTTTTGTCCTTCTCATTGTTTTTATATTGTTTTTGCTTCCCTTCCCTTATGTTCATCTGTTCTGTATCTTAAAGTCCTCATATGAGTGAAGTCATATGATACTTGTCTTTCTCTGAGTAATTTCACTTAGCATAATACCCTCTAGTTCCATCCATGTAGTAGCAAATGGCAAGATTTCATTCTTTTTGATTGCCGTGGAATACTCCACATTCTATATATATACCACCTCTTCTTTATCCATTCATCCATCGATGGACATTTGGGCTCTTTCCATACTTTGGCTATTGTTGATAGTGCTGTTATAAACATGGGCGTGCATGTGTCCCTTCGAAACAGCATACCTGTATCCCTTGGATAAATACCTAGTAATTTATCCCTTGGATAAATACCCTAGTCATAGGGTAGTTCTATTTTTAATTTTTTGAGGAACCTCCATACTGTTTTCCAGAGTGGCTACACAAGCTTGCATTCCAACCGGCAGTGCAAAAGAGATCCTCTTTCTCTGCATCCTCACCAACATCTGTTGCTGCCTGAGTTGTTAATGTTAGACATTCTGATAGGTGTGAGGTTGTATCTTATTGTGGTTTTGATTTGTATTTTCCTGATGATGAGTGATGTGGAGCATTTTTTCATGTGTCGGTTGACCATCTGGATGTCTTCTTTGGAGAAGTGTCTATTCCTGTCTTTTGCCCATTTCTTCACCGGATTATTTGTTTTTTGGGTGTTGAGTTTGATAAGTTCTTTATAGATTTTGGATACTAACCCTTTATCTGATATGTCGTTTGCAAATATCTTCTCCCATTCTGTTGGTTGCCTTTTAGTTTTTCTGATGGTTTCCTTTGCCGTTCAGAAGAAGCTTTTTATTTTGATGAGGTCCTATTACTGATTTTTGCTTTTGTTTCCCTTTCCTCTGGAGATGTGTTGAGTAAGAAGTTGCTGCGGCCAAGATCAAAGAGGTTTTTGCCTGCTTTCTCCTCGAGGATTTTGATGGCTTCCTGTCTTACATTGAGGTCTTTCATCCATGTTGAGTTTATTTTTGTGTATGGTGTAAGAGAGTGGTCCAGGTTCATTCTTCTGCATGTCACTGTCCAGTTTTCCCAACACCACTTGCTGAAGAGACTGTCTTTATTCCATTGGATATTCTTTCCTGCTTTGTCAAAGGTTAGGTGGCCATACATTCGTGGGTCCATTTCTGGGTTCTCTATTTTGTTCCATTGATCTGAGTGTCTGTTTTTGTGCCAGCTATTGACATTTCTATTCAACATTTATGTGAAGGTCCTTCTCAAGTGCTAAGAGAAAGCAAAAACAGCAACAACAGCAACGGACAGAAAAAATGAAAAAATAAATAAAACTGTTAATTGTCATAAATAACATGATTCTATGTGTGTATACCCCCCCAAAAATTCATAGATAAATGTTTACAATTAATGGGTAATTTTTAGCATCAATCCTGATGTGCAGATAGATATACACATATTTACACATAAATATATATACACAAAGTAATTTTGATATTCCATAGAATTTCAATAATTCCATATAGGCCAGCAAATAGTAGAAAGTAAAATGTAAAGTGGTATTATTTATATTAGTATCTGAAATATTAATATAAATATTAGGAAGGATATTTAAATATTAGGATATTTAAATATTAGGATATAAATATTAGGAAGGATATTTAAATATTAAATACCTAGGAATAAATTAAGTGTAAGGCGTTCAAACAACTGTAGATCTTCCTAGACTTTCAGTGGGGTTATGTCCCAATAAACTTAAGTTGAAAACATCCTAAGTTGAAAATTCATTTAATACACCTAACCTAACGAATATCATAGCTTAGACCAGCCTACTCTAAACTTGTTCAGAACACTTACATTAGCTTACCGCTGGGCAAAATCACGTAACACAAAGATTATCTTATAATATAGTTATTGAACATCTCATGTAATGTATGAAGCGCTGAAGGTGAAAAACAAAATGGCTGTGTGGCTACAGAATGGTTTGTAAGTGTATTGGTTGTCTACCCTTGTGATCACATGGCTGACTGGGAGCTGTGGCTGGCTGCCTCTGCCCAGGATGGCAAGAAAGTATCATACCACATACTGCAAGTCCAGGAAAATAATACAATTCGGAATTTGAAGTACAGTTTCTACTGAGTGCTTATTGCTTTTACATCATTATAAAGTCAAAAAATCATAGGGCAAACCGTTGCAAAGTCTCAGACCATCTACACTCAGAAGATGCGAAGTATTACTCAGATAATTTATAAAAGAACTCAATAACTGAAAAATTATATTTTGTTAATGGGTTGGAAAATTAACTGTTACAAAGATTCAGCTTCCCCAAAGTTCTTTTCCAGTTTCAATTTAATTTAATCCCAGTATTAATTTTGTAGAATTCAACAAGCTGATTCCAAAACATATATGAAATGATGAAGGTTCAAAACTGTTGAAGAGTAAGAACAATTTGAAGGAGTGTTACCAAAATATGTAAAGATATTGTAATACTACATAATTAATAACAGTGTGTTATCGGCACAGGAATAGGCAAATAGGCCAAAGAAACTGGACAGGGAGTCCAGAAATATGTGATTGTCTGATTTATGACAATAATACCACTGGCATGGAGTGGAGAAAGGCTTCTTTTGGTATTTTTGTTTTGTTTTTATAATGATGGTCCATTGGGTAGGCAAAAAACAGATTTTCCTTTATTCCTTATCTCGATACTGTACACAAAAACCAGTTCCGGGTAGAATATAGGCACAAATGCAAAAACGTAAAATAAAGCATTCTCAACTGAAACTGCTGAGATGATTCAAGGTGATCTAGATTATATTTGCAATACCTGATTTCAGCAACAACAAAGAAAGCATGAAATGAAAGTATTAAAAAACACTGCAAAATAATTTCAGAAAAGTCAGCCTAATTTAAACAACGAACTAAAGGTCTGAACAGGACTGTATCCTTTTCCTGATACACAAAAACATAGCACAGTGAGGATGAGAGATAGCTGTTGTCTTTCTAGCCCTCCTTTATTTTCTTGGGTGCCCTTAAGTCTATGTTAATTAATATATAGAAACAAGACCTGAATTGTCCTAAAGGAAGTGAATAAGAAAGAAAATTATGATTTAAGTCTAATTTATATTCCTATTTGTTGCCCCAAGTATTTACCAATATAGCCTCTACTCAGTTATTCACAAAAGTCGAGAATTTAACGAATTTGAACTGTTGAAAACAAAACAACCCCTTGTTAGAGAAACTTTCATCCATAGGAATTGGGTTATTTTTGTTGTTGTTGTTACTTAAATCATTTTGTTGCAGAAAAATATCAGGACACCTAACTGTAAGAAAAAAGTGAAAGATGAAATACACAGAACAAAACAAAAACAACCTTAATTTAGGTAGCAAGAGTCATTTGTATCACAGATAAGGCAAGAATTATTCTCACAGAATGGGTAACTAAAGGCAAAAAATATCAATATATAGATGAAGAAACTTAGTTTTGTACCTATTAAAGCTTTGACTCTCAGAGTTTGGTTTGCCTGTTGGGAATCTGTTTTGAGTACTCATATTAAGAGGACATATAAGTGAGGAGGAAATAACACTTCTTAGCATTATGGACAAGGGAATTTTTAAATTTAACACTGACCTTGAATGTGTTTGAGTCAGTAATTATTTGAGAAGATAAGTATTGGGATATACATTGATTTTAAAAACTCATGAGAGGACACGGTACTCTTGATATTTTATTTTACTTAAAGCAGCATGACAAAGTGTAATTTTGCAAGTAAATGATACATACTCTATTTCAATAATTTATTATTTCCTCATAGTGAATACATAGTATCATTCCTGCAACTGTCCTCCTGAAAAAGTCCCATCATTTCTGAAGCTTATGAAAGACTAGAACTGACCATATTTCACTAACCTTTCTATATGACTTTAATATTTCCCCAAAACTAATTTATAAGCCATTCATTCTTTCCCCACCTCAGTGAAACATGCCTTTTAAATTTCCCTCTATCGGCAACTATTTTGCATTTACTATTCATAATTTCTTAAGAAGATCATTTCTTTAAGTTACATGATATTCTGCAACAGAGTCCTTACCAGAGAACAAGTTTGGGACTGAGGAAGGAAATCATAGTTTGGGGACCTTGAAAAAAGATTTCAAGGATTAAAGCTAATACATT
Organism: Neofelis nebulosa; assembly: GCF_028018385.1. Taxonomy (NCBI): domain Eukaryota; kingdom Metazoa; phylum Chordata; class Mammalia; order Carnivora; family Felidae; genus Neofelis; species Neofelis nebulosa. The sequence goes on along the minus strand of NC_080790.1, from coordinate 33,827,320 downwards.
TTAACAATGGTAAATATACGTTTGAGCATCAGGTGTCTTTAAGCCTCATCAAAATTTGTCTGAGAGTTTTTATACTCCCTCAGGATTTATCTTAGCATCCTTATTTTATGACTATTTTATAAAAGAAAATTTTCGTAAAAGCTTTTTATAAATAATTAGCTTTATCATAGGTAAAAATTTATTTGAAATAAAATAACAGCTTTCATAGTAACCAAACAGGTAAAATTTTCTTTATAATCCATAAAGGCCACACACCTGTCTTGAACCAGAGTGTACATCATGTAACTGATTTGGAATTTTGAACCGAATAAATGACAAGAAAGAAGGTCCTACTAATAATTTCTCTTTGACTTGCAGAACCATCCTTTTTTTTTTTCATTACTTTGATATTTGAGGTAGTTTTCATTTCCAGAGTATCTGTGCTCACCACACTCCTTTCTTTAGGTAAACAAAAAACCAATCTTAATTGTTGACCATACTCCTTCTTATTTGCGGAATTTCTCCCTTAAAATCCACTTTTGAGTGACTAAAGTTTAGCTTTTCTAGTCATAAGGCACTGTGGAAAATTCTAAGCCTGTTTTCATCCAACCTGGTAGAGAGATAATCTATGGGAAAACTCCTAGACATAATAGCATTAGGCTTGGGTTCACAGTCTGTCTGCTAGTTTCTAGTTGGAAAGTCTGGTTTCAAGGTCTTAGTCTCAGTGTTCTAGTAATTTGGAGCATAATATTATTACCTTATAAGATTAAGAGCGTTAAATAAAGTTATGTATAGGAAAGTAGTCAACACAGGGTCTGGATCTTTGAACTCTCCATAAATACTATCATTCTCCCTTCCTTCTAACAAAAACTATCTTGTTTATTCTACAGTTATTTCTTTTTCATGAACCAACAAAGGTTTGATGTGTACCACACATAGGCTATTTGCAAGGCCAGTACCAATATTCCAGTCAATTTAATAACTTAGAATGGGATCCTCTGTAAAGACTCATTTTATGTCAAATGTGATTTACATTAGTAGTCACACTGGAAACCTTCAATTTAAGATTTTTACCCAAAGGTTTTCATCAATTTGTTTGGTATCCTGCATTTGTTCTTTTTAAGAGGTTTAGAAACTGAAACAATATTTCTGCTTCTTTGAGCTTACTTATGTCATAAATTCAAGTGTATAATCCAAGGCTAAAACCTACTTAGATTTACGTCAGATGAAAAGTTATTTCAGTAAATTGATGAGAGAGGACACATTTTTTTTCCTCTGAAATATAGCATCTTAAGGCAGTGCATTTAGTTCCCAACTTCAAATTTACTAGTGTGAATAAAAAGAACTTCAAGAAAATGTCATTTGTCATGGCTCTACCTAGAAAATAGCATGTTTCAAAGACTGCAGTCTTTTTTGTTTGCAATCTTAGGTTATTGTCAGAGTTTTATGACATAAAAATGTCAAATGAAAAACAAACCCAGACTTACGTAAGGAGAGACTTTATTCAAAAAGATTTTTGCGGGCGCCTGGGTGGCGCAGTCGGTTAAGCGTCCGGCTTCAGCCAGGTCACGATCTCGCGGTCCGTGAGTTCGAGCCCCGCGTCAGGCTCTGGGCTGACGGCTCAGAGCCAGGAGCCTGTTTCCGATTCTGTGTCTCCCTCTCTCTGTGCCCCTCCCCCGTTCATGCTCTGTCTCTCTCTGTCCCAAAAATAAATTAAAAACGTTGAAAAAAAAATTAAAAAAAAAAAAAGATTTTTGCAATAGTGCAATGGGCTCAACTGCAGTTTGGAGAGAGCTCTAGCTATAGGAACTGCAAGCATCTCAAAAGTCAGGGAGGAAAGGGTTTTTCTTATTTCAGAAAGAGGAAACAAGGCTAGAAAGAGCAGGTTTCAGGCAGCTGATCAGGGAGTGTCAGTGATTTGGGGGAGGGCTGGCCAAGAAGGGGCTGTTTCTCATTCTGATACTGCCTAAAGCTGTGTGGGGCTCCAAGTTCAGGATCCTGTGTGCAGGAGAAAAGTTTCACTAGAGTTTGGTTAAGTCAAGTTCACAACCGTTTTGTTCAGATTCATCAGTGGGGACAAATAGTTCAGCTAATCTTTTATTTTATTTAAAAAAAAATTTTTTTTAACGTTCATTTATTTTTGAGAGAGAGAGACACACAGAGTGTGAGCGGGGGAGGGGCCGAGGGAGAGGAAGACAAAATCCAAAGCAGCTCCAGGCTCTGAGCTGTCAGCAAAGAGCCCGACACGGGGATTGAACCCATAGCCATGACATCATGACCTGGGCCAAGTTGACTGAGCCATCTGGGTGCCCCTTGTTCAGCTCATCTTTTATAGGGCAAGGAATGGAATTTGGAGGGTCTTTGGCCTTGTCATAGGTGAACAAGGGAGTATCTTGTCTTATCTTATCTAAGTCTTATCAAAATCATCTGGGGAAAGGTGGTTATTTGCATTGGGCTCTTTCCTGAAACACAGAGGCAGGGGGATTTCTTTAACCATCACTTTTCCAGGATCATAAGTTAAAGTCCAACATTGTCACAATGTAGCTAAATGTCTGGACTTACAGTTTCTTAACCTTTGGTAGGCAAATAACAATAGACAGCTATAGTTCTCTGATTCATATTTGTATCAGAATTCACCCCATTTCCTGTGGAAAACTAATATGCAATATCCAAGGCTCTAGCATTACTTCCAGATTCAGACAATAAACTCTTCAATAAATAAGTAATGGTGGCCTCCTGCAGCTCATGAAAGGAAATAACTTAGCCACTCCCTTAATTACAATCTCCTTTAATTACAGAACATTGCCTGACACATGCAGGCATTATGTTATATGCTGAGTGGATTGCAGTAACTCATATTTACTTAATAATTAAGGAAGGAACATGATGCTTACTACCAAGTTACTTCACTTTACTAATATGCTGATATGTTATAAACGTTGCCTGCAATGACCTTCTTAAATTTAAGAAAAGGTCTTAGTGGGGTTTTTTGTTTGTCTGTTTGTTTGTTTTTTTAAGTCTTGTTTATTTTTGAGAGAGAGAGAGGGAGGCTCCAGGCTCCAAGCTGTCAGCACAGAGTCCATCACGGGGCTCAAACTCACGAACTGTGAGACCATGACCTGTGAGATCATGACAGGAGCTGAGGTCAGACGCTTAACCCGCTGAGCCACCCAGATGCCCCAAGAAAAGGTCTTAATGTTTAAAGAGAATACATTCTCATTCCAAATAGGAGCAGGTGGGGTGATGGCAGCAACAAGATTTTTTTTTTTTAATTTTTTTTTTTTAACATTTATTTATTTTTAATTTTTTTTTTCCAACGTTTTTTATTTATTTTTGGGACAGAGAGAGACAGAGCATGAACGGGGGAGGGGCAGAGAGAGAGGGAGACACAGAATCGGAAACAGGCTCCAGGCTCCGAGCCATCAGCCCAGAGCCTGACGCGGGGCTCGAACTCACGGACTGCGAGATCGTGACCTGGCTGAAGTCGGACGCTTAACCGACTGCGCCACCCAGGCGCCCCTATTTTTGAGACAGAGAGAGAGAGAGCATGAACAGGGAGGGTCAGAGAAAGAGGGAGACACAGAATCTGAAACAGGCTTCAGGCTCTGAGCTGTCAGCAGTTCAGCTGTCAGCTGTTCAGCCTGACGCGGGGCTGAACCCACGGACTGTGAGATCATGACCTGAGCCGAAGTCGGACGCTCAACCGACTGAGCCACCCAGGCGCCCCGCAACAAGATTTTAAATCAAACAGACCTGAGTTCAAATTCTTCCTCTGCCAGACACTAACTCTGTGACCACCTGCTGATAACCTACCTTATTTTGCCTCAGATTTATTTTTTTTAGTGCTGTACTTAGAAGAGTTCTTCAGAGGATCAAGGATTATGTATACAGTTAATCTTTACTACATGTACATTCTGTATCTGTACATTTGCCTCCTCACTGAAATTTTTCTGTAACCCCAACGCCAATATTTGTGGCACGTCTATACTTCTGGTCATACGCGGATAGGCACAAAATAGCAAACAATTTGACATGCGCCATCAGAGTTCTAACAAACCTATGTTTGACTTCTTGTTGCAGATCTCCTACTGCAACAGTGTGGTCTCTGTAGTCCCACAGTTTTGGTGTTTTTGTGCTTTTTGTTGGTGATTTCACTGTTTCAAATGGCCCCTGACTGGTGAAGAAGTACTGTCTAATGTTCCTAAATGCAAAAAGGTTGTCATGTGCCTTATAGAAAAAACACGTGTTAGATAAGCTTTGTTCCAGCCTGAGTATTGTTGGCTGGGAGTTCAATGTTAATGGATCAGCAATATTTACTAAATAAGGTGTCTGTAAGCAGAAAGACCATGAAACAAGGTTATGCCGTGACTGGTTGACAAAAATGGGATTAGAGGCTCGTGGGAACCTAACCCCGTATTTCCCCTAGGAGTGATCCTTCAGTATATGTGTTAACTCCAGTGGTCACAGTGACTATGAGTATGTAAATATTCACTGATAATGAAAGTGGACATATATATCATATAATGAGAAATAGAAAAGCAGCTCCTTACATCCAGGAGCTGGCCTGACACTCACAGTTAGGCATTGGTATCCTCCTGCTGGGCAGAAACAATTTCACAGAACATCTGCATCAAGACAAGGTGACTCTGTGACCATGGCGAATCAAAGTAAGAACAAGATTACTCTGTAACTGTGTCTGGACACAGATAAAACACGAGCATTTCCAGGTCACAGAGCAGCACGCCAAACACTCTTGCTCTGAGTTAACATGAGTGACTGCAGCTTCTTTACCATACAAAGAAGATGTATTGAGATGACCAATTACAGAATTGCCCTTACTCTCAGACAGCACTCGATCCAGACTAGATCCCCACTGTTTTGGACTCTCCAGAATCACCCAACCAACCCAAATTCACATCTTTTCTAATACCCTCTTACCAAGACACCCCACAGTTCCATGATGCATTCTCCCTTATTACAATAAGAAATACCCCCCTCTCGTGTAACTACACTTGCATTTCTGGTGATCTTTGATTGGAGGGCATTGACAATAGACATAACCAACAGGTCGTAGTGGTTTTACTAATTTTTGTTTAGAGTGGTGGTTTATTTGCCAAGTTAACCCATGCTGACTATCCCAGATGGGCTAAGAAAACGACTTGCAGAGTATAATTCCCTTATAGACAGTTAGTTTTGTTATTACAACTGTGTTTCAGTCTGTTTATGGTTTCCACGGTATTACAAGGAGTTATAATGTAGAAACCTTAGTGTATTACCCATGGCTCATATTGTTTAATCCTTTGACATCTGGGGGCCTTGCTGACCCTAGAGAGACTGCTTCTCCCAGGGTTAGCTAATTCTTAGCAAACCACTCATCCACTCTTTTCTTGGGCACACCAGCCAATATAGAGCCCATAACCCTAACTAACTCCTTTGGGCTCTCACATCTTAGGTCACTATTTCCCTGCCCTAATCACCCCAGGGCCAAGTACCAGACAACTGGAGGGAGCCTCTATACTCCAACACCCACTGAAATTATCCAAATGAGTCAATCCTAGGCTTACTTATGCCCATTCCTTCCCATGGAAACCAAAATAAAGGCTCTTGCCCATATTGTCCTCTGCTTTCTCTGCCTCCTAAGTGACCCTAGTTCTTCCCATGGTGTGGCCTTCTCTCAGAATCTGTGACTTTAACAAACTACCTTATTAATGGCAATTGTCTCCTGATAGCTATGGCCTTGCTATACCTAGTAATAAACCTATACTTTAGAATACTTAACCCTTGTCATAAAGGAATTTAGAGTATAATATTGGAGACTGGATAACTCTTGCAAGAGAACAAAAAGGAAAAATCAAATACAGTGCAAACCTATGCAAAGACAAGTGCTGATGCATTGTTGGGAGCAAACAGGAAAAGGCTTGATGGGAGACAGCAGGGCTTGGAGGAATGAGGTGTGTTTGTTGGATGAGGGAAGGTAGAGGATTTTTGTGGAGAAGGTCATGAATGAAGCAGTAAATTTGGAAGTAGGTGATTCCCCAGCAAAGTACTTAACTGAGATGTAGCATTAAATTTTTCAAGTTTTAGGGGCGCCTGGGTGGCTTAGTCAGCTAATCATCTGACTCTTGATTTCAGCTCAGGTCATGATCTCATGGCTCATGAGTCCAAACCCTGAATTGGGCTCTGGGCTGATGGTGCAGAGCCCGCTTGGGATTCTTTCTCTCTCCCTCTATTTCTGCCCATCCCCCTCCCCCCACCCCGCTCAAAATAAAGAAAATGAACATTAAAAAATTATTTAAAAATTTATAATTTTTTTCAGGTTTAAAATTTATTTTTAAATGTATTTGATCCAGTGATGGATTAAAAATGCATCTGAATGATGCTCACTCTCAAAAGCAAGCATTTTTCTGATTTTTTTTTCCAAAGGCAAAATGGAATCTACGTTTTTGTTTTTATTCTTAAAGAGAATGTCCTAAAGACCATATGAAGCTTTTGGACATAAACTTCTGTATCCAGGCAACATCACTTTGAAGTAGGGGGCAGATCATTGACATTTTATAGCTAGAGTTCCAAGAACACCTAAAGAAAAGCCTGCTGTAGAAGCAGAAATAGCCCAGAGGCCAGGGCTCCTGGAAAATTGGGATAATTACTGAAATCAATTCTGGCTTACAAAGAACACAAAAGCTGAACACACACTGTTAAATTGCCTTCTGCTCACCTGTGGTTTACCATATTTTTTTTCTTCTATAATTCTCAGATTTTGTAAAGGCCAAGTAGAATTTCTAACAGATCATTAATGAGAAGCACTTGTGTCAGTAATGGGAACACCATCCTATCACAGCTCTTAAAAATCCACATATTATGTAACTTGGAAATTCATAAAATGGAATAAAAACTACTAAGTCAATTCCAGCAAATGACATTTATAGATAACATGTATATGGAAGTACTTTTTGAAGCTTTTAACACTTACATGATTCAATTTATTTATGATGTGGTTAATACTACTTGGATTGGAGAAGTCATGTGTATATGAATAATCCCATGAATCTTTGGTAATTATTCATTTATTACTACACCCCCCTGATCCATATATAAATCATGAATCATGTAGTCGATTTATCAGGGTAAGAGATAATTGTACTCATAAGTTCTATGGTGCCAGTGACTGTCTCAGCACGGAGAGGTAGTGATCCACAGTGTGTTGGCTTTCTGCCCAGTGAACAGGAGACCACATTCACGTGATCCTATGGCCTGGGAGAAGGAACAAATGCCCAAACCAAAGGAATGGTACTAATAAATCTTTAAGTCTATTTAGACCATAGGAAATCCAGACAGACTAATTCAGCAGAACTCTGCTGTGGCCTCATAAATCTATCCCATAACTGTGCATTTTAAGCTTATTGCTAGAATGTATCAGAAGTGATAGTGAAATTTATCTTTTGTTCCTCAATTACTATAATTCATACCTATGCTACCTGCTTGAGGAATGACAGGTAGCATATAAAGAGTAAAGATTTTTGAGACAGAGAGACCTATTTTGATTCTTAATAGTGTGAATTTCTAGAATAATAACTGAACATAAATTATTGAACCTTTTGAGCTTTCATTTTGCTCATTTATATCGTAAGTGCATCACCTATATCTTAAAGAATTATGAAAATTTGATCAAAACATAGAAGAACAAAGCTGGCACACAGCAGACACTCAAAATATGGATCGCTCTTCAAAAACTAATTCTAAAACAAATTGGGATCTATAGGAGACATGGCTTGAAGTCATCCCTGATCTTACTCAACGCTGAGAAGTGAAGAGTTTCCTCTTTGTCAGCATCCAGTTCCTCTTTCTGAACCATTAATATTTGTGTGGTAGCTTAGTGCTTGTCATCATCCCTGATCAATGCCTCTTCTAATGAGAAAAATCTGTAATTCGTACACGTGGAGCTATATTATTAATTGGATTACCTCTGCTGAGTGGCTACAAGCTTTAAAAGACAACTGTAGAATTGGAGGCTTCAGCTACTGGGTGTGTATTTTTGAGCTAGTGTGTATATCAGTGGGTGGGTGGGGACGGGGGTGGGCAGGGGGGAAGGAGTTTGGAGGGGGTGGCTGGGATGTTAATTTGCTAAATTTACACATCATGGACTATAACCAGGAAAACAGCTTTACTTTCTTAACGAAAGGTTTGTGTTCTCTTTCAAAGTACAATATATGAGTAATTGTAATCAGAATATTTTCTAGGGACAGATTTCACTCCAAAACATTTTGAAGTAGGTTTTTACTCTACAGAACTAAATGGCCTCCTATCCCAAAGTGACTGAGACAGAAAAAATTAACAAAGGAGAAAGTGCCATATTAAATGATAAAACTGATGTGTTGGGTTTTTTTAAGACTTTAAGGTTTTGTCTGTGTGTGTGTGTGTGTGTGTGTGTGTGTGTGTGTGTGTTTGTATTTTCCTAGACATTTAGTTTATTCACCTGTTTTTGCCATTTCCAGGGAAAGGGGTTCAGGACAGCCCCCCCCAAATGTACCACTTTGGCATGCAGACTATTTTGAGATGAAGCAATCATAACTCTGTGGGCTCAAGAGAAACTTTTGACCGTCCCTTAACTACATAGAAGAATCTAAATTGGGGGTCTTTCCCAGAGTAAGAATTATTGCCAGAGATAAATTTTATCTGAGTGACCCATCCGGATGGTACGGCAAACATCTAATTATCAAGCATCTCTTCTTACTGCCCTGTGAATTACATTCTTTCCCTTTGAAGTCCCAGACCCCTACCCCTTCTCCTTAGTTCAGGCATATACACCCCATTTTGCCTGCTTGTCCTGAAATTTCATGTCTGTGTGGATTCCCCGTACATACAAAAGCGAATTTGGTTTTCTCCTGTTAATCTTTTGTCATGTCAATTTGATTTTTAGTCCAGCTAGAGAGATATTGAAGGGGGCAAGAAGTTCTTCCTCTCACGCAGAATATATGTGCTTCCTTGCTTTTTACTCAGTGTCTTCTGACAGTGTGTATTAGAAACAAAAACACAATTGTAAGTCTTAAGCCTTAATGTTGAGAGTCTGACTTAGTAACAATATGATGCAGAAACATGATTTTTTCTTAATCTCCTCAGGTTTAAAAAAATGATTAATTACCCACCTCCCACCCCCTGCCCTTGCATGAGCATAGCTAGAGGTCTTCCTGTAACAAAAAGCAAAAAGCGGGGATTGGACAATTGATTTGAGGTGATGAAGGAGAAAAACTAATAATATTGAAAAGTAGTAGAATATGCCAAATATGACTGTAGAATTCAAGATGTGCCACTCCCAAATATTTGGCATTTTGAGCTGTACACACTTGAAAAATAAATAGCACATGTAGGGAGGAGCTTTCTCTGAACTTCCTGTTAGTCTACCTGAAGACATATCCTCCAAAAGGAACTCAATTGTCCTAGACCTCCCGAGGATTTTCATCAACCGGGAAAGATGGACTCATCACAGCAAAGGAGACTGGAAGTCAACATCGCATGCACACAAACTTTGTCACAAGCGATCATTCCTCCCATCTGTTCTTCGTAGGGCCCATTCATCTTCCCTAAAAATCATTTGCCTTAAGAATCCTGCATCCTCTCCCCTTTGTCCCTGTCGTGGTATTTAAACCCGAATTCCAAGCCACATCAGGGGGTGACTCATTTTTCCCTGGGTATCTCCCATGTATACATGAGGTAAACATGTTAATAAACTTCTGTTTGTTTTTCTCTTATTAAAGTCTTTTATTACAGGGGTCTCAGCGAAGAAGTCAAAAGGATGAGGGAAAATTACATGCGTCCATTTTTATAGTCTGCGAAGTTTCCAGCATCCAGCAAAGCTTCATATGCTTATGTGATTAGAATGTGATTTATCCTCCAGGCAGTCTGAGGATTGCCCTCCTCCCAGCCTAGAAAAAGTCATATACCATTGAAGCAAAATAATTTCACATGGGAAAAAAAGCTATATTTGCGAGAATGTTAAATTGGGTACATGCACCTGGAGGCTTAAAAAAAAAGCACATTATAAAATTACAAAAATAATTTTACTTGAAGCCATAATGTGGGGAATATATACTGTTGATTATTTTATATAGTTATTGGTGCTATTCTGAAATGATTACTCTTCAGAGGCTTAATTCCTACCCTCCTCTGATGGCTTGCTGGAACTGATTACACAAATATAAAATTTAATCTTTCTCCAAGTCATATGTTTTACAAGTGCAGTTTAACTTTGGGCAATTACATTTAAAATTAAAGGATTTCAACTAAAGAGAAATAGATTTAGAGGCAGTATGAATTCAAAGACCTTCCATTTCCTCAAACAGCATCTAATCAAATGGGTATGTAAAACCTAAGTACTCTGCTTTTTCCCACTATTCCTCTCCTCTCTTCCATTGAAACAAGGTCCTTACATAATAATGATCCTTTGACTTGCTCCCCACATGCTGTTTTTAACAATGCCTCCCAGTTCTTTTGTTGAGTTGCATTTACTTGTAAAACAGATGGTTTGAAATCAGTGCAGAACTTAGGTGTAACTTTTCCGTAGAAGAAAATTTATAAGGGAGAAAATATTTGCAAAAAAATACATGTCACAAAGGACTGTTACCAAAAGTTCTTACAACCAAACAAAAAGAGTTTAAACAGCCTGACTAAAAAAAGAGGCCCAAAACCTTAACAGATACCCCACCAGAGAGAAGATACAGATGGCAGATAAGCACAGAAAAGATGCTTCGCATCATATGTCTTCAGGGAAATGCAAATTAAACCAATAACAAGATATCGCTATACACCAGTTAGAATATACAAGATCCAAAACCCTGACAACACCAAATGCTGGCAAGGATGTGGAGCCACAGGAACGCTCATTGGTTGCTGTTGGGAACGTGAAAGAGTACAGCCACCTTGGAAGCCAGTTTGGTAGTTTCTTACAAAACTAAACATATTCTTACCATAGACCTAGCAATTGTACTCCTTGATATTTACCCAAAGGAGTTGAAAACTTACGTCCACACAAATGTTTGTAGCAGCTTTATTCATAACTGCCCAAACTTGGAAGCAACCAAGATAACCTTCAGTAGATGACTGAATTAACCAAGGTACATCCAGACAAAGGAATATTAGGATATAAAGGATAGTTAAAAAGAAATAGGCTATCAAGCTATGTAAAGACAGGAAGGAAATTTACAGGTTTATTACAAACTGAAAGAAGTCAGTCTTAAAAGGCTACATACTGTTTGATTCAATCGTATGACATTCTGGAAAAGGCAAAGCTATGAAGACAGTGAAAAGGTCAATGTGTGTCAGGAGTTAGGGAAGGGAAGAGATGAACAGATAATACACAGATCATCTTTTTGATAGTGCAACTATTCTGTATGATACTATAACGGTAGATACATGTTATTATACATTTGTCCACACCAATAAAATACACCAAACCCAGAATGAATCCTAATGTAAACTATGGACTTCAGGCAATAATGATGTGTCAATATAGGTTTATCAATTGTAACAAATATGACATTCTGGTGAGGGATGTTGATAGTGGGAGATGAAATGCATGTGTGGGGGCAAAGGGAGTATATGAGAGATTCTGTACTTTACTCCCAAAACTCCTCTACAAAATAAAGTCTGTTCTAAAAATAATAAAGATATATATGTATATATGTTAGAGGCAGTTAGGTTCGGACAGGATGTCTGGAAGCCAGCAAAGAAGAAGGAAGTCATGGCCAGCTATTGGGGAAGTCAGAGGCCTGTCCTGGCAGCCCTCCAAAACAAAGCCACAAGAAGCCAGATCAAATAGATAGGCCCAAGATGGCTGACAAAGTAGGCCAGAAACCCCTCACCAAAAAAGAAGAAAAAGTATAAAATCCTGCTTCCAAGAAATCTCCCCCTCAAGTAATGAGTATTCTTCCCCTTAACAACTGTCCATAAAAGATAGAAATTTGAACCCCAGGGACACAGTTCTCTCTTGTCTCTCTGTTGACCTCATCTGCTCTCACATCTCTTTGAATGTAGCTTTACTTTAATAAACTTTGCTGCTTGTGTCACTCATCTGCTATGTTGTGTCTATCCTTGAATTCTTTCTCATGAGGAGACCAAGAGCCTTTGGCGACATCTATGGGACAGGCCAGGTTGAGGCCTCAGGGCCCGGGGTCTCCTCAGTTCACGTGACTATATGTATAAAATATATATAGATATATGTATAGAATATATACAGATATGTGTGTGTGTGTGTGTGTGTGTGTGTGTGTGTGTATCCTTAAGAACTTCTGTCTGTGATGTGCCAGTAAATGTTTAACAAGCAGAAAACAAAACAAAACAAGCTCTAAATTGTACCATTTGCTGAGCTCCATGATTTTGACAGCAAGACTAAGTTTTGGATTCTGAATTGTTAATAGGCTTTGAATAGCAGTTGACATAACTTCCTTTATCTTTGGTATGTTCATACATCACTTTAGCATTAGTAAATTGGGGATGCTTTTGCATGTATCCTGGAATGGGATGGATTTCAAGAAACCCAAACTTTAATTAGTAGTTGAGTTGTTTAATCCCATTAGAGAGACAGAAGAGGGCACAACTTCTGAAGTGCAGTATATTCACTCGAAGCCTAACACCCTGCATTCACATCTTTGCCCCTTCCATTTATTTATCTGTTTATTTTTTGCTTTAGGCAAATTATTTAAGCTCTCTATATCTCTGTTTCTTTAATTGTAAAATGTGCAAAATAATGGTCTTTACTCCCCTGGGTTCTGTGATAGAAAATGGATATATTAAGTTCTTAGTAAAATTTAGCCATAACTCATTTGACTTCTGTGAAATGTTCCCCTGTTGGAAAATATACTTCTTTCTAAGCCTCCCCACATGCAGGTGTGGGGCAAGAAATCTTCCATCTACCCTTCTAAGTTCTTGGGGAGAACTCCCCCCATCCATAATAAAAGACAAATTAACAGGAGAAAATAAATAAAAATTTAATAACATGTACACCTCTTGTTTACATGGGAGATACCGAGGAAAACTGTGTAACTCCTCAAGATGGCCCAAGCTGTCACCTTAAGTACTACCTCCAGCTGAGGACACAAGAAACATGTGGGGGTTGGGTTAGTCATTTGAGGGTACAGGAAAAGCACAGTGACCAAGGGTACGATTGTTATGTAGATTTAAGTCCTGCCTCCTCTATTGAGTTTCTAGAGATTTAGCACCATACTTTTCTTGGTATAGAGAGGGGGACACCCTTATAAATGGAGGTTCCCCTTACAAATGTAAACGTCTCTTACAAAAGGGTAAGAGTTACTCACTTGCCTGGGCTCTTCCTGTGTCTGCTATTTCTTAAAAATAATCAGCTGAAAATAATCCATATGCCAAAAAGGCATTTTGGGGGTGGAAGATTCTGTTGCCCTTCACAGAAATTCCCCCAGACCACACAAAGCAACTCTCCGTGCTGAGAGGTCCTCAGAACTGTGTTCATTAAATTTACTATGTACATCACTGTCTTTTACTCCAGTTTCCTAGTTAATGGGAGCAGAGTTATGCTTCCTCATTGTGGATGCACATTAGAGAAGTGCGCATATTTTTTTTATCTCCCTCTAAAAACACAGTGACCCTTCTGTCTTCTATACAATCTCTCACAACTTTTCTAGTGACTTCCTAATTTCCTTATTTCCACCCACACACTCAGGTTCCCTTGTGTGCCCGTCTTCTGTAATGTTATCAGTGTTTCCAGCTACTCTAAAAAATGTGCTATATGCCCTCATTTTCTTTTCCAGAACACCTGATTCTTCTTTTTTTCTCACCTGTGATTGTTCTAACCATGACCCACCCCTACTCCTTTCTTAAGAAATTGCCTATTTCGGATTTCCCTATTAAAGCAGTAGCAGTTTTATAATATTGCAAGAATAATTTTATTGATGTGCCAAAGAGACCAGAGGCGTGTGAAAAACTGAGCTCCCTTCTAATGTGGACGCCTCAGGTTCTAGAAGCCAGAAATATCATAGCAGCTCTCATTTCAGTCATTGAATTTAACATAACCATAAACAAAGAGAAGGTTTATAAATGTGGAATGAATTTCTAAATTTCAGATTCTAGTGTTCATTTCTAGAATGCAATATATCTATGGTCATTCGGAGGGCAATTTTACTAAATTTTCAAGCATAGATGACTGAAGTGGTCTCTTTTCCATTCATCAAATATCTGTATCTTTCCCCACGTGAACAAAAGATATCAGTAATACTTTCTTTCAGTACTTTACCTTGATGATAATAAAAACATATAGGAGGTTCCTGTTTCCTTTATTGTTTTTTATTATTTGCTTGGGGAAGTAGGTTGTGTTGAGATCATCTCAGCTATCAATGTCAATTATCTCAGCATGCATGTGGGGGATGTGTGTGGGTTCTCTTCGTGAGACTTTAAAATTGTAGAGTATGTATTTGATAATAATCACACACATATTTTTTGTAGTGAAGCAAGTTATTAATCACTAAGCATGACTAAAAAACATTCTATTAGGGTGTCCAGTGCCCCCAACTGGATTTCAAAAATGAAAAGAGGAAAATATACATTACTTTCATTTCCTTCAAGACAATAGATAAATAACATAACAATTTCAGGGGATTAGGATCAAAGAAATTAAGACTCTTTTCTATCATCTCTCTAAAAGGGGTGGATTGGCACCAGATTTTGAGAAAGTCAAATATAGTCATTCTTTCATTTTTAGCTTTTAATCTAACGGCCTAATTTTATCAATCAACAGCTGACAGTACTTTTTCCCAATTTATGCATTGGATTTTCTTTCTTGGATAATGAGAAGGAAGTAACTAAATATATCACTGTTGAAGTGCTCTTATTACCTAATACAACGAAGCAATGTTTACAGCAACTTTAAATTTGAGATAATTAAGCTATGCAACACTTAATTTGCTTTATAATAACACCTTTATTTTCATATAGACAGGGTGGTAGGTAGCTCCGAGATGGTCTCCAGTGATCTCTGCGTTTTGGTATTGATGCCTTCTGTGGAGTGTGGGCTTTACTTAATGGCTGGCTTCTAACAAATAACAGACAACAGTAATGGGAAGCCACCTTTCTGATTAGGTTACCAAATTACTGTTTTTCCCTACCTTGGACTTCCATGTCTCACTTTCTGGCTTACTTGTTCCATGAGAAGCTAGCTGGCATGTTGTGAGTTGCCCTACAGAGAGAATCACATGGCAAGGAACTGATGTTTCTAGCCAATAGCTAGTGAGGACCTGTGGCCTGTCAACTGACTGGGTGAGGTCCAGGAGAGATCTATCAGGGCTCACAGTTAAGCCTTGTGATGACTGCAAGCCTGGCTAATCTTGAATGTAGCATTATCGAGACACTCTGAGCCAGAGGCAACCAGATAAATGCTCTAATTCATGATCCACAGAGACTAAGATAATAAATGTTTTTTGCTTTAAGAGACTAAGTTTCAGAGTATTTGTTACTCAGCAGTAGATAATAATACAGTCAGATTCTGTCCTTTTTAATAAATCTATCAATTTATATTTTCTCAAATTTCATTTTGTTCTGTCAATGGCTATATATAAATCACAAGTTTAGGGTTTATATAAACCACTATCATATGTTTTTGGTACTCTTTTATTTCTTATTTATGTTCCCAATAATATACTCTTTAAATTTACAGAAGATTGGGGATTTCAAGCTAACCTTTCTTATTTTACCAGGGTAAGAGAGTATATTTCTTTTAAATAGAATAGCGTACATATCTGCAAAAACTATTACCTTTCTTAATCCAGAAAAGAACCAATAATAAAATCAATTCATTTAAATCATATTGGATTTTAGGGGCACCTGGGTGACTCAGTCAGTTAAGCATCTGACTTCAGCTCAGGTCATGATCTCACAGTTTGTGGGTTCAAGTCCCATATCAGGCTCCGTGCTGACAGCTCAGAGCCTGGAGCCTGCTTCAGATTCTGTGTCTCCCTCTCTCTCTGCCCCTCCCTGGCTTGTACTCTGTCCCTCTGTCTCTCAAAAATAAATAAACGTAAAAAAAAAAAAATCATACTGGATTGATTTTTAAAATCTTTTGTTAAAAAAAAGATGTTACAATTAAAATTTTCATCCAATAATAAGACCCTCAATAGGTACCAAAAAGAGAAATTAACCTATATTCAAAAGAATATTGGACAAATTCTGAGTCATGCTGTGAAATCCTTTCCATGAGACAAAAAGTCTTATGGAAAAGATATGACTGGAATTTTATTGGGATATACAGTTTCTAGAAGATTTTAGAGAGTTGAAGGTATACCATTTTGATTGATTCTCCAATCCTAGCCCAGTAGGATGCAGTGGAAACTATCCACAGTTATATTTTTAAAAGGTCAGTTTGAAGCATATATGAAATTAAACAGCCACATTAGAAATTTTGGTGGGAAAATATTTATTTCTATCTAATTGTGGAATGATCATATTCACTGTTTCTAGAGAACTTGGCTCTGAATTTAAAACCACAACAGGCTCTTGAGTTATTATGAACTACTCTCAGAAAATGGAAATGGCTGGCAAAGGAAATGTAACATGAAATAGAGTTACAGGCTAAAAAGCCCCCTCAAGAGCCTTGGGATGGATCTGTCAGACACCCTCTTGGTTTCCCTAGTCTTAATTTAGAAGTTACTCCTATGGGCATATTCTCATTATATTCTCAGGGAAAGTATTTTTGCTAAGTGTTTCCTGGTGAAAAAGAAATGAGCAGTAAGGAGAAGGTCAGAAGCAGAACTGTTAGAAGGAAATACACTTTTCTCAGTTCTGTCCCTCAGAAAAGACTTGCTCAACATCTCTCGAGAAGGAAGATAATACTATTCTTCTAAAATGGGATTTAATGAAAGTGGAATATAGTTTTAAGCAAGGTATTTCTTACTGAAATATACCTTGGTTGAGGAAAGTGTTTATATACCTAATATTAACAGTTCTTTTTATGGCTAAGCTGATTTGGTCAGATCAAGCTGGTTTGCCATGTCCTGTCTTAATAAATTTGATTTAAAGAAATGCTGCTCTTTCTTGTAAAGATGTCTGGAATCATTACAGAAGATGATAGATAGATACATAGATAGATAATAGGTAAATATAGATAATAATAGATCTATCTATATCTGTATCTTTAGCTGTTTATATCTATCTATCCATCTAAAGGTGTTTTAACCTTAGAAATAAACTTATAGACGTAGTACTGACACTGATGACTTATTAATTTTCTTAATTATTTTAGCCTTTTTTAATGTTGTTGTTTTTTTTTTTTTTTGAGAGAGAGAGAGAGAGAGAGAGAGCAAGGAGGGACAGAGAGAGGAGAGAGAGAGAGAATCTGAAGCAGGCTCCATGCTGTCAGCACGGAGCCTGGTGTGGAGCTCTATCTCATGAACTGCGAGCTCATGACCTGAGCTGAAATCAAGAGTCAGATAGATGCTTCACCGACTGAGCCACCCAGGCACACCATAGCATTTTTCTAAGATTTCCCAAAGGCTTATTAATATAATAATAGAATTGGGAATATATATGGGAATTTCTCAAGAAAACTGAAAAGAATTTTGGTAGAACAGTTATAATGACAAATCAATGGCTAACACATTCTTCAGAATGTTCAGTATACTCAAAATAATATTTATTCCAAACTTGAGACACAGTTTGGTTTGTCTTGGCAAATGTGACAGTCAGGCAAGTTGCAAGAATACTGTGGAAAATAAAGATAAAAAGGAAAAAGTACAAATTTTATCTTATTTAAAATTTTTGTGACGTACAACATTACTTTTTCATTAAAAACAAAAGTCTTATTTATGATTCAGTACTATTGGCAAAGTTTAATTTTTACTTGAAGTTTAAATGTCAAAACGAACTTTCCTTTAAATTGTTCTGTTTTTCAATCTGCAGGTTCTTTTTCTCCTGAATGAATAGTTGTGATTGCAAATTCAATTCATATAAAAAAAATCTAGTACTTAAAAAAATAGGAAACAACCAGGACATTTGATAACAAATTATTTGCTGTATTGTGTTTAAAAAGAACAACTACTCAGTACCTTGGCGGAAAAGTACTTAATGGACAATGTGCCCCAACAGGGACTGAAAACACAAACTATAAAGCCAGAAGAAAATCTGTAATTTTGGATAATGTGACAGAAATAGCATCACTTGAAAGAAATTCTTTTTACCTAATCAGAGTTAACCTTCTACAAACTGTTTTTGTTTTTACTTCTTCAGAGAAAATCTAATTTCAACATAGGCTCTGACTTTAATTTGACTTATAAATTACTTATCTAGATCAGTTAATGAAAAAGTTTAAGCATCTTTAAAGAAAAGACAGTAATTTTGAAGTAAAATTATGTTATTTTAAAACATAATGTTTGGGGTGCCTGGGTGGCTCAGTCGGTTGAGCGGCTGACTTCGGCTCAGGTCACAGTCTCGCGGTCCGTGAGTTCGAGCCCCGTGTCAGGCTCTGTGCTGACATCTCGGAGCCTGGAACCTGTTTCAGATTCTGTGTCTCCCTCTCTCTCTGACCTTCCCCCATTCATGCTCTGTTTCTCTCTGTCTCAAAAATGAGTAAACGTTAAAAAAAAGATTAAATAAAACATAATGTTTAAAGAAAATAATCTTATGCAAGCTATTTAATGCTTCTGTGAACAATATCAGAAGCTAATTGCTCTGCAGTTATTACCACCCCTTGATGACACCCCACATCATTTTTAGTAATGTTAATCAGAAAATTGAACAATGATTGATGGTTATATTAAACTCATATATTTAAAATATTTCACAATAAATGCATCTTTTGATAGGCCAGGCTCCTAGGGAGCTATCTTACTCTTTATAATTCCTTATCAATATAAAAATTTTGAAACTTCAAATCACATGTTTAACACCTAAAAACAATAGTAGATTGGTACCCAGGGAGAGTGTATGCCTTAGTTATAGGTATAATCATATAATAAGTAATGTATAAAAAATAACTTCAAGAACAAGGATTAGGGATGCCTGGGTGGCTCAGTCAGTTAAGCGTCCGACTTCAGCTCAGGTCACGATCTCACGGTCCGTGAGTTCCAGCCCCACATCGGGCTCTGGGCTGATGGCTCAGAGCCTGGAGCCTGCTTCTGATTCTGTGTCTCCCTCTCTCTCTGCCCCTCCCCCGTTCGTGCTCTGTCTCTCTCTGTCTCAAAAATAAATAAACATTAAAAAAAATTAAAAAAAAAAAAGGACAAGGATTAAACTAGTGAAACCAGATAAATTAGAAGTTGTATGATACAGATAGAGCTTTGGTATAGACAATTAATTGGGTTGATGGCTGGAAGAAGGAAATAAAATAAATGTGCACACTTTATGTCTACTTGTTTCAGGCATTTTATTAGGCACCTTCTATTTTCAAAAATAGTTAACAGTGATAAAGTAGATATTCATTTTATAGCTGAGCAAACAAACCGTGGTTAAGTGACATTCCTTAGCTAAGGTCACACGTTTTCTAAGTTTTAGATCCAAAGGTACTCGTAGTATCTTGGTTGAAATACTCCTATGAACTTTATTTGGGAATTCAGAGAAACTTATCATTTATACAAACTCACTTGTGTGATTTCAAAACTTACTATAACTGACAGCATCATGTGAGCAAAGCAGCAATGAGATGTGAACTATCATCATGTTTCTGGGTAATGGGGATGCTTGCGGAAAGTTGGGTTATGAGGTAGAAATGGAGTTAACCTAAAAGGTAGCCCGTAATTAACTTAAAAACCTTAAATACCAATGTAAGAAACTTGGACTTGATGCTACACTCAGTGGGGAACCATCAGAGATTTTGATCAAATGGTAACCAAATCAAAATTATGGTCTAGATGTGTGCATTTCTTTAACTTGTTCTAGAAAGAACATAACATAGCATCGTTTCTAAAAACCATTCAGCTGAAATGCGTTATGCTGAAGTTATTTTTCCTCAAATTTATTGAGTTGTAATTGACAAAATTTGTATATATTTAAAGTATAGAGATTGATGAATTTGATATGTGCACATGCTGTGAAATGATTACCACAATCAAGTCAATTACAACATCCATTACCATCACCTCACATAGTATTTTTTTAGTGAGAAAGCTTAAGATCTACTCTCTTAGCACATTTAAAATATGCCATACAGTATTATTAACTATATTCGTCATGATATAAATTAGATCATCAGAATTTGTTCACCTTATAAAAAAAGAATTTGTTCACCTTAAAACTAAAGTTTTTACCCTTTGACCAGTGTCTCCCCATTTCCTCCATCCACCAACCCTTGGCAACCACCATACTTCTTTCTATTTCAATGAATTTGACACATACTGCAGTTATTCTAATTTACAAGTAGTTTAATTTAATTTAAAATTAAAATATTCAATTTAAAATTAAAGTATAAGATAGGTTCATTACATTTGTATTCGCTATCAAATATTTCTGTACTTTTCTTTTAAAACTGAATTCCAACATTTCTTTTTAATGATTAAACTTAAAAATCTTCCCTACAAGGAACAGTTATCAGTCCCAAGGGAAGAAATTAGAAGAATGTAGGTGGGTAATTTTGGTTGTTTGTTGGTTTAATGTTTATTATTTATTTTGAGAGAGAGTGTGCAGGGGAGGGGCAGAGAGAGGGAGAGAGAGAATCCCAAGCAGTCTGCATGCTGCCAACACAGAGGCCAATGAGGGGCTCAGACTCACAAATGGTGAGATCATGACCTGAGCCGAAATCAAGAGTTGGATGCTTAACCACCTGAGCCACCCAGACACCCCTATAGGTGGACATTTTATGGAGAAGTCAGAGTTTATGGTAAAATGTATTAGAAAGCATATCATGGGTTGAGTTTTGAGGTGGAAAAAAAACATGGAGGTTTTCTTCAAGAGATTTACAGAATGCCTTCCGCATGTCAGAAACTCTTAGAGGTTCTGGGTTACATACAGCATCAGGTAAGGCAGCCTGGCCCTCAGTGACCTTTTTATTTTAGCAAGAGGAGACATTCAATAAACAGGTAAGGAAATAACAAAACTCTGACAAATACAATAAAATGGGTGAAAGAGAATAGGAAGTTTGGGGGGCTATGTATGAGGAGTGTACTACATGCAGAGCATTTGAGCAGAGACCTTCAAGGTGTGAGAAAGTGAACTGAAAGCTTATCTAAAGCCCAGAGTTTCAGGCAAAGGAAAGACCTAGTGGAAATGACTGAGCCAAAAACATGCTTGGATTGTTTCACACATCCAAGTACAGTTGGTGTGTGTGACAGAGTAGAGTTTGGGACAAGAGAGAGGGACAGCAGATGAGTTAACAAGAAGGTAGGTGGGGGAGACCAGAACATGTAGGGTCTTATAAGACATTGTTTGCATTTTGGTATTTATTCTGAGAAAGGAATTAATTAAAGGAATTTTATATGAGTGACATGATTTTATTTACATTGGTGAAAGGACCATTAGGGGAGCAGCGTAGGGAGCAAGGGCAAAAACAAGGATGCCAGTTACAAATTATTGCAGTAATCGAGATAAGAGGCAGTGATGGCTTGGAGTTAGCTTGTAGCAGTAGAAATTCTGAGGGTAAAATTCCAGATCTGTTTTGAAGCTCAGGCCAATAGAATTTACTAATAGATTGGGTATGATGTATGAAAGAAATAGAGGAAACAGAATATTCCAAATGAGGTAGAGTGGATGAACGAGAGCTGTTGGGAGAGGTAAGGAATCAAAAGCTTAGTTTTATTTATGTTAAGTTTGAGATGAATATTAATATTGAGCTATAGATGTTGACTAAATAATTGTATATGAAAAGTCTAGAATTCAGAGGAGTAGTCAGCTGCAGAGATATACACTGGAGAATCTTAAGTGTATAAATAATACTACGTGATTAAATAGGGTCTCCTATGGAGTAAGTGTAGGTGAAGGAGAAGTCTGAGGCCTAAATCCTGGGGCTTTCCAACATTTACAGGTTATTGGGAAAGGAAAATAGCAGTAATGGAGGTAGGAGGAGAATTGAAGAGATTGATATCTTGAAAATCAAGTGAGGAAAGACGTTAGGATGGAATAAATAATCAACTCTTGAGAAGTTAAACCACTGAATTTTAGCAGGGTTGACCTTGACAATACCTGTTTGTTGGAATGGTATGGGAGAAGGTTTAATTATACTGGCCTAAAGAGTAAACGAAGGATAACAAGTAGAGATGATATTTTCAATGAGTCTTATTACATAAGGATGCAAAGAAACGGGGCTTTTAATGGAGCAGAATGTGTGCACAAATACATATTTTAATATGGCATATGTTTTACTGGGTTTTTACTCTAATTAAAATGATCCAGCAGGGATGAAAAATTGATAACACAGCAGAGGGAGGGTAAACTGACTAGACAAGAGAAGGTTAAATAATGTATGGGAATATTAATATTTTGTCCATAATAACAGAGATAGAGGTAGGTTGGTAGATGTGATCCTAGGGGTGTATGTGGAAGTCCTCTTTGAATACTTCGATTGAGGTTCATATTATATCCTGATTGTCCTTAAAAATATTGAAAAATATTATCCTTAAAAGATATTGAAATCCATCGCTCTAATTATTCTTTGTGAAAAATGGCATGGTTTTTAGTTTACTGAAGAACTTTCAGGTCCTTTTACTTTCAAGCCATCACTTTTTTAAAAGACATGATTTTAAATAATTAATATTTGTCAGCTTAATAGAAGGGTTGATAAATATAGACATTATTTTAATGAATCCCTCTTTTCTGACTTGTTTTCAGTTTTTGTGAATGATATCATTAATTTTCTCATGTTCTCTTTCTATTTTCTAACTGGAGCGTACTAACTTTCCTATAAATATAACTATTATTAGGAAAATAAAATGGGAAATGTAATTTCTTGGCTGACATCACTTTATGACACTTACTTGAGACTTCAGGCAGACTTTGTTCTTGTACAAATCACTTCTTCAAAACTGTGCTCAACTTTAGGAAATGCATTTTACTGCTCATAAAAAAAAATGAGAAGAGCCAACTTTATTCTGGAATAGTAGTCCACCTAAAAAACATATTCTCAGGAAGACATTCACAACCATATGTCCAACACTAAAGGGCTTTATTTTAATGTTCAAGAGAGGTCATCTAAAGGAGCCGGCAGGATCTCCAATGACTGGTTTACTTCTTGGTAAAATTGAGTAATTTCAAATCCTGTTTATAATGCACTGTTTTTGCTGCAATTATTCTCCCGACTCTAAATCTACTGGGTTTTGGGGAAAACAACCAACAAAACACTTGACATTTGCATTTGCGTGGAAAAATTGAAAGCACAAAAGAAAATACTTTAGTCAAATAAGACCTAGTATTCCAGTTACAACTCTATCCTTTGGCATGGGGTCAACTCTGAGATGCTATTCAAGCAATAGGACAAAACTTCCTCCTCAGAGAAGAGTGAGGACCAACACCAGAAAGGATTATATCACTGAGCATCTTTAAATCATTTCATTTTTATACATTTTATGATGTTTTTGAAAGAGCAGAGTTATACTTTAATGATTTTTTTTGAACCACTTGGTGTTTAGGTATTTGGTAATGTTCCCTACCTTCTGCAGATCCACTGTTATCTTAGGAAAGTGACATGAAACCACCATCTAAAATAAGATATATTCAGGGGCGCCTGGGTGGCGCAGTCGGTTAAGCGTCCGACTTCAACCAGGTCACGATCTCGCGGTCCGTGAGTTCGAGCCCCGCGTCAGGCTCTGGGCTGATGGCTCAGAGCCTGGAGCCTGTTTCCGATTCTGTGTCTCCCTCTCTCTCTGCCCCTCCCCCGTTCATGCTCTGTCTCTCTCTGTCCCAAAAATAAATAAAAAACGTTGAAAAAAAAAATTTAAAAAAAAAAAATAAAATAAAATAAGATATATTCAGAACCACTGAAACTTGAAAAGAAAATCAAATTTGTAAGAAATGGCAAGAATTTTAACATCTCAATATTGATTTTATTACATATATACATACATATATATGTATACACACACACACACATATATATGTATATATATGTATATATTTTTTTGAGAGAGAGAGTGCAAACAGAGGAGAGGAGCAGAGGGAGAAGGAGAGAGAATCTCAAGCGTGGAGCCCGATGAGGGGCTCTATCCCACAACCTGAGCCAAAATCAAGAGTCGGATGCTTAACTGACTGAGCCACCCAGGCTCCCCTAAATATTGATTTCAGTTAGATAAGTATTATTATTTACACGTCTATAATTTATTAGACAACAAGGCAATGTGACTTCACAAATTTACTGAATCACTATTCAGACAATTTTAAAAAAAGCTTTTCGGAGCAGGGAGCAGAGAACAACCACATACATCTATTACATTATTATAGCCACTTTTTAAAAGTATACTATTGATTGAGAAGAGAATACAAGGAAAACAGTGACAAGGATTGCAGTAAGAGTGAGCATATTTTATGCAATTCATTTTTAAAAATTTTCAGATTAATATAGAAAATTTGCCTGTATAACACTGGAAGAACTTCTGTTCTTTATATTAATACTTACAAGTGAACCTTTGCTTTCATTTATCTGAAATGATTCCTGGAAAATATAGTTATGGATATAGACATAGATATTTTTCCATTTGTAAAAAATATTGTAATTTAAAAATCCTTTGGATATTTGTATACTTATAAATTAAACATCCATGGAAACAAGAAGGAAAATTTTATTCAGTTGACCATAGCATTGATAAATTCATTTATGCTCAACATTTTACATTTTGATCTTCTAAATTTTAGATCCTAGGTATATGTCTTCTCTAATCCTAAAACAATCGGTAGAAAACCAATAGTGAATTCCTATAAAAGCCTACTCAAAGACCATCCTAAAGAGTTGGTAGTCTTCTAAGATCACTCAAACTAGTTTATTATTATCATTGCTATTTTCTTTGAGATTCATAATCTATGAGTGGAAGACATCAGAAATACAAAAGGAAGTTATCTCTTGTTCTGAGCTCCCACCAAGTGTATGTATTATTTTCTTCTGGGGAAAAAATTTTTGGTGTTTTTTTTTTTTTTTAAATGATGAGAAAAATAAAGGTGAGCCTTCAAATAAGATCATCCCAGAAATAATGAGTTTAGGTTTTAACATATGGAGAATTTTTGTATCTCTTTCGGTATAATGCGCTGAAGTATTACCAATTAAAATAAGACCATGCAAGGAAAAATTTCATGAAAATATTTTGTTTAGTCAGATTCTTGGCTATACCTATGTGTGTGTGTGTGTGTATATATATATATATATATATATATATATATATATATATATATACGCTTATGTAGAAAGGGCTGTTACATAGGTATTAATATTTCCATGTGTATTTTCTTTTAGACAAGAAAGGGGAGAAATAATTAAAATTGTTAAAAATAAAAGAGAATCAGCTGTCAGAGGAGGATATGGGATAACTGGCTATGGGGGGAAACTAGTAAATTCCTTTAGAGCAGAATTTGAAAGCAAATACAGAAGGAAGACCACTGTCTGAAGGATATCAGGATTTACCAAATGCCTTCTTTTCTAGTTGGATTTCCTATCCATGTTGAGTTGGAAATAGAGATGTTTTCTTCAGTCTTCTAATATTCATGTGAAGTGAGGTAAGTGAATTAAAGCCTAATTTTTGTTTATATTTATTTGAATTACTCTATTCAACATAATTTTAAAATGATATCATGTTTAAATTATATGTACTTGTGTAGTATGAATACTGAAAATTATGACAAAGAAAAAGACAAAAGTCTGGAAACATAGTATAGGATTATACTATTTTCATCATTTTCCAATGAAACTACATTTAGTTTTAGTTTTCTGGCCATATTTACCACAGAATACTTCCTGTGTAGTATTTTCACTGAGGGAATAATTAGGCCTTAGCAAACTAATAAGGTTTTTTGAATGTCAAAATGTGAGTTTTCCTGAGCCTTTTTTATTTCCATACAACCGAATTATTTTCTTCCTTTTTCAAATTTTCTTTCTTCATTTTCTTTAAAAAACTTTTTTTCCAACGTTTATTTTTGAGAGAGAGGGAGAGCGCGTGTGCGCGAGTGAGCAGGGGAGGGGCAGAGAGAGAGGAAGACACAGTCCAAAGCAGGCTCCAGGCTCCAGGCTGTCAGCACAGAGCCCAACATGGGGCTCAGACCCATGAACCCTGAGATCATGCTCCCAGCTGAAGTCAGATGTTTAACCGACTGAGCCACCCAGGCGCCCCTAAATTTTCTTTTCTTAAAAAAATCATCTGAATGAAAGATCTGAATTTGAATAACCTGTGATTCTATTAAAGAGCATAAATTGCCTCTGAGACTATTTATAATATATATTATTTGTTATGTTATTTATATAACATAACAATATAGAAATATTCAAATAACTGTTTGAAAAATGTCTTCTCTGATCCTTCCATATGCTCTATGTCACTCGTCCAACCTTTAGCATGACCTTGGTTGCTGGGTTAATTATTTTATCCTTAACCAAGCGTAATTTTTATTATGTCATATATTTATAATATATATCATATTTATTGATATCTCTCCATAAAACACTTCTGGAAAATAAAGGGAATGAAAGGCTTTGTGGTGAGTGTAATCAAGGAGATGTAAAAATATTGAGGTCATGAAGAGAAATGTGAAATGCTACATTGATCCATTTTTGAGCATGTCTGGGCCAACCAAAGAACAGTCTACTCCCAAGATGGCCATACAATGATGCCTCTGCCAGGAGTCAGACAGGTGAAACTAATTATAGTAGGTGATATCATTAGGAAACACAATTACAACTATAAAATTAACCTCAATAGTGCATCTTAAAGTTTCTGGTTTTGTAATACAAGTACACGTGCAGAAAGATTGAGCTCCCTGAAAGGGAATTGCATGTTTCACTTAGTTTTTAATTTCTTGAAGCCTGATAAGTTGTTTATCATCTGTCAGATGTTGACTAAATATTTATGGTACAATAGGTTGATGTTTTATCAGAAGAACTATAGGAGTCCATTATGAAATATTCCACAACCAAGAGGGAAATCAACCAAATTGACTTTAAATATTTGGCTGAAAGTTACATCTGAAATATTGTTTTGGAAAATTACATACTGAGACAAATATAGGCACAGTGACTGGTTCTCATTATTCTGTACTAACTGTCCTCTCTCTACATATCAAATGTTGGATGATTTCAATTTTTAATTCACACCAAAAAAATATAATCCAACCAAAATAACATTGTCTCTTCCTTTAAAATGCTGTGTTTTATCTTTAAGCTTCTGACATGGTTTCTCTTCCCATTTAATATGAATTTGAAAAGAAAAAAGGGCAGCTTTTCTATGTTCACTGTAAGAGATGGAAAACTAAAATACAAGACTTCAGGACTGTAGTGTATGGAAAGGAAAAAATGATTATTACTGTAAGTGGCTGTGCCTTCCTCCTCTGATTTTTTTTGTAAATGATGTAAAGCATTATCTTTTCGTTCTACTTTATAATAACAAAAGAATATTGGGTTAAGTGGGGTGAATGTTGCTTCTCAATGGAAAAAAAAAAACACGTTTCACTGCAGTCAGTACACAATGCATTTTTTAAAGTGTCCGTGTTATGTTCCTAAGGGGATTTAGAATGACCAATATGAAGTAATTATTTGAAACGGAGCACGCTTGCCTGAGAATCCATCTCACAGAAATAAGATATTTTTAACATAACTTCTACTATTTTTAACAGATTGTCACATTCAGGTCACAAAAATAATTATAGCATATGGTGCTTTATAGAAAGCTAAAGTCTCTTCAAGTATTGGAAGAGGCTTTCTAATACTTCTTCAGTTGTTTCTAACCATCTCTATTTCTATAGGAAAAGCCTAGAACTCTGAGGGTAGCCATATTTCTTATGTTTTAAGAGTGAATGTTTTATAAGTGATCAGAGTAATAAAACTTCAAATTATAGATTCTTGGGGAGATTTTACGTGAAACAGAAATGTAAAATGTTTTATAATAATCATAATATCTAGTATAAATTGAATGTCATGTGTGAGGAACACTTTCATATCACCTCTTTTAAATTCCATGGGCTAGACACACCTACATTTTACAGATGAAAAGATTAGGGCATTGACAGGTAAGTAGCTGTCCGTGGTCTCACAGATACTAAATGGTGAAGTTAGAATTTAGATTTATTGTTTGGGGTTGCATGCAGAGTTCACATGCTTACTGATTATACTCTATCACCTCACCCAACTCAATGTTTGAAACACAGAAGGATACTTTAGAGCCCACCCCCAACCTGTCCCCCAGAGATTTTTAAGCTTTGTTACTGTGGAAGCATAAAAGATTTCCTGAGAGCAAGAAAAGGAAACTTGGATTTATAGCGAAGACTTCCAAAATTACAAATACCAGCCTGAAGTCAAGGTACATCTTTAAAGGTTAAAAGTAGCGAAAGTTTGGGGCACCTGGGTGGCTCAGTTGGTCAAGAGTCCGACTTCAGCCCAGGTCATGATCCCGTGCTTCATGGGTTCAGGCTCTGTGCTGACAGCTCAGAGCCTGGAGCCTGCTTCGGATTCTGTGTCTCCCTCTCTCTACCCCTCCCCTGCTTGCACTCTGTCTATCTCCCCAAAATAAATAAACATCAATTTTTTTTTTTTTTAAGTAGCTAAAGGTTAAGAAGAATAGGAGCCAAATAGGCTCTGCGGCATTTGAAAATAGAATATAAAGCAAAAGATGTTGGTACAACTGGGACTGTCCTGATTAAGGGCAGTTTTCCTCTGGTCACTTTATGTGCCACTTTAAGTCAAGGATTGCTAAGATAAAAAATGTGCATATATGAAAAGTAGAAATGGTTAGAATCTGGTTTTAAATACATTTAAATGAAATAATACTGAGGGTTTTATCTTCTGTCTTCGTTATATTTTCCATTTTAAGCACAATTAAATGAAGAGAAGGGGCTGTTTCTCATAGGCAGAAATTGGCACATACATTCTATTATTTAAAAAAGAATTCTATATTCTGAGGGCTAGAATTTAAATACCAGCATGTAGAGAATTGGAAGTCAATTGCATAAAGACTTTTGCAACCTCATATGCAGTGAAGTTAGAACTGATTATAATTTTAAAAGGTAAGGCTTGGGGTACAGGGGTGGCTCAGTGGGTTGAGCATCTGACTTTGGTTCAGGTCATGATCTTGTGGTTCATGAGTTCAAGCCCCACATCGGGCTTGCTGTTGTCACCCTGTCAGTGCATAGCCCCCTTCTGATCCTCTGTCTCCCTCTCTCTCAAAAATAAATTAAACATTTTTTTTAAAAAGGTAAGGTTTAATGTTTGTTGCCTTCTAATTACAGAAGTAGAATTTTTCATTCAAAACATTTCATCATGGATTTTTGCTCCCTTAGAGGGTCCGAAATTGGTAGAATATATAATTCCTAAATTTTGGAAAGAGATTTGTCATGGTTTTTAGTGAGTTCCTCCATTTTTCTGCCCTTGAGGACCATCAAGTATAAACTCTCATAATAAAGTGGTATAAACCTGGCATGAAGATGAGACCTCCAGATAGACTCAGATATAGAATTAAAAGTAGAAACTTTCATATGAACACTCAGTCAGAAGTATGAGTTCCTGTTTTGCCCTGGGGTTTTCTGCTTTACCCATTCATCACCCTCAAGTTTTACAGAGTTCTGTGTTTTGAAGGAAGGAAGGAAGGAAGGAAGGAAGGAAGGAAGGAAGGAAGGAAGGAAGGAAGGAAGGAAGAAAGAAAGGAAGGAAGGAAGAAGGGAGGAGAGGAGAAGAGAAGGGAGGGGTGTGGAGAAGAAGGAAGGAGAGAAGGGGAGAGGGAAGGAGAGGAGAGGAGAGGGAAGGAGAGGGAAGGAGAGGAGAGGAGAGGAGAGGAGAGGAGAGGAGAGGAGAGGAGAGGAGAGGAGAGGAGAGGAGAGGAGAAAATCAATGCTTCCTTAAAACTGTCTACCCAAAGAGGGCATTTTTATTTGTAGGGAATTTAGAGATTATTTCCACTCAAGATGGAAGTTTTGGATATTTATTAACCTCTTTGTTATTCTTGTCAAATGAAGAATTGTGGGATTAAACTAAATTAGTATGACTTCCATGTTCCCATCTGTTACAGTAAGAAACAAAGCAAGGGATTATTTTGGAAAATTCTTTCATCTATATAAATGTTAAAAAACCCCGAATTAGTGGAAATTGCTTATTAGATCATTTCATGTCTATGGTTCCATACCTGGTAAATAATAAAAAATACAATGATTTAAATTACTCTTTTTGCAAAAATGAGGAGAAAAATAGATTTATACTGAGCTGAAAATTTGAATTCAACCAATATTTTTTAAAAAGCAAATGTGGTTGTTTTTTGACCACTCTCTACATGCCAGCACTCACCTCTTCACTGATTTCATGGAACCTAAGGCGTCACAATTTTTCTGTGACTGTTCCCAGGTGGGGAAACAAAAACTGCACTGCAGAAGCATGGCTACAAGCCTGGCTGTGAATTAAATTAATTGCAAAGTAAGTGTTCTGTTCTGTGTTCCAATATGTTGCTTATTTTATTAAACTGCAGTTAAGGAGTGTTTACTTAAATCTATATAGGACAACCTCAATTTTGTATTCTCTCAAATATCATATATACCGAGAATATATTGAAGAGCACTTATTTGATCTTGAAGTACAAAAATGCAAGTTAACCCAACTTGATAAACATTTATTTACCTTGATATAGAGTGGATATATATTTTAAATGAGAAAACTGTCCAAAACTGAATTGTTTACCAAATGCAGAGAGAATCCAAGTCCTAGTTTTGACTATAATTATAGGAAAATTTTAATGCACAGATTCACACACAGACACACACAGAGGCTGTTTTGAACAGTTCCAGCGTGCATGAGTTTCAGTTATGGCGACTTAGTTAAATAACACCCCCCCCCCCAGAAGCACAGTTCAAATTTTAATTACAGTTTATTAACTGTGAATAATTGCATAAAGTACCAGTTACACTACTAGTTCATTGGCCCACAGATCACTGCATAAATAACAGAAGTGCATCATGATCGACGACCAGTCCTCTCATTTGTTTCAAAGTCTGCCCATGAGTAGTCACTGCTCACCTGTTAGTTCATAACCCGGTAGCAGGTCCCAGAGTAAGGGATGCCAGTAAAATATTCCACGTTAAAGGAACTCTCAAAGATATTTCAGACATTGAGAGCACAAAAACTAAAATGTTGGAAGGTAATCTAAATTTAGAAAGAAGTATGATAGTTTGCTAAGGCATAGAAAAGGTCTCTGCTTCATATAAATTATACAACAAGAACAGTAAGGTAAGCACCGTTCAAATGTCCCTTGGTAAGTTTTTTACAAAGAAATAAAATATTTTAATTTCTCAGTGGTTCTAGTATTACAAATTGCAGTGTACTAAATAAATATTAATTTTACTGTTTTTCATCCTTTGATACATTTATAATAGATAGTAAGAGGGATTTGAATGCCTTGACAAAAACTTTAAAGATCATGGAACAATCAAAATTTTTCTTATCAATTATTAAGATTACACAGGTTCAGGCTTCACAGTCATTTATACATAACTGCACTACCATACAATGTTAAGAACTACGTATATGATGAGATTAAAGAGTTGTTGTTTTTTTTTTTTTTTTTACATTTTTATTTATTTTTGACAGACAGAGAGACAGAGCACAAGTGGGAGAGGGGCAGAGAGAGAATGAGACACAGAATCCGAAGCAGGCACCAGGCTCTGAGCTGTCAGCACAGAGCCCGACACGAGGCTCGAACTCATGAACTGTGAGATCATGACCGGAGTGGAAGTTGGTCGCTCAACCGACTGAGCCACTCATGTGCCCCGATGAGATTAAAGTTTTAACCTCCAATTTGAAATAGATGTGTATGTCTTCCTCTGGGAGTAATTTCGTTATTAGAGGCCTTAACTGATCAGTAATAAAGAGAAAAATATTTCTGGTGAGAGCTTATTTTTTCTTCCTCAGTTGATCCTGTCTGAATTTCTGAGTAAGAAAGCTGTCTACAGTAACAGGAGGAAAGTGCTTTCTCAAGGACAGTATTGAGAAAGGAATAATCTTCCCTGCTAGCTAATGACTCAGCAAGATTAAAATGACAGGTTTCTGTAGACCCCTCTCTGTTAACACAGCAGGTACTGGTCCTTTTGTTTTTCTTCTTGACAATTGTTTAAACCTTCATTAATAGGTGCTTGGCGTGTGTGTTGACTTTTTTGAAAAAATCAAGTTGTAAACTTTGATTACAAATTAAAAATGATGTTCTTAAAAATCTCAACTTGACCAAATGTGAAACAATTTAAAAACCTTAAAAAAAATTTTTTTTTTTTACATTTATTTATTTTTGAGATACAGAGAGAGACAGAGCACAAGGGGGGGAGGGGCAGAGAGAGAAGGAGACACAGAAACAGAAGCAGGCTCCAGTCTCTGAGCTGACAGCACAGAGCCCGACACGGGGCTCCAACTCACAAGCCGTGAGATCATGACCTGAGCCGAAGTCGGACTCTTAACCGACTGAGCCACCCAGGTGCCCCCAGAAACCTTGAAAAGGCCTATTGAGAAAAACCAGGCTTAAAGAAGCAAAACAAGACAAAAACAAACAAACAAACATGTTTGTCATTACCAAAAAGGGGCGTCTTTAGGTAAAAATTATAAAAGCCCCTTGCTACATAGATAATGCAGATAATCCTGTTTATCTGGTCCATGAGCAAAAGGCAAGCACTTAAGATCTTCTGCTCCAATCTTTTGTTCATTTCTTCTTGCTGGAATTTCATATTAATTTCTTCATGTTGGGTGACTAAATCAGACGATGGTAGAGTTGGTAAGCTGGCATTTACTCAGCCCCACCCTGCTCAGCCTGGGAGCTGATTGATGAATTCTCAGCTGGTCTCTTCGACAGCTTGTGCCTTAGGGTTTTCCCGGCATCTGTGTAGGGGATTGAAGTAGCCACAGTACCTGTGTGGAGGTGGCTGCTTGACATTGGGTCTCATCTCCTTGATTTTCCATCTCTTCTGTATTGATTCTCCCTAGCCTGTGGTTGGCTCCGAGAATCCCTCTGGAACTGTGCTCTGTACCCCCAATGTACTCTCTCACTGGCCTACCTTGTTCTCCTGCACTCTGGTTGTCCGCTCCCTCCATTACCTCTCCCTGTGCTGGAGGGTCGGAAGGCTGTGGCTGACTCCCAGTGGGTCTCTGCAAGCAGGTAGGTGGGAACGGTGGCCTGCCGGAGGGCAGCGCTGTGAGGCCTGGCCTTCTGGAACATGCTCTGATCTCTCCTTCTTTGCCCTACTCTCGCTATTTGGGTAATTTTGCTGGGAATTGCATGGAGGACCCCTGTCACCTCCAGGGCATCTCTCAAGGTCACGGTCGGCTGCATATTTACTGCTTTGCCCTGGAGCTCCGCCGGGGCCTGCCACATTTGCTGCCTCCACACCCTTTTCTCCTTCGACATCAAACTCCACCATCCCTGGTCACCTACCCTGCCACGATCCTTCCAGGGTTATTCTTCTTTATGACAGTGTGATGTACAATTATATCTTCCTTGGTGTCATTCCTGTTGATGAAACTGTATCCGTTTCTTACACTGAACCACTTTTGTGTTCTTAAAACCTTCCTTGTGTTGACTTCTCTGTTCCCTGGGGACAAGCACTACCGATGTGAGGCCACCGGGCTGTAGCTCCCTACGCTCCTGCCTGTCGAGGTGCCGGCCTTGATGTCCGCAGCGCTGAGGGTGCGGGTGGTGGGCAGCTGCTGGTCTTGGCCTTGCCGCTCTCCTGGCAGGGCGGGGACAGGGGCAGGCTGCTGGTTGCGGCACCTCCTGCGTGGGTGTGACGGTGGGGCCCGGAATCCGCTACCGGTTGAACTCCTTATTGTTCCTTTTTCACAACTTCAGAAACACATGTCTTTAGGTCATCTGCCAGTGAACCACTCGCCCAACGTAGAGATTCTCAAGCTCTACTGTTATTAGATCTACAGCAAAGGGTTAAACGGGTCCAATTTTGGCTCAGGTCATGACCTCCAGGTTTGTGAGTTCAGCCCACATCAGGCTCTGCGCTGACAGCTCAGAGCCTCGTGTTACAGCAAATACTCGGCTCCCTGGAAGGGACAGGCAACACGCACTCAGGCAATCCGAAAAGACTGTTTATTTCGCACTGGTGCCTGTCCAGCGGAGTCATCTCCAAAGGCTGAGCGCCTAGCTTAGGTTTTACTGGCCTTTTATACATATGTGCTTCCTGCTTGGGCGGGGCTAGTACAGTCAATATTCTGGTTCCTGGCTGCAGGCTTATACAAGCCGCAAGCAAGACGGCAGAAGCCAAAAGCTTGCAAGGGGGAGTATCTGGCCTCTGACATCAGGCTGCCCCTCTTTGTCTGCTTTTTACCACCTTTCTTTCCCCTGGAACCTGCTTCAGATTCTGTGTCTCCTTCTCACTGTCCCTCCCCCGCTCACACTTTGTCTCTCCCAAAAATAAATAAACATTTAAAGAAATTTTTAGTGGCGCCTGGGTGGCTCAGTCGGTTGGGTGCCTGACTTCAGCTCAGGTCATGATCTCACGGGTTTGTGGGTTTGAGCCCTGTGTAGGGCTCTGTGCTGACAGCTCGGAGCCTGGAGCCTGCTTCAGATTCTGTGTCTCCCTCTCTATCTACCTTTTCCCCACTCATACTCTATCTCTCTCTCTCAAAAATAAACATTAAATAAACAATAATTTTAAAATGTTTAAGGATATACAGCAGAGATAAAATCACAGAGATTCAAACTCTACAGCAAAGAGAAAGGAACGAACTGATAATGCCCACAAGATAGATGAAACTCAAAGTCATTATTCTTTGTGAAGGAAATCAGACACAAAATAGTACATATCCGATAAAAACTCTGAAATGCAAACCGATGCGTAGTGATAGAATATCACAGTAGCTAGCCAGCACACGGACTGCAGAGGGACAGAAGCACACTTCTGTAGTTGATAGAAACACCATTTGTATCTTGTGGTGGTGGGTTCTCAGCATATACATCTCTCAAAACTGATGGACGTGTGCTCCTCGAATGGAGGAGTCGTATATACATTTTATCACACTAACGTTATTTAAAAATCATAGACATTCAAGATTCCAGCAAGGTTAGGCTAGAGTGTGGTAAACCCGAGAGGCACCAAAATGTATTCTTTCTACAATAGAAATCTTCCACAAAGATTTCTACAATAATTTTTTAATTCTGTGTTCTCCATCACAAAACTTAAAAAGACAAACGTCACAGGTGACAGCTTCTTTACTCTGAACTGATAGGTGTTATTCAAATAGGTGTTCATTTGTGTGTATACTGGCATACCTCATTTTATTGTTCTTTGCTTCATTGCACTTCCCAGATCCTGCATTTTTTACAAATTGAAGGTTTGTGGCAACCCTGCCTAGAGCAAGTCTGTTGGTGCCATTTTTTCCAACAGCATTTGCTTACTTCCTGTCTCCGTGTTTGGTAATTCTTATAGTATTTCGAACTTTTTAAGTATTATTATATTTGTTATGGTGATCTGTGATCAGTGACTATGACTCACTGAAAGCTCAGATGATGGTTATTAGCATTTTATAGCAATAAAGTATTTTTTAATTAAGATATGTACAATGTTTTTTTTGACATAATGCTGTTGCACACTTAACAGACTATAGTATAGTGTGCATATAACTTCTGTATGCCCTGGAAAACCAAAAATCCCTTTGACTTGCTTTACTTCAACATTTGCTTTATTGCAGTGGTCTGGAACTAAATCCACAATATCTCTGAGGTATGCCAATGATTCTTTGGTGCTACATAGCAGTGCCATGGTATTCTAATCATTATTGCTATGATCAGAAAAGAAGTGGTATAGATTTTCTATATGAATTATTCCTTCCCATTAAGTGAATATTAATTTGTGCTGATCAAGCAAAGATTTGCAGAGCTCAGAAAAGGGAAACATGTATCATTAAATCTCTGCAAAGTGGGTATGTTGTTAACATCTCAACTCAAAAGTGCTTGCCATGTTTAAATAGTGAGAGGAAAAAAATCCCTTCTAATGCTTTAATTTTACTTGTATTATACTTTTTTTTAAATAGATGTATAAGATGTATAAGAACTTTGTCGTGTATACGTTATTTATACCCATACAGGTTAAATGTTATTATAAGAATAGCTCAAAGTCATTTTTCTTTAAAAGGAATTTTAAAATTATTCAAATTTGAGAAATGGCTAACAAGATCACTTTGAAAATGTTGCTAATTTTGTTGTAACTTCGTATCTGGTAATCTACGTCTATCAAAAGTAGTATGTCATTAAAATTCAATATGGAAGCATTATTTGTTTGAAGTCATAATATTCGCTCTGGTTGTTCATTGTATATATACAATATTTTAGTGATATTATCAATAAAACAAGGGTTATTAGCTCACCTTGATAAGTGACTATGATTTTATTCAGGCACTATGAAAACTCATTTCTGTTTATAAATTGCAATTATCAAATGTGTTAGAACATAAGCAGTTCACACTTGGGATCACTGATATGTATGGCATGATTTTTAATGAACTGGCTGCATTAAAATATGTTTTTTGAAAGCTGAATTTTATAAGATATATCTGATAATTTCTCTGTTGGATATGTTAAAAACAAACATGTTTTCCTTAGCAACCAGGATACGTAATGAGAAAACTGGAGACAGAAAATTCTGTGAGTCCATTTGTTCCAGCTAATGCTAAACCAGTATAAAGGCATTTCCTGATGATTTTTTTTCATGTTCTCCATTTCAATAAACCTGAAAATCATAGCTCAAGCCTCCAGTGGAAGCAAGGAAGCCAGCTGGAATTTGCTCAACCTTGAGAAGCAGGAAAAACAACAACAAAACAAGAATACCAATTAGAGAAAGCCAAAAATTGTAATGGAAAAAAAATTCATAACAATTAGAATCTCTCCCTGCCCTCGCTTCCCTTTTGTTCCTATCCAGCAACCGACTGGACAGTGGGCCTTGGACATTGGAATAGCTCTGTTTCATAGTCAACACAAAGATAGCATTCCTTTGTTTTTAAAAGAGAAGGTTTTCCAAAATGAATCCATACAATGATGGGTTTAGGGAAGAGTAGATTATTTTTATGAGAAAGCTAATTAAAGCTATGAGGACTTAAACTGGAAATATTCAATGATACCTTTAGTCTGGCCAGTTATTTTTACACATTGAAATCCACCTAATAATTAATTTTTAGCAATTTTGCAGAAAGAGGACAGGGACAAAGAGCTCACATGTCACATATCACTTGAGCTTCATTCTGTGACTTAACTGCTTTAATAGTGTGCAAGACAACACTATTCAAGATGAGGCAGCTAAGTGATTCAGTAGATCAGACTCACATCTTATATCCACTGGCCCGTGTGTTGACTTCTGCAAGTTACTTCCCCTTTACAAATCCATTTTATAGCTTTAAATGAAGTGAATAGACTAGCTCTGACATTTTCAATCAAAGCTTCCATGAGCATACCTTCCATGAGTATACCTCAGAGGCACCTAGGGATCAGAATAGAGAATGACCGAGCGAATGTCCATCCACCTGTCCCTCACCCCCATCCTTACCCCCATTCAACAGAAAACACCACTCTTATGTATTTATAGAATGCACTTGGGTGGACTTTTTTTTTTTTTTTTTTTTTTAGAGAAAAGGGACCTACAAATATATTTTTAAGTGCTTATAACTATTAGAATAAATTATCTCTATGGTGCCTTCTAAGATCTGGAATTAAACCTAACAATGGAAAGTGACATTTAGAACTTGTTAATGCTGTAAATGATGACACCAGAATGTCACTAAAAGATAGGCATGTTTAATATAACAAGTTCCCCCACTTAAAACCAGGTTGTGAGGCATATATTTGTTCATAAGTTGGCTGTTTGGGAGATGGAAAGCGTGTTTCCATTGAAACAGTTTTTAAGGTGAAGTGGGGAAAAAAAGAAAAAAAACCACTAATTTAACTGCCAAAGTAAAAATGGTCCATTTTCAATAAAGAAGAGTGGGAGCGATGTTCTCACAAAAGCAGCAATTAAAATTCAGGTAGGAAAACAGTAGCATAGATGGACTTTTAAACCTCTTTGTTTGTAATATTTGAAGACAAATGACTTTAGAGTTATTTAATCTATTTCACTATGTTCTTTGATTTTGAAAGTTACCCAGAGACATGAGTTGAGAGATAGCTCTTTTCTGGTGTTGGCATGGTGACAGGGAAATAAAACAATTAAAAAATTTAAAAAGCCAATGATCTTTGAACTTTATTCAGAATGAGAGATTTGTTCAACTCCATACCCCTCAAACATTAAAAATGAGTGTTAAAAGTGGGGGCGGGGGACGGGAATTAGCAACAATAGCTTTTACTGTGTAAGTATCCCTACCTTAGTTCAAATATATTGATTTCTAATCAGAAGAATTCAGGTTCTTCTGAGTTCTGCCAATAACTCAGGTAGTGGCTCTATTAAGACTGCTAGAATGCTCATATGCTTTGAAAATCTTCCCCAAGGCAAGAAAGTTTGTTTAAAAGATTAATAAATGAAGGGGCGCCTGGGTGGCTCAGTCGGTTGGGCAGCCGGCTCTTGATTTCAGCTCCGGTCATGATCTCATGGTTTGTGGGCTCAAGCCCCACATTGGGCTCTGGACTAATGGTGCCGAGCCTACTTGGGACTCTCTCTCTCTTCTGTCTCGGTGCCCACTCTCTCTCTCTCTCTCAAAATAAATAAATAAACTTAAAATAAAATAAATTTTAAAAAAAGATTAATAAGTGAAGATCTATGAAAAGCAAACATAAGCAATCTGTCTATGCAATCTAGTCAATAGAAATACCAATAATCTACTTATTTTCCATAGTATTAATTCCACTTAATTAAAAATATCATATTTGGAAATGTTTCTAATACCCTATAGGAAAGTCTGTTTCATTATGCTGGAATATTTTCAGGCTACGTAGTGAAATGGGAGAAGATGATTTAGAATCCATAGCTTATGAATACATTGCTCAACATTCTGAATAAATGGGACAAACTTCAAAAGGTATTATAGTAATTTCTGTAAAATTCTACACTGGTGAACATAGAATTTTATAATTCTTGGTTGTTTATATATTTTGGAAGCATCAGTGCCCTCTTGACCTTCCAGCAGTGGAATAATTGGGCATCCCACAAAAATTCTAGTTTCCATGAGCCTGATTGTGGGAAGTAGAAATCCCATATTATTATATCCCACGATTATACTTATCATGAAGAGAGTTCAATGGTCATTCATTCTAAAAGCTAATACACCTTGGGCACTTTCCATATATTCCGACACCCTGCAATAATGAAGGAAAATTGCTAATAATTCACCTATAACTACTGTACTGAGGTTCATCTTTATTGTTTCATCATTAAAATAAGAATTCTTCCATATTTTTATTTTTTAAGCACCATGACAGGACCTCTTTCTTTGCCCAGTCACAAGTACACAAAATTCCTATCCTGACTTTGATGATAGGCATGCATTAGTGCATTCTCTCACACAACACACACACACACACACACACACACACACACACAATTATCTTTCCAATTCCCCACTTCCCTTATTATAGCACAAATCTCCCTGCGCAAGAAATTTGAAGGTTGAGTATATTCCTACAAGGTTTTAAACATTAGAAGGAATGTGCTTCTTAGGTAATTATTTTTAGGAAGATAGTATGTACTTTTCCAGGCAGAGGTTTCATTTAAATATGAGCATGAGTGATACATCACACATAGTAGTTCTGTGACATTTGGGGGAGAAAGGTATCACCGAAAACACACACATGCATCATGTGGCATTAGGAAAATTACGGCTTCATTAGATTTCTGTTTAATTCCAGGAATCACTATTGTTTCTTGGAAACATACATTTCAGAAAGAGAAAAATGTATTTCCCTTTTCTGAGAAAGCAAAACCCAGGGGCCAAGTATGACTTTTCTTTATGAA
Organism: Neofelis nebulosa; assembly: GCF_028018385.1. NCBI lineage: Eukaryota > Metazoa > Chordata > Mammalia > Carnivora > Felidae > Neofelis > Neofelis nebulosa. Next base: position 33,787,324 of record NC_080790.1, on the reverse strand, counting down.
ATATTTGCATGGTCTTCCAACAACATCAACATATTGGTGGATGTTGTTTTTCTTCTATATTTTCTTTCTCCTACTATGGGAGATAAAAATGACTGGATGGGAGAGAAAGATGTTCTCTAGATTATAGAGTTCTTTGGCAACATTTTGAATTTCTTTGCTATCCTGACTCATTAATCTGCATCCCACATAATTGAAGAATTACTTACGCCTAACCACAAATTTTATTTACTATAAAATAAACATTTAAATACAATATTCTACAAATTTGACTTCTGTAACAAAAATGTTTCTATTAATTTCTTGCCAAATGTTATTACATAAGATATACTATGCAATGTTTCTTAATTTGAAATCAGGATTTTTTCCCAATCATGAAAAAAGACAGTGATTTTTAGAAACTCAAAGGTAACAGTTTTTGTATCCTATCATAATTAATCTTGTGTGTAAATAAAGGGCTTTATAAGATTTTGCTTCTAAACCCTGTTTCTGAAGTCTTAACCCAGAATCTTCATAAAATTTATTACAAGTACACTGATTTAGAATTCTAGTTAAATGCAAATTAATATATACCTCTTTAAGAAAAGTTATTTAAATTGAGTTAAAAAATAGTTAAAGGTGGCTTAAATTAAAAGTGGAATAAAAATTAGATACAATAGTTGGGATATAAGAGAGGCACCATAAATAAGATTTAAAATGTTTTAGGTGGGGGCACCTGAGTGGCTCAGTCGGTTAAGCATCTGACCCTTGATCTCACGTGGGATAGAACCTTGTATCAGCAGGGAGCCCACTTGGGATTCTTTTTCTGCCCTCCCCCTCCTCCTATTCTCTCTCTCTCTCTCTCTCTCTCTCTCTCTCTCTGTCTCAAATAAATAAATAAATAAATAAATAAATAAATATTTAAAAAAATAAAATGTCTTAGGTGGTAGGTTAGCTGAGTTGTTAGAATAGCTTAAAAAAACAAAAGGAAAACATGCAATTAATGCAGATTTATATTTAATTGCCTGTGTTAATAATATTGCCTTTTAAATGATTTAAGTATAATGTGGTAAACTGCAGTTCTAGGAGCTTCTACGTGTATATATGCACTCAGGTAACCAGCGGCCAGATTAAGATACATGATGTTTCAGAAGTGCTCATCATGCCCCTTTTCAGTGAATACCCTGCACACTCAGGGTAACCAGCATTCTCTGTAACCTATCATAATAGGTTAATTTTGCCACTTCGTGGAATTCATATAGAAAAAAAAATCATACACTGTGTATTCTGTGTGACCATCTCCTTTTTCTCATCTTTACATCTGTGATATTTATCTATACCGTTGAGTGTAACAGTAGTTCATTTCTTATTTCTAAGTAGTGTGCCACAGAATTTACACCACAAATTATTTGTACGCACGTGCTACTAGTAAGGAGCAGGCCAAGCCTCTGTGCTCAGTACACAGTTTATTCAAACATTGCCCATCATAGTCTCTTTCGCCACCTCTCATCTCCGAAGGGGAAGGACCAGCGATGGAACCCAAAGCGGAAGATCCCCATCTTTTATGCAGTAGGATATGTTATTTATTTTTGTTGCTGTTCTCTGCATTTCCATTATCATGGAGAAATAAACCTCTAAACTCAGAATTCAAAACCCAAAGAGAGCCACTCCCTTCCATTCTTAAGAGAATGGCAGGACTCAATGACTGATAATTTTATGAATCTTCCCTGAAGGCTGTAGGCAGAGTGTAGGAAAAGGACAGGGATTTGATGTTAACAGAAATAGTCATTCTTCAGGTGGACAGGACACACGTGCTTGAAAGCAGGCAGGCGGTAATGTATTGATGGAGGTGATGTGAGAAGGATGTTAGTATCATTTGAGCGGATGCATGCAAGGACTCAACAATTTTAGGTTCGAAAGTTCCTTTGGCTCAATAGATCTTTACATATCACTTGATCTAAAAACATGCCCTCAGCTTTCTCAAACTTTCAAATCATTTTTCCAGTTTTTCAGATAACTTCCCCAGCTATAAATACGTGAGGTAAATTGCATGTAATTAAATTATCATGATTTAGGGGCACCTGGGTGGCTCAGTTGCTTAAGTGTCACTTCGGCTCAGGTCATGATCTCGCGGTTCATGAGTTCGAGCCCCATGTGGGGCTCTGTGCTGACAGGTCAGAGCCTGGAGCCTGCTTCGGATTCTGTGTCTCCCTCTCTCTCTGCCCCTCCCCCACCCATGCTCTCTCTCCGTCTCTCAAAAAATAAATAAATGTTAAAAAAGAAAATTAAAAAAAGTTATCATGATTTATTTCCTGTTACCTTAGCATCTCTAGCCCTCACCTTTTTTAGGAACCTGGATGACAGCCCTTTTATTCTGAAGTATGGTTTGTATCTCAACAAATAAAATTAGATATTATATAGGACCAAGGTTATTCTTGAAGTAGTTCCTGTTTTTTTCCTGCAACAATTAAATGTGTTTTAATTATAAACATGTTTCATAAAGTTTAAAAACTGATAGAAAACATATTAAACTTTATTTTATTTTTTTCTTAAAATTTTTGTGTGTGTGCTTTTATATTTCTAAAATGTGGAAAAAATTTTTCGGTGCAACATATTGATTTTTAAGTAAACAACAGGCATTTGCAATTATATGTTTCACGCTTCATATTTTTCTTATTAATTAAATTATTTATTTACTCTTATTTCACTTGCACCACAGCCCAACATTCAAACTGTACTCTTAACTTATTTTTAGTTCTAGCGAATTATTGACATTTGTAGATAAATCCATTGTTCACAGAATAAATCAATGTCACATTTTATGTACTATTGAAATTAATAAGGCATCTAATTTATATATAATTCTTGAAGTTTTAGAAGTATTATTTTTCACCACCTGTGGTATAAAATACATTAAAATACTTGATATGGTCAGCAATTCATAAGTATTTTTTTTTCTACATCATTATTTCTTCCAGTCATGCACCATTCACTAAAGGAAAAAATGTTCGTTTTTAAGAAAATCTCATAAAACCCATGGTGTTCAGTTTTGCATAAATAATTCAACATCATGTGTTGCAATATTTTTGTCTTATTTTGCTTTGTTTTGTTTTATTGAAATATAGCTGACATACAATGTTATATTCGTTTCAGGTGCACACCATAGTGTTTTGACAATTCCATATATTATGCTGTAGTCACCATGATATGTGTGGCAGTGTTTATTATAAAGAATCATCACTTTGCCATTGGAAGAATGACAGTAAGCTCATTATACCAAGGTGGGTCAGTTTTATGATTCTTCTTAAAATGCTTGTTTCTATATCATAGAGAAAATTGGTTGCTTTAAAGACCAATTTCTGAAGGTAATCCATTTTAAAAGGTAAAAGTAAACCTTAGACTACTCTAAAATGCTCACTTTTATGCAAACAGTTATTCTGGATTAATGTATTGTTAGACATGGTGATCTTTCAGTGATTATTTCAAATTGATGATGTTCTGGAATTACCAACTAAAAATTTGAAAAGGAAAAGTCAGTAACTGGATGTCAAATGATGATACCACGTTCAGTAAGGTTTTGTCCAAACTAACCTGATTTTCTGTGGTGACAGAATTAGCAAATTGCATGTTGTGGATAGAATAAGCCCTTAATTTTATTTAGACATTATTAAAATCTTTCATCGTGTATTTTCTAAAACACTGGGAAAATATTTATTGATAGCAATATACTCCACTGATAAACTCCCAAAGAGTGTGGCTCTTAATGGATTCATAGCAGTGTCTTTTATGGACTGATACAGAGCTGTCAACAGTTTTATCAACAACTTGGAAGATGAGAGAGAAGACATGGTTATCAAATTTATAAATGACTAGAAACAAGAAAGGTTAATTAATGTAAGAAATAAGATGCAAGAAAGTGTCTATGACTATGAACAGCCAAGTCAACATGATGAATTTTAAATGTAGAATATGCATTTCACATTAAAAGATATATTAAAATAGCAGGGGAAATCAACTTGAAAATGATTATATATAGTTTTGGGTGTGCAAGTGTGTGTGTGTGTGTGTGTGTGTGTGTGTCCATGTGTATGCTGGTAAGAGAGTTAGTAGTTTTATTTACAAATAAAACTAATGTTAACTAAGAATATCAGATGACACTTAGAGGTGACTGGAAGCTTGAGTTACATTAATACAAAAATAGCAATTTGACAAGAGAAATACCAACTCTTCTGTGCTCTCTCTGGTTGTACTGCAGCATTATACACAAGTTTGGGAACCACATTTTAAGATCAACAATGACAAACTGAATAACTTGTCCATCAGTGATTCCTTATCTTTGGGAGATCACAGATAATATTTCATTAGGAATCTAAAAGAAGTTATAGATATCTCCCCAGAAAAAAATATGCATACACAGAATTTTATATATAATTTCAGAAGGTTTACAGTATTCCTTGAAACCCGTTTATGAATTTCCTAGGTGTTCATGGACTTTTAAGAATCTCTGATCTAAGACCAAGTGGTGAGGCATTAAGGATTGTGAATTCCCTAAAATATGAAAACACTGAAAGGAATTGAAGGTGTTTTGTTTGGTCTGAAGAACACAAAAGGGTAGGAACAAATTAGCTGCCATCAAACATTTTAAGAATTTTCACGTTCAGGAGTTATTATATTTATTTTATGTATCTCCAATGAGAAGGATAGAAACACCAGAGAGACATATTTTGTGTAAGTAGAAATAGAATGAATGGGAGGCATTTAATTCAATTTAACATTCAATCAGTGCTTTCCACATGGTATGCTAGACTAGGAGGGCGAATGTAAATATCAAATGAATAAAACATAGTCTTTCCTTGGGATGTTTGGAGAAGAAAGTTCTAGCTCAAAAAACAAAGTCCCTTTAAAGAGGAATTTAAAAAATATGCCAGCCCTTTTATGACTATATAGTATAGATTTATCAACCTGGAGTAGATTTTTATTGCTAGGAAAATAATGAGTTGAATGGTTACACTTAGTAATGCAAATGGATAGTATTTTAATAGGGCTTATTGCCCTGTGAAAAAGAACAGGACTTTTGAGGCTACCCACAGCTCTTATTCTGAAATTTCCCTGGTATACAGAGGTGATAGCTGGATCGTAGGTAAAAATATATGCGGGGCCAAGGAGAGTCTTGAGAAAAAGGAATACAGATTTCTTCCTCTTTTAGGATCCACCTTATTAGAGCTTCTGTCATAGATTGAGATGTTCCAGATGGATATTTCCTTGCAGGAAAAGAACTTCAAACTAAAATTTATCCTGAAAGGCAACCGCAGGCCCTATAAGTTCTTCAATGAGAGCTCATTCTAGCAGAGTATGCTCTCTGGGCTTGGAAGCCCTACCTGACCCAACCACACGGACAGAGAAGTTCCATTTTAAGTGAAATGTTTGATCATGTCAATGTAATCCAGAAGAATTGCAATCTTCAGAGTACAGAGTACTGTGCCATTCTTCTGTCCTCTTTACTGGTACCTGGGCTAGCAAAGTCATCTGTGAGGCACAAGAATACAAATGCGTTGGACAGGGTTGCTTCAGTTTTCAACAGTGACAATTTTTGTGTTACAGCAAAAAACAAACAAACAAACAAACAAACAAACAAACAAACATGGCATCCGGAAAGTGGTCACAGTAGCTCTCCAACCCTTGTCCTTCCTGGTGAATGGATAAAATACTACTCATTTAATGTGAATAAATTCGGGGTACCTGGGTGGCTCAGTTGGTTAAGTGTCCGACTTCAGCTCAGGTCACGATCTCACAGTTCGTGAGTTCAAGCCATGCATACAGCTTGGAGCCTGGAGCCTGCTTCACATTCAGTGTTTCCCTCTCTCTCTGCCCCTCCCCCACTCACACTCTATCTTTTGAAAATAAATAAGCATTAAAAAAATTTAAGTGAATCAATTCTGAGGAATGTTAAAAACTGTGGGCTAAGGGTATAGAAAATCAGGAGGGAGATGCTGGTCTTCCTGGAATTATGAATTGCATTTATTAATAAAATGGAAAGAAAAGAACATTCGCTCAATAGGTCATTGAATCTTGAAGGGAATACACCTGGATTTGTAGGTTTGAATTTTCCTTTCCAGTCTTGTCTATTATAAGTTAGAGTAGTGATGGGAACTGAAAAGAAGAAGATAATGCCCTAGTTTATTTCCTCAAATTAAAGTTCAAAAATTATGGTGGAAGGAATATCTCCTCCTCAAAGTCTAAAAATTGTGCTAGAAGGAAACAAGATCAATTGACCAGTGTAATGTACTGTTCACTGCAAAGGGTCTATTCATCTTGAATAATATTTCTGTGATCAACACATTGAATATGAAAACTCTGTGGATAGTACTAGAATAGTGATGCTTCAGTGGATGGACTTATTATCAAATTGACTATACTTTACCCTATGCTAATTAAATATAAATCTGTAGGTTTAGTGCCTAGTCATCAATACATATATTTTTAATTAATAGAAATTTAGATGACTTTAATGTGCAGCCAGGATTGAGAACCCTTAGCATGGAGAAGTGGTTCTCAGAGTGATGTATAGCAGCATTTGTATCACCTGGGAACGTGTTGGAAATGCAGATTCTCTGGTCCAATTTTGACCTACTAAATCGGAGACTGACAGATGGAGCCCAGTATTCCCTGTTTTAATGTGGCCTCCAGATGATTCTAATACACACTCAAATTTGTGAATAATGTCATAAAGCCTTATGAAAAGTCGCAGTTTTTCTAATTAAATAATACAAAATGAATTTGTTCATTAGCCAGTTACAACCAAGATGTTATGTTGGAGGTAAGAATAGTATCTGTTTCTTTTGTATACACCCACCATCGAGATAAATGTAAAACATGCACTGAGTTCTCAATAGTATGTGCTAATTAACTTGCCCTTGTGTATTTAAAGGTGATTTGTATGCCTAAAATGATAGAATACCAGTCATGTTCATCCATACAAAGTCCCTTGCCACTTAATGTGTTTTGTTTTCTTCTGTAGTAGAGGTGAATAGGGATAGACAAATCCCTCGCCATTCACTTCCTCAGCAAATATCCATTGAGTGTGTATTAGGGGCCGAGTATTATTCTAGATTGTGAGAATACCCAGTGAGCAAAATAGACAAAGCTCTTTGCCTTGGAAAAGATAACCTTCTGATGGAGGAGTCAGAAAATAAGCAAAAAGCATTAAAGTATAAATTGTATGTTATATTTGAGAGTTATAAGTTATATAGAAATTAAAGAGCAGGTCGGGTAAAGAGATTCAGAATTGTGCAGGATGATGGGGTAAGGGAGGCCATTTTGCAAAGCCGAATAGAGTAGATAGTAAAACCCCCAGAGAGAAAATGAGATTTGAGCAGTGACTAGTGTGGAAGAGTAAGCCAAGCAGGTTTCTGTGTGAAGGGCTGTCGATGGAGAGGGAACATAGAGAACAAAGCCGGTAAAGTAGGAGCATGCCTGGGGTTTTTGAAGACCATAATGATAGGCCAGCACTGCTGGATCATTGTGCACAAGGCTGGCAGTGTGAGCAGAGAGGAGGTAAGGGAGATCGTGGAGGAGGATCTTGCAGGCCGTGTAGAAGGGTATGGGCTTTTATTCTGAGTCTAATCGGAAGACATTGGGGTGACATGATCTGGCTTACCTTTTTAATGGATCACTGGTCGCCGAGTGGGAACAGACTGGTGTGCAGCAAGGGTAATAGCAGTGGAATAAATCAGAAGGCTCTTGCAATAGTCTAGGAAAGAAAATGATTACTCAGATTAGGGGGACAGCAGAATATCTGGTGTTCCGGTTCCAGGTATATTTTGAAATTGGATCCCATAGAATTTATAAATTTACGAATCAGGTGTAGGTAGGGAAAAAAGAGGAATCACAGATTATTCTAAGGTTTTTGGTCTCAGGCAACTGGAAGAAGGACTATACACACTATTATCTCCCCCCTTAAGCCTTAAAGTGTTCATTTTCGATGCCGGAAGAAAGAACACTGGCACTTTACCCACCCTGTGCTCTATGCCAATTGATGGCTGAGTTTAAGAATCATGGTATTTATGTCCTTTGAACTGCTCACAGTACTTTCTCTGAAGGACACATACCTAATAGATTTGTATTCATTTATTTATATATTTAGCCAGCACTAATCCAGCCCTAGGAGTTGGGGAGGCACTGATGATGAATTACTAACGAGACGGCTCATAGTAAATGAAATAACCTGATCATGCAGGACCCTGCGCTTCAGTTTGACAACTCATTGTATTCTTCTGCCTTTCCTGTACTCCCTGACTGACACCTTAAAAAAAGTCAACTTCCCTAATTTGGTACCAGACCATGACTGATTTTGGGGAAAAAAAATACCTGTAGAATTAATATACGTGTAGGCAATGTTGTATTTCATATTATAAGACAGGTAGAGAAAGGTAACCAACATTCTGTGAAGCCATCAAGGAGAATGAATAGCACGAACCCGTCTGAAACGACTCAGGCAAATTGCTTTATTCTTTCTGGACAAGTTCTGTGCATATGAGAAACATAAATATGTCTTACGTGGCTATAGTAATGTAGAAAGTTAATGACGAGACTGGATCTCCAAAGTCTTAAAAAACAAAAACTAATTTCTTAGCCCCCAAAGGAACACCTTAAGTTACATGTAGGAAAATATTAATACTCCCTAGACGCTTTGTGCTTTGTGCTAAGACCATTTGTGCTTACACATCAGCTTTCGGTAGGTAGAGATATTAGCAAAATGATTTTCATGAAAAAAAAGAAGCTTTTATTGAAATATTTAAGTTTCCTAGACGATTGAGAATGTTGTATGTTTTAAAAGACCAATACCCAAAACAGGTATCATTAAAAACGTTTATTTTCTGTAGCTACAGATCCATTTTTTTCCAGTATTTAAGACTTTCATTGTGATTTCCCTACCCCAAAGTGGGTTATGAAATAATTTGATGAATTAGATGCAATTTGTGCATCATTTGACAAGATTTTTCTCTTTGTCAGTTCAGAGGACCTTTCTGATACAGAAAGATAAAATAAAAATATTACATTTTGAACTATCCTTTGGGGAAAAATTATGTGCCCAAGGGCTGTACCCATAGAGAAATAATGGGTTCCCGGAATATTGTCACAAGACATATTCTTCCATCTTCTTTCCCTCTCCACCCCCAGCAATAACACAAAGAAAAAAATAAATATTACAGAAAAAACACTTTCGAAGGCACGGTTTAGCCAATTCAAGTGCAATGTGTATCATCCTACAGCACTACAGGCATCCTTAGAAAAATGATTTTATAGTTTCAGACTCCTAGCCATGCTTCCCTTCTGTGCAACACTGCCTGGGAAGAGCTAGCTTGGAGTGCCAGCCTGTCAGTCAAAACCCCGATGATGTGCCAAACCCTTGCAGGCCACCATGCTTTTCACTTTGGGACCTCAAGGGAAACGTGTGTTTTTGTATGAATGTGTTTCCAGAGAATACAGAAAATCCAGGTATTTTCTAATGGATAGGAGAGAAACTATGTGGAAGAAGAGACACATTTTCTAGGAGAGATTATTATATGAAGGCTAACCTAGGTTAATCTTTGGAATGGAAGAATACAAAACTGAGTCTAACTATCTTAGGAGATATCTATGTGTTCTATAACAGTAACTACAATAACGTGTGCGTTATCAGCAATGCATATAGGTTTCAGTTGGTTTTTTGAACAGATCCAAGCCATTGTTTTAGAGCATGATGTGTTTATGTATGTTTGTATGTACCTATGCACGTAGTCCATACAAACCAGTACAGACCTGCAGGGGTCAACTGTTATGAGCATCTGGAAACTTCTCAGTTGGACAGATAAAATTGGGTCTATTCTGAAAAGGAAAGCACAGGCTATTTTTCATGGTTTCCATCCTTGTGAGGCTGAAAATCTTCTCTGGATGCCTAAACTCAGTTTCCAAGGACAATCTCTGCTTTGCTCTGGCACATTATGCTTATCACAGAATTATGTTTTCTTCAAAGTTATTACTTGAGAGAAGAACAGATGCCAAATATATATAAAAAAATAACTTCCGAATATCTAATTTTTCTTCACATATCAAATAAATTAAAAAAAATTTTTTTTCAATTGATATTTTGGATGGCATTCAATGTTCTTCTCTTTAAATTTTAAGAGTCCTGAGTATCTTGCCAAGCATATAAACCAAATTGTATTGGAACTGCAAGGCTTTAATAAGCAGTCTCAGATATTGCCTCCCCCACCCCCACATGGCAGGTCTCTCTTTTATTGGAGCCATCTTTTACCAAGCTGCCAACTTCCCCTTTTGCTAAATGCTCATAAACCTCCATCTTCTCATTGACTCTCTTCTTGAGTTCACGTTTTGTTCCTCAAGATTCCAGTCTTTGAATTTGATCATCTTTTTTTCTTTTTGCAACTCACACATCCCACACCCTCTACCTAATGTCACCCGAGAATCGTCTTTACCTTTTGGAGACATTGCCATTTACGTTACTAGGACCAGGGCTCTAGATGTAAAGGCTCTTTCCTTAATTCAAATAGCAAAAGCAGTCTTATTAAATTGGAGTTACAGCCAGCCACAGTGAACTTCTCTTCAGACCAAACACCTCTTTTATCCTGTCTGCTCTTTCTCTCTGAAAAAAATGTTAGCGTCTGTAATTAGTGGTGACAGGTCCAGAGAAGATGAATTTCATAATATTGTGGAAAAGAACAATAATAAAAGAAACATTTCACTCCACTTTTACTGACTCTCCAGAGAATACATGAAATTAAATGAGTTATTTAAATAAAGCACACTAGGTCAATGGTTCCAGCTCAAAAAAAAAAAAAAAAAAAAAAATTCCAGTTAAAAAAAAAAACAAAAAAACAGCTAACTTGGTAAAGCAGAAAAAGTTGTTTCTTTTTTTCAAGGCAGAAGGTCTGTTTCTCCAAAAGAAATCTTAAGTAGAGGAGGACCAATGTAAAGTATGTCAGCTTTTCTAGTCAAAAAATACACAGGTGATGTAGTACCTGGATGGCCCAGTTGGTTGCACATCTGACTCTTGATTTTGGATCAGGTCATGATCTCAGGGTTTGTAAGTTCGAGTCTGGCATTGGGTTCTGCACTGATTCTCTCTTTTTCTCTGCCCCTTTCTCTCTCTCTTTCTCAAAAATATAAATAAAACATTTAAAAATATACACAGGTGATATTTGGAGGCTTCCCTTCCCACTCACCAGTCCTCAGTCTCCCTCAAAATCAGCAGTGAAGAATCTCAGAGCATATTTTGAAAACAACAATACTAAGAGATACCAAGCTCTGAAGGGCAATGTTTATGATCTGGAAAAATCTCCTAATGACGTATCTTATCTGGTAATCGCTTAAAATTATTACCTGAATATCTATGCTTCAAAAGAAGAAATATTTAGGGGGGAAATGGCATTATAAACAAGTTTGCCTATCAGATTGTATGTTAATATTTCCAAGAATGGGTTCAAAACTGATGAAGGTAACTGTATCTCATTGCCACCTTGAACTATATTCTGTTTAAATAGCATGGTAGAATATAGTCAGATTCCAAAAGTATCATTTCAGCCGTGGTTCTCAAAGGACAAATGTATAAGGAGACCTTTTACCAATCAACAGACCCTCCTGTGAAGAGAAGTTGTGCAACTGGTTTTATTATGGCACGAATGGCAATTGTAGTACTTTTCATCACTCTTACTAACGTCATTTTCCTGGAGATCCCTGGGGGGCCATGAAAGATGGTAATACCTCTATGCTTCAAATAGCATTATTAAGGGTTTTTCCCCTTTTCCTTAGACAAGAGTTGATTTGAAGTAAAAATTTCATGCATTTAAGGTAGCTTCTTTATCTCTTATAGGAAAATGTGGTTTTCTTGTTAGGGTTTAAAAAAAAAAAAACTAACAAATATATATATATTTCCCACCATTTGCTTTTGTTTGTTCTTCCCTAAGACCTATTCTTTTACATGACAGTTTCAGTGGTTCAGTGCTGATTTCAGGATAAAATCAAGGGTCATCAACTTATTTCATAAAGCTTTTGAACAAAAAAATGTGTATTATACTCAGATTCTATCTTTTTTGTAGTACTGGATACTTTTGGTGATACAGTTTTGATGGTATACACGTGAGCCCATTATAACAGTTACATTTGCCTCTCCTTATGGAGGTACTAAATCAAATGCCCGCCCATATTTTAGCCATTTCAAAATCATGTTCTAATTAAACTTGTTCAGTCCGTGGCATTCACCATGTTTTGAAACCATATAATATTTAATCAGTAGCTCTCATACAATGCATGCCATACTAGGAAAAAGAATCCTACCCTTGCTTAAACATGGTAAAAGATATTGATTAAGAGGACTTAATGAAACAACTTTTCCATTTGAAGAACCAGTTCAATGTCTAGGTAGAAAATTCTGACTGAGAATGTCAGAGAAAATGATAAACAATTTTTTTTGAGTGAGAGACAGACAGCGTGCATGAGTGGGTAAGAGAGGCAGAGGGTGAGGGAGAGATTCCCAAGCATGCACCACACTTATCGTGGAGCTGGACATGGGGTTGAATCCAGGACCCTGGGATGATCACCGGAGCCAAAATCAAGAGTCAGTCGCTCAACCAGCTGAGCCACCCAGGCGTCCTAAGAAACAACTTTTTTATTTTACTTTTGCTTAGAGTCAACAAATAATCAGTTTAGCAACCTTTGGACAGGGGAATATAAATTCCAAAGAATAGCATCTATCCTATGAGATAACATTAAAATAGCTGTGTGGATGGAGTAACTTAGGCAGTGCTCATTCTCATCATTTTTTTATGAGTTTGGTTTACTCAATGTTAATTTTCATAGTTGATAGTATAAGTGAGAAGCAAAAATCTCTTAAATGCTGGAGAGGTATTGGATTACCGTCATTTGCCTTTCTTTGGTCTCCATGGGCAACAAGGAAATGAAGGTCAAATAGGGAATTTCAACATAACTTCAATCTAAGCTCAATATCAAATTCAATGAAACAGCATGTAAAAAACTGAGACATACTGGGAGTTACCTCAGTCACCTCATTCTTATCTTTCTGTGTCTGGCTTTTTCCACTTAGCATGGCGTCCTCAAGATCCACACACGCCATCACAAATGGTAGAATTTTCCTGTTTCACCTAATTGTGACATTTTTCAGTCGTTTGTTTTAATGCTTTTTCTGCTGCATTTACATCCTTCTTCAGGGCCTCCATTTACATATATATTTAACATTTGGATATCCCACAGGTCCTTAAGTTTCTACACATTAAAAAAATGTTTTTCTTTAACTGTTCTTAAGATTGGAAATTTTTATTGGTCCAATTTATTGACTACCATCTTTATTTTTCTGGTAAGCCCATCCAGTGAATTTTTAATTTCAGATATTGCATTTTTTAGTTCTTGATTTTGTATTTAATTTTTAAAATAGATTCTAGTTCTTTGCTGAGATTTCTTATCTTTTTATTTACTGTGAGCATATTACCTTTTAGCACATTCAGAATGTTTATAATAGCTCTTTAAAGTCTAATGTCTTTTCGTGTTAATTCCAACATCTGGGTCATCTCAGAGTTGGCCTCTGGAAAGGCCTCAGTGGCAAACTTGCAAATCTTCCATTACTAATATGGCAAATTTTTGTATTGGCAAAGGAAGATCAATATTTTGCATGTATGTGGTTGTTATGTATTTATTCTGGTAGATATTTAGATAAATTGGTATCATTTCTATGTAGAATTTTTTCAGGTATTTAAGGAAAATCTATAATTTACAAATGTACTAATATAATTATTCAATTAACTTAAAAGTGAGAAAATTTAATAAATATCTGATATTTATTAAATTACATAGATATAATGTATATATGTAAATTTATATAAATTATATCTAATATAACCCCCAAATATTTAATCAAATCACAATCCCTAATGAGAGATCAGAAAAATTGCTTAATATTATTTCAGTGGTGAAACATTAGAAGTATTATTAAATTCAGGAACATAAAGATTATACACACCTTGCTGAACTAATTCATAATTCAGCTAGAAAAGACAAACTTTATAATATCTACCTATTGAAAAAAGAGGAGGCACAACTTTCAAATTTTGTCTGAATATTTTTAAACAACCCTCCAAATGAATTGGATCAGAAAGTATTCGGAAAAAATACAATTTGATAATTTAGCCAATTACTGAATGAATCTACAGAGTGCATGAGTTTTGATTTATAATAATCAAGGAGAAAATCATAAAATAATCTCTCAAAATAGTAATATAAGAAATACGGTTCCTGGGTGGCTCAGTTGGTTAACATTAAGCATCTGATGCTTGATTTCAGTTCAGATCATGATCTCACAGTCTTGAGATCGAGCCCTGAGTCAGGCTCTGAGCTGGGTTTGGAGCCTGCTTAAGATTCTCTGTCTCTCTCTCTCTCTCTCTCTCTCTGTCTTTCGCTCCCTCTTTATCTTTCTCTCTCTCTGTCCCTCTGTCCCTGTCCCCCACTCTAGCGCTCTCTCTATATAAAATAAATAAATAAAGTAAGTAATAAGGTAAAATAAGAAATAGAAATTTACATCTTCCCAAGAAATGTATAGCATTTATAAAAACTCCATAAAACTTTACTAGGAGTCATCTAAACTAATTTAAGAAAGGCAAAAATTGTAAACATATTATCCATAAAGGAATCTATAAATTTGATGATATCTCAGTTAATATTATTTCAAGGAATGTTCATTTATTTTATTAATTTGCAAAATAATTTTAAAGTTTACCTAGAAATATAAATATATTAGAAGAGCTAGGAATATTCTGGAAAGAGGATAATGAGGGAGAAACTGTCTTGTTAAGTTAAAATATAGTAATTAAAACATTTGAGTATTGTAGAGGGAACATACCAGATGATAAGAAATGATCATGGAAGAAATGAAGAAGAAATGGAAGAAATGATCAGTTATCAAAATATATCTAAATAGGGGCACCTGCATGGCTCATTTGACTAAGCATCTGCCTCTTGATTTTGGCTAAGGTCATGATCTCACAGTTAGTGAGTTCAAGCCCTATGTTGGGATCTGCGCGGACAGCCAGTGAGTCTGCTTGGGATTCTCTCTGTCCCTCTCCCATTTGTGCACAAGCATATGCCTGTGCATTCTCTCTCTCTCTCTCTCTCTCTCTCTCTCTCTCTCTCTCTCACTCACTCAAAATAAATAAATAAACATTTAAAAAAATATACCTAAATACATATGAGCATTCAATGCTTAGTAAAATTGGCTTTTTAACACACTGGGGAAATGGATTTGTTTTCTAAAAGTTAATGAAACAAATGGCTTGCTTATTTTGAGTGGGTGGAGAGGGAAACAGTAGATTTATAATTCACTAATCTGAAAAACAAAATCCAGATAGATCAAACATTTAACCATACTCGCAGTGTGTGTTCAGAGTGATTGACCTTTACCTGTGTTACATAGATTTGTAGGAATTCTGGAAGGATATCACTGACATGAAAAGAATGAGGTATGGGGACTGCAAATGCTGCCCATCATTTATCCTGCAAATTAGGGAGCCCCATGATTATACCTCCACATTTTAAATTGTATTCCAGGAGTTGGAGGATTTGTTGACCAATACTGGAGTAAGATTCTGGTCATCTATTGCTGGAAAGGTGCCAGCATGAAAAAAAAATGTTACTAAAGACTACAGGAAGTCTGAAATACCGGGAGAAGGATTGGGAGGAGAAAGTGATAGCAGGGGCACAGTGCTTAAGATTCAAACTGAAAAGTCAGTTGTCAGAGGACCTCATTTACACTTTAGGACCATAGAACCTAGGTTTCTTACAATTCATTGAGATTTACTAGCTCAAAATACAATTTTGTCATGGTATTTGTATATATTTGAATAAAGCAAACGATTGCATTTTCATTTTGAAAAACAAAGTCCATTCACTCTTCGTATTTCACATTCATTTTTAATTCATCTTACAACCTTAAGAGTTGAGTTGATCTCCTCCCTTTTTTATACTATTGCACATAGCACTTATATTTTCCATTGTCACTATCCTCTACCTCAACACATATTTCTCTCTGTTCTTTGCTCTTGTCTTTTTTTCTGTTAGTTTTAGAAGAGTGAGTTCACACTTAAGTGATCTCAGCCAGCTATTGCCATTTTCTTTCTACTGGCTTTGTCCTTAAGTCCCTACAATCTGACTTCCTCCCCAGCAATTTTCTACTCAAAAGACCTAATTATTAAGGCCAAAAATATGTTGAAAAACAATGCTTCAATCCTTCTACTATGCCTTATGGTCACGTTGTTCACAGCTATTTACAGTTCATGAATCATCTTATCCTTCTTACCCAACCCAACTCCCTCTACAACTCTCCCTTCAGTGATAATAGTACCCAATCAGTTAAACCTTTCTCTCAAATGCCAGTGTTCATGTCTGAAATATTCTGCCAAATTTCATATTTACAAGAGGGAAGTAAGATTTTTTAAGGAAAAGAAATGGCCAAAAAAGGACTAAGTATGAGTTAGGAAAAAAGGCAAATAAAGAAATACTTGCTAATTGAATCCTGACTTTCTATGTCAACTTCCACTGCCTTGCATGGGCATAGGGATCTTGCCAGCTTTTTCAAGGCTATGGTCTACAGGTCAAGATGACTTTTGTAGAGCTTTGTATTCTTGTAGGCTGTGTTAAAAAAGCTTTTTTTAATCTTTCAAAATATTAAAGTGAGTAGGAATAAATATTGACAAAAATGCCAAATTATAATGTCCAGCGTCACAAACTTTGGGAAATTTTAATACTTCCCCATCCCCATGGCAAAGTGAACATGTGAGTCCCGGAAAGTGAAAGGCCAGTTTACAAGTAGCATACCAAAGCTGAAATCCACAAAATTTATAGAAATGTGGAATGGACCAAAGCCCAGTGAGGACATGAGACAGAGAGCTCAATTTCAGAATCACTTATCAGCTCATGTTAATATATGCATAATTAGGTGAAGTTCTGAAAAACCCAATGTATATGACCAGTTTATACGTTAGATCTCATGGACTTCATTCCCAAAAAGACATCACCAACCTGCTGGACTTGAATGAGAGAAATAAAGGATACACCTAGACTATGAATCTGAGCAAAGAGACAGACAAAATATAGGCCGGAACCCAGGACTATCACCATGAAGAGAGATCCAGGGTAGTAAAAGCTCTTGTGTGCTATCAAGATTCCCTCTTTGATATGGAGACTTCCATTCTCCCCACCCACTAAGTTGTGACTCCTGTTGATGGCTTACTGCTGGGTTCCTCCCCAGGCATTGCCTCAGGATAAAGGGATTTGCTTGTTAAATTTCTGCCTCTTCCCAGGTAGCCTATATCTAAAGACTTTTGATGTGAGAATACAAAGACCCAGCTTCTGCCTCACATTGGGAAAACTGAAAGGCCAGGCAAGCTCCAAGAGTTCACTGTTTAAGGGCCTGAGACTTCTGCTGCTGCATCATAGTTGATGTTCTCCCTGAAACTAATCCTTGCTTTCTTCACTTCCTTGTTATGATGAAGTACACTGTTATGGACTGAATGTTTGTGTCTCACCAAAATTCCTGTGTTGAAATCCTAACTCCCAATGTGATGGTAATAGAGGTGGGGACTTTGGGAGGGTGAGATTTTGTCATGAGGGTAGAGCCTTCAGGAATGGGATTAGTGCCCCCATAAATGAGACTCCAGAGAACAATCTGGCCCTTCCCCCATGTGAGAATACAAGTGAGAAAGGATGACTACCTATGAACCAAATCTTCTGACCCTGGTGATCTTGGACTTTCTAGCCTATCTTTTGTTCGTAAGCCACCCAGTCTATGGTACCCTACTAATAACAGCTTGAACCAAGACAAATGCTCCCCAGTAAACTTCCTGAATCATAATCTGTCTCAGAGTTTGTTTCCTGGGGAACCCAAGCTAAGATATCAGGGCTGGGTTTCAGTGTTGTGGTGGCTCAGAGGAACATTAGAGATCATCTAATCAGTCTGCTTTTGCAGAATCCAGGCAGAAGTCCAATCCTTGGACAAGAGTTGCTACCTAGAAATCCGGAACTGGTTCCCAGAGCACCCCATCTCACAGGGGCTGGAAAAGGGTTGTATGAAGAGAATCAACAGGAAAAAGGAGAGCCAGCTAACCTTGTTCACTTCTTGGAGGAATATGTATCTTGTAGTTTAAAAAAAAAAAGAGAAAGAAAGAAAGAAAGAAAGAAAGAAAGAAAGAAAGAAAGAAAGAAAGAAAGAAAGAAAGAAAGAAAGAAAGAAAGAAAGAAAGAAAGAAAGAAAGAAAGAAAGAAAGAAAAGAGAAGAGATGAGTTCTAAACATGACCTTGCCTCTTGCTAACTATGAGATCAAAAGTGATTGCTGATACTCTCCTCCGCAATACAGGGATATAGAAGCTGGTTTTGAGTGCTGTACAAGGTAATATTTGTGAAGTACTTACCAGTACAGAAAATAAATAAGGAGCACCTCCTAATATGCTTTACAACTATTACTTCATTTAATTCTCCACATAGTATTTAAGGTAGCATCTTTTGTCTACAGCAATGAGTAATTAAGTAGAATAAGAATGATGGAAAGAAAACAAAAAAAAAAAACAAAAAAAACGAAAGGTATGCAATAGTCAGTAGGTCACAGTTTGGGAGGAAGAAGAGATCATAGGCCCAAGTAGGTCAAGTAGCTTTAAGGGACAGAGGAATTCGGCACAGAGGTCTCCTGGGGCTCTTACTCTATCCATTCTCTAGTATTCAACAAATACTTGATTCTCTTAAAAATCCAACATATGAGGCAAGAAAGAAAAATTCTTATGAGCAAAAGTTTGATAGGAAGTGGTTTAACATAAATAAAATAAAATCCCTTAAAAATCATTTGAATAATGGGGACCAGGAGCTCCTAGAACTATGTTTTCTCCCTCCATAATTCTATACTTAAAAAACCTATTAGTCACCATATCCATACTTTGAAAAGAAAATGTGATACTGTGTGGGAGGTGGTTTTTTTTTTTTTTTTTTCTAATGGAATACTCTCTTTGCATGAGTGATCATTAACAGAAAGAGACATGGGAGCTCTTATCAATGTTTATTTGCACAGTAATTGAGGAGGGAATTCAGTTTTTTTCAGTTTTTTATGAAAGGTGCCCTACCTGGTAATTAATTGATGGTGCATTTCATGATTGTTCTATATTAATGAAATAAGAGATAATCTTTTATCTTTTTTCACTTACACCATGGTGTCTGTTATCCTGGGAAACAAAAAACTTTTCCCACATTTTCATCCTAATAACATTAAAAACAACTGGGACATACTGGGAGTTAATTCGGTCACCTCATTCTTCCTATCCTGTGTTCCTCTAGTGAATTACCTTTGGTTTTATCATTGTAGTAGGAGAAGTATAATAATAGAAGGTGATATCAGTAATGTCACTGGCTGGTCATTCAGACAATGCCTTCTGGCAGCACCTTTGTGATACGACATCAGTTCTGCACCTAGCCTTCAGTTCCATAGGCTTCGTAGCATTTGTTGGTATCCCTAAGATAATCTAAGACAAGGAGACGGATTTACATTCACCGAAATATCAAGAGAACAAAATGCACATGTATTGATTTCCACCAAAAAAAATAGAATGAAATGTTCACATGAGGCTTATCTTTTTATGTACTCTCTGAAAGCTGCATCTGATAATAATTAGAAGATTGTTTTTAATTAAAGTAAGGCAGTGAAGTGGGATACTTTCAATGGATTTTGACATCAGCGTTTAATAGTCTGTTGCATCCATGTCCATAACAGTAAATATCCTAAGCAGACCATAAGCTAGTGACCATTGTCCAGGGGACCTCCCCCATGAGACGCTGAGGAATAAACTGCCAGCTTCTCTTTCTGACTCTGGCATTTCTGTTTCTAGTCAACCTGGCGATCCTTCCCTTTTAATTTATTAATAGCATTGTCTTAGTCACAATTTAAACATGCTAATGTAGTCATATTTTGATAGAAACTACCCCCTCATCTTTTGATTAGGACTGCTTATTTCTAAGAAATAATTACTTAGGTGGGTGTTTTTCCATATGGCTGAGTTCATCCATTTACATATTGATTTTCTGCAGTCTATTCTGAAAAGTTTAACAAATGTTTAAGTTCTGAAGAAAACTGGTGCTCATATATTACTCTTCAGACTGTGACTGAAAAGTCAGTCCTTTTATCTATTCTTCTTTTGTGGTTTATAGTCTAGACTATCTTGTATTAATTTTAAAGTCAGTTTATATATTCAGTGTTTTAAATATATCATCTTTAACATGGTTCAAAACTCCAAAAAAAAATCAAAATGTGAAGAGTAATGTCTCGTTTTCACTTTTGTTCTCCACTTTCCTTTTCCTACTACTTCTATTCTACAAATAGTTAATTTCTTCTGCGTCTTTCCATAGTTGATAGGTAAAAAAAAATACGTAAATATGTATTTGCTTAGTTTCCCTTACTACAGGAATGTTAGATTACTCTACACACTGCTCTCTCCTTTAAAGTTTAGCAAGATACTTTGGAAAGCTTTTCAAATCCATGCACAGAGAACTACTATTTTTTCCAGCCATATAGTATTCTAGTGTATTAACGTATCATAATTTGTTCAACCAGTCCTTTATCAATTAATATTTAGTTTTGTTTCCGTTTTTTTTTTTTAATTTTAACAGCAACATGAAAGTGAATAACCTGAACATATGTCATTTTGTCCTTGTGTAACTGGTATTTAACTTGCTATGCCAAAGGACATGTACCAGTATATTTTTAGAGATATTGCCAAATTTCCCTCCATATGGTTTGTACCATTTCATACTCCCACCAGTAATTTATGAGAGTATGCTTCCACAGCATCTTACCAACTTCAGATTTTTGCCAATTCGTTATGTGAAATGGCATCTCGTTGGAATTTTAATTTACCTTTCTCTGTAAGGCTAGGAGTATCATTAAATTTATTTGTTGAACAGATATGTACTGAGTCTCTACTATGTATCAGCCTGATTCTAGGTAATGGGAATATAAAAGTGTACTGAACAGAAAAAAATCATCTATGCATGTGACTCTATGTATATTCATATATGCAAATCATATAGCATATTGGATGGTGATAATTATGAAGAAATAAAAATAGAATAAGGTGAAGGGGGAATGAGAGTCAATATAAGATTTTGTTGACAGAATTACATATGTGCAAAAACTTGAAGATGAGGGAGTGGCCTAGTCAGATATCTGGAGAAAGTGAGTTCCAGGGAGAAGGAATAACCAGCCCCAAATCCTCAAGAAGCGAGAATATCTGGCATTGTGGAGGAATATCCAGGAGTTCAGTGTGACTGGAGCAGCATCAGAGAGGGGAAGAGTGGAAGAGGTTGTCAGGGAGAGAATGGAAAGCCACAGTGCACAGGGCTTTGTAAACAACTTAAGGGATCTTGTCTTTCATTCTGGAAGAAATGGAAAGCCATTGAGGACTTTGAGCAAACGAGGGGCATGACACGTATTTTAAAAGGATTCTTCTAGTTGCTATGAAAATGGACCACACAGAACAAGGGTGGACGCGGAAAGGCCAGTTAGACGAAGGCAGCAGTCCTATTGAGATGGTGGCTACTTGGCTCAGGGTGGTAATGGAGGACCTGGGTTGTCAGGTTCTGGATACATTTTGAAGATACAGCGAACAAAACTTTCTGAAGTTTTGGATATGTGATGCAAGGGACCGAAAGGGGTAAATTATTCCTCCAGGTTTTCTGGCCTCAGCAACTGGAAGGATGGAATTGCCATTACCTGGGTTAGTTTTTAGACCTATTTGTATTTCCTTTTTACTGAACTCTCTAACTAACTATCTTTGCTTATTTTTCTATTGTGAGCCTGATCTTTTTCTTAAAGCTTTTGAGATTACCCATCTATCAGAAATTACCCCTTCATAGGTAGTATCAATTCAAAATATACCAATGTCTATTTTTCTTTGCTCCTGTTATTTTTGATGTGTTTTGCTTTTCTTTGGTTTGTTTAAGGCATGCAGAGGTCCTTTTTAAAATTACTTGAATGTACACATTTTAAAGGCCCCTGAATTTTTGGTCGAAATGACAAATATTATTCTTGCTCCATCGTTAAGAATGCATTATTTTATGGTCTTGCTTTATGGTTTTATTTTTTTACATTTGCAACTTTAATCCATTAGAAATTTTATTCTGATGAAGGGTGGAAGGTATGAATCTGCCTATGTCCAGATGACTGTCCAGTTTTCCTTAGATCATTTATTGAATTAACTATTGAATTAACTTCACTGATATATATGGTGCCTTTCATAAGTCAGATTCCTAAATGCACTTGGATCAAATTCTGGAATTTCTATTTTATTCCTTTTGTTTTCATGTCTGTTCATGAGACATGGCCATAATCTTATTTATTTAGACTTCATAATTATTTTATTATTTTTAAAGTTTATTTCTATATTTAGAGAGAGAGAGAGAGAATGGGAGAGGGGCAGAGAGAGGGAGAGAGAGAATCCCAAGGTGGCTCTGAACTGCCAGCACAGAGCCCAATGCGGAGCTTGAATTTACAAACTGTGAGATCAAGAGTTGGACGGTTAACTGACTGAGCCACTCAGGCACCTCTACTTTATAATTATGTTAATAAATGGTACAGCTAAGCCTATTTCTCTGATCTTCATTTTCATAGTTTCCTCACTATTATTATTATTTTCCTACTGATCCTTCGAATCACCTTGATTATTTGCAAAAAAGAAAAGAAAGTGCTGTTCTCTTATTTGAATCATGTTAGAACTATAAATTAACTCAGAGAAAACTGGCATCTTTATATTTTAAGACTTTCTATCAGAACATAATCTGTATCTGCATTTGTTTCTGCTTTTCTTTTTTTATGGGGGTATGTTAAACATTTTCTCCATATGGGTCTTGTGCTTTTCTTGTTAAGCATATTACCATTTTTTTTTAATCAGGATGTTGCTATCATAAATGAGGACTTTTTTTTTTTTTTTACCTTACACCATCGAAGCGGTTTCTGTTTTATATAATGAATTGTATTGATTCTATTGATGTTATATCCTACTTATTGCATTTTCGTGTTGTTTGTGTGGTTTTCCAATGGGTTCTATGGTAGGCTTTCAGCATTAGAATAATTTCAAGTGCAGAGAGACAGTTTGATCTCCTCCTTTCCTAATTTCTGGCTAATTTATTAGCTAATATTTTCAGTAAAGTTTAAAAAATACAGTAGTGACAGCAGACCGCGTGATCTCACCCCCATGTTCCCATGTTATAGAAACCTACAGATGAGATGGGGCACCTCTATATCATAGAGGAATATTCTCTCAGAAAGTCCATCACAATAATGATTATCTGTTCACCCCATATTTTTCCTTCCAATGCCATGTGTGTTTTTAAAGCTGTATTTTGTCTATGTGTTATTATTATATACCCAGGTACATCGTATTGTACTCCCAATAAATATATGTTAAATGAACGATTAGACAGTTTAACAAAGATGGTATATCTCTGCTTAAAGAACTTATGTAGCAATACCTAAACATCTTTTTGTCTGTACACATACATTGCTTCTTAGTTTGAGATAGTGTGCTACAGTAGATGGGGCAGAGGGCTCAGAGCCCAGCACACCTCACTGGTTCCCCTTCTGGCTCTGTGATTTGGGGAACAATTCTTCATCTTTCCAGTATTCAGTGGGTGAAATGCAAATAATGTATCATCTAAGAGTTACTCTGAAAAACAAACGAAGCTACGGCATGCCAATTGATGATCAAATTCTAACGTCTCCCTCTCTTCAAACATGGTTTCTTCAGGGAAATATTGATTTTATTCTGTTCTATTTCCCCACGAGTATTAATCATTGGCATTTTCTCAGGTTGACGTAGACTCAACCCCTGTATCTCACCCTTTTCTGTGGAAACAGCTTTCCTTCCTTGGATATGGGTATGAAGTTTGGAGTTCTCCCCTGATAAATGACTTAGTACCTGTCCAACTCAAATTTCTATACATTCTCCACACCTTCTATTTATTGAGGGCAGTGTGAGTAATAAATCCCCCCCTCAAAAACCAACAGGGGCACCTGGGTGGCTCAGTCAGTTAAGCATCTGACCTTCACTCAGGTCATGATCTTGCCATTGGTGGGTTCGAGCCCCGTGTCGGACTCTGTGCTGACAGCTCAGAGCCTGGAGCCTGTTTCAGATTCTGTCTCCCTCTCTCTCTGCCCCTCCCCAGCTTGTGCTGTGTCTCTCTCTGTCAAAAAAGAATAAACATTTTAAAAAATTAAAAAACAAACAACAACAACAGAAACCAAACAAAGAAAAAAGAAACAATTTCACTGTGATTCCTGAACACTGCCCTTTGCAGTTCAAAAGGAACCTCAAGACAAAGAAGCCCCCACCAACCCCCCTTCCCCACCTCCAAACCCCCATCCTCCACTCCCCACACCTACCCTTTCATTGGGGAAAAGACAGTTGGTTAACATGAAAAAAATAGTGGCTTGACTTACAAGCAATACTGTCAGTGACCAGATATTTCCACTTTTGAGGCAATACTTTTTCATTTAAATAAAGACTAAACCAGAAATAAGGGAAGGCCATGCTCACGAAATCATATTACAACAGGCTGACTGCAGGGAGACGACATCTCATCTTGCATTGACACTTCCTCACCCAGTTTCTTGTCCAGCTCTGATCTACAGGTTAGCAGACCTGATAATTAATTCTTCATAGGAGGCATTTCTACCTATTGCTACCGATTGCTCTCTGAAAATTGGAAATAGCATCCCCACGACCATCCTTCAGGACTGAAAAGAAAGGTGAATGGATTTCAAAGAAGGCTGACTACATGAAAGTCTGACAAATATAGCATGGTGGTCCTTCCTCTCAGCAAATTGCTGATTGCTGAGTAAAGCTTGCGGGGGGGTGGGAGGTGATGCTTCCAGGCTACAGTAATTAGGGTAGAATGGTTTCGAGAAACTACTGGAAAGCTATGATAAAAGGCCAGGAGCATTGTGGCTTTATTAGGAAAATGCCAAACAGTGCTAACAGTGTCTGGAAAATTGGATTACCATTTTTCTTCTGGGCTCCAGAGGGAGAAAATAGCCAATTAAAGCATTCAGTACTAGGAGTACTGTGCTGGGCATTTCTTTAAAAGATGTGTTCAGAGATTATTTTGTCATTCAGCACATTGCCCCTCCATCAGCCTAATGTCCTAACAATTGTAGGGTAGGGAGGAAGGAGAGGAGGTAACACTGTTTATTCTGGAAAAGGGACCCAGCCTTAGTTTGACTCTGAGTCCAGAATTTATACTTTAGTATTTTTATATTTTAGGTATATTTGGTACTGAAGTAAAATCAGCAGGGAGGAAATCATGAAAACTAATAAAAGGATGCAAAGGAGGAGACATGGAAGGAGGGAAGGAGAGAGGAAGGAAGGTTTCAAGTAGATGCCATTCCAGAAGCATGTGTGGTGACCTCTCATCACCTTAACTTTTAACCAAAACGAAGTGGATTCTTCTTTTAGTGTCTCCAGTATAATCATTTGCAGAAATGTCAGAATGCTCTCTGTCATTATTTGACCTTTAGGGAAGCTTAATGAAGAGCTTAACACAGTTTTCTTTCCACATATTTCTTTCTGTTTTCCTGCGTCCTCCATTAGGCAGGCTGAAGAGATAGACCAGAAGAGATAATAAAGGAAATTAGGAGAGTGGTTTCTGTCTCTGGCAAGCGAATGGCCTTCCTGTTTCTCTGTTTCTTCAGAAGAAAATTTCATTGATAATCTTAGTCATGTGCATTGATTGGGACGACTCCGTTGGCCCCGCCTTCCCAGCGTCCCGGTGCATGCGCACTCACTGTGCCTAACCCACGGGAGGATTTTGGTTTTGCTCTTATTTGCCTCACCCCCTGCTACCCTAGTTACCTAATTCCTCCTACCTTCCCATGCCCTACATGCAAGTAACTAATGTGCTCGTAGTTAACCCCACATAAACTTTATTAGTTCCCCCGAGTAATGATATATCTTGCAAATTTATATACCAGGGTCATGAAGTCAGTCAGTAGGACCTACACTATTTCAGGTGAATTAATACACTTTCTCAGGGCTTCTGCTTCCACTATCAGATTGAAATTCCAGCTCCTGCATTTATCCAAATCTCTTAGAAAAATTATACAACTCTGTACTGTTCGCATATAACTTGGGAAAACAATTGCTGGGATATAGCCTAAAGCATGTTTTGCTTAATAATAATTTGTTTAAAGCATTTTGACTTGTGTTGAGAGAAAATTAAGAACACTCACAAGCAACAATCAAAGTGATTAAAGGAGCATGGGATGACTTAGATGTTTTGGAATGTGCTGAGAACCCAACATATAGGTCAACCGCAGAGGTTATTTGAGTTGTGAGCTCCCAAGATATTTTAGGCTCCAGAAATGTCAGCCTTCCCCACCCCCCTCCTCATTACCATTAGCCTCTTGGTTTTGCACTTCTTCTTTCCTTTCCCTGTCTTGTCTTTGCTAAGAAGTATGTTAACGGCAACCAATAGAAATTACATAAACACTGGTTCCCAATTATTCACTTTATACTTTCATTCCATGGCCAATGCAATTTACATTTTCATTAGAAAATTCTCAGTTCATATTCCCATAATTCAGTTTTCATGAAACAATGAAAGTTCCAAGTGCTGTGGTACAAAATTAAATAGTATCTTAGAAATAAAAGATTTGTTAGTCCGACCTTCAGCGGCCTGTCCAATCCCAGTCCCTCTGTGTGTAGCCCGAAAGATAGCCTCTCACCCTCTGTTAGGATTCCTTTAGTAAACTTCCTCACATGGCCACCTACTCACTGCTTAGTCAGTTTTCATATTAAGTAGTTTTCTATAACATTACACTAAACGTTGCCTCTCTCTACCTCTTATTCATTGGTCTATTTTCTTGACATATGACATTTTTAAAAAAATATTTAAAGATAGCTACCATTAATCTTCTAAGATTTCTGTTCTTCAGGCAAAAGACCCTAGATCTTCCCTTATTCGTGCATAACGTGTCATTATGTCCTTTATTCTGCATTGTACAGTGTTAATTCTAAAAATATGGTCACTACACATCAACACAAACCCTTACTGTTGTGTCACTGCTTAGTGTGGTTGAACTTTTGCTTCTCATTTTCTGTACACTAGAACCCTGCCTAAGATTAGGTAATAAAATTAGCAGATGAAATTACGTATGATACAGGTTTATATTAAAATTGTATTCACTTAAAATGCAGAAGAGGTGCCTGAGTGGCTCAGTTGGTTGAATGTCTGACTCTTGATTTCAGCTTAGATAGTGATCCCAGGGTCATGGGATCAAGCCCCATGTTGGGCTCAGTGTTGAGCATGGGGACTATTTGAAATTCCTCTCTCTCCCTCTGCTCCTCTCCCCTGCTCATACTCTTTCTTCAAAATAAAATAAAATAAAATAAAATTAAATTAAATTAAAATGCAGAATATTATATACATTTCATAAATTCAAAATGATAAAACATGTTTTCTGGTAAATGATATTTTCCTTTTGATATTTTATTATATAATAAATAAAGCAGGCTTCCATTGAAAAAGTTTCTTGGATGTAAGAATATTCTCCCCAGAAAATTTTGGCTCTTAACTTGAAGAAATAAAATGGGTTAGTTTCTTCTCACAAATTCACAAATATAAATTGCTGATATGGTAAATATCTAAATGTAAAAATTACATGAAATATTAGCAGTAAGAATAGGAAAACATATTTATGATTTAAGGTAGGAAAAGGAGGACCACTTACTATAAAGCAAAAGGCCATTAGAAAGAAATGAATAATTGCAGCTACACCACATTTTTAAAACTTATGTAACACAAAAGACCGTTAAAATTTTAAAGTGAAAAAGTATATAATATATAACATACATATATGTAACAGATACACTCAATATATAAGAGAATGGATTAATGTCAACCATATATAAAGAGCTCGCACAAATCAATAAGATAAATGGGCAAATGAACAAGAATTCACAAAGTAGTAAATACAGCCAATAAACATCATAAATCAATTAATATATACAATAAATAAATAATGTAAATTAATGCAATTACTAGGTATCATGTTCTACTCCTTAGCACAGGGTGAAAGAAAAATTTGCTAGCAAGTGTGATCCAGAATAAAGGGACACAACGTTTTCTGTGGTTTGTGTAATCAGAATTGTGACAGTCATTTTTAACAATAGGTATTAAATTTAAAAATTGTTGTAGCTCAATTTAAAATTGTCATATCAATTGTCATAGAAGAACTCATTCATATGTACTAAGAGATTGTACATTACACTACTTTCGTGACAGGAAAATAAAAGAAAGAGAGAAAGAAAGAAGGGTTGAATTGGGAGACAGGCAAAGACAATCCACCGTAAGTATAAGTGTATGGCCTGAAGATGGAAAACAAACTAATGAAACAGAAAAATATTTAAAACTATATAATCAATGAGAAGTTTGCATAAATAAAAGAAGACCTACATCTGCATGTTGAGACGGTCAGGTAAATACCGCAGAAAGTTAACTCCAAACCAAGATGAAGCCTAGCATGATCAGAATATTTAATTCAGAATAAGTGATGCAGAAAGGTCACACCAGAATCAAGTTAGTATGGATCACATTTATCCACATCTCTGACAAAGGAGTATTTAATTCTGAGTGAAAGTGTGGATACAATAGGCCAAGTATACAAACACTTAAAATGCACACACCACTACTGGACTCATCAAAGAAAAGGTTCACCTGCTAAAAAGAAGATGGTTCAAGATGATCAGAGTTTCTTTCTGCTCCTATTTCTGTTCCTCTTTGGAGATGCTCTGGCTCTAGCTGGGAAGAAATAAAATATATATGCAAGTGACCTGTTCTTTATTTTTTCTTGACGTGCAATGCAGATGGTTTATCCTCAGATAGTTTCAATTGCCTTATAAAAATATGTTTTAGAGAGTGGTCAAGTGTATTGAAAATGCATATCAGTGATTGAAATTCAATAGAAGATGTACATACACTATGTTCTTCTTACATAGTGTATGTACACACTTATACATAATAATGTGGCTTCATCAATATTCTAGCCAGCATATGTTTGTGTATATGTGCATGTGTCTGTGTGACTAAAAAATGCTGCGTAAGATGTGTATTCCCTCTGTCGTTCTTCATCCCATTCCTCAAAGACATATTTTATAGTTCTTGGTTAGCAAATTATGTATATTTAAGGTGTACAATGTGATGTTTACTCACCATGCTGTACATTAGATATCTAGAATTTATTCATCCTACAACTTCAACTTGGTACCCTTTGACCAACATCTCTCCATTTCCCCCACCTCCCTTCCACTGGTAATCACTGTTCTTCTCTCTGCTTCTATGAATTGGACTCCTATATCTCATACATAAGTGAGATCATAGAGTATTTTTCTTTCTGTGTCTGGCTTATATCACTTAGCATATTATGTCCTGCAGGTTCATTCACGGAGTCTGTTTTATCTAAGGCATGTGCAGTTTTTTAAGTAATCTCTATACCCAACATGGGGCTCAAACTCAAAACCCCAAGATCGAGAGTCACATGCTCTACTCACTGAGCCATGCAGGTGCCCTGTTAGGTTCATTTTGGATGCTACTTTCTGAACCTGCTTACACAGATACTCCAAAACATATCCTTGTGCTTTGGGGAAATGTCCTTTATAGGAATGAAGTGGACAGTGAATTTTGCCATTATTTTGGGTACTTGACACCTTAGTAAGACAAAATCAAAAATGACAATGCAAAACTCAGCACACATACTGTCACAACAGAGAAATTGGCAAGTACTGTAATTTCAAAATTGTGTCCTTTATTTTCCTTTCTCTATACATATTCAATATCACTATAATTTAAAATGTTTTAGGGGTGTCTCAGTGGCTCTGTGAGTTAAGCATCCAACTCTTGATTTTGCCTCAGGTGATGATCTCATGGTCATGAGATTGAGCCCCTCTTCAGGTTCCACACTGGGCGTGGAGTCTGCTTGGGATTCTCTCTCCCTTTCCCTGTACCCCTCCCCTGCATGCTCGCTCTCTCTGTCTCTATCTTTCTCTCTCTCTCTCTCTCAAAAACAAAATGTTTTCGTTTGTTCTTAAATGATTCAGAAAATGATATTTTGAAGAAAATCAGTCACAAGAGTGTTCACAAAAAGTTTAGACTCAAAACCAAGAAATGGAAAGTTTAAATGTTGTACATATTCTCCATTATTTATTAATAATTACAAAAGAAATACAGATGGTCAATAGACCCACAAGAAGATGTTGAACATCACTCATCATCAGGGAAATACAAATCAAAAGCACAATGATATATCACCTCACACCTGTCAGAATGGCTAAAATCAAAAACACAAGAAACAAGTGTTGGCAAGGATGTGTAGAAAAAGAAACCCTCATTCACTGTTGGTGGGAATGCAAACTGGTACAGCTACTATGAAAAACAGTATGGAGGTTTCTCAGAAAGTTAAAAACAGAACTACCCTCGATCCAGTAATCATACCACTAGGTATTTACCCCCAAAATACAAAAATACTAATTCGGAGAGATACATGCAACCCTACATTTATTGCAGCATTATTTACAATAGCCAAACTATGGAAGCAGCCCAAATGTCCATCAATAGATGAATGGACAAAGAAGAGGTGATATATATTTATCACCTCTTATAATTATATAACACATATATATATGGTATACATATATATTTATATATATACACACACACATATACATACATATATATTATATACATATATACACATATTATATACATACATATGTATGTATACATATTATACACACATATACATATATATAATATATATATATAATGGAATATTACTCAGCAATAAAAAGGAATGAAATCTTGCCATTTGCAGTGACATAGATAGAGCTAGAGAGTGTAAGATTTAGGGAAAAGTCAGTCAAAGAAAGACAAATACCATATGATGTCACTTATATGTAAAATTTAAGAGACAAAACAAGTGAGCAAAGAAAAAAGGAGAGAGAGAGAGACAAATGAGGAAACAGACTCTTAACTATAGAGAACAAACTGGTGTTACCAGAGGTGAGGGGGTGGGGGATGGGTGAAATGGGTGGGGAGGATTAAGAGTACCTTTATCATGATGAACACTGAGTAATGTATAGAATTGTTGTATCTCTATATTGTACACCTGACACTAATAAAACACTGTATGTTAATACTGGAATTAAAATTAAAGTTAAAAAATAATAATTACCAAACATAAGAAAGGAATTCTTCTACTAATGAATTGAGAGAGTGTGTAAGTCATGAAGAAGTGAAGTGAAAGAACTAGTTCTATTTCATTTTTATGTTTAAGATAATTACATCCATAAAAAGGATTTATACATTTAAAATTAATTTTAGGATTCAAAACACTAACATTAACATCTAAGACTAAAATTATTTTTGTTCCACCAAAGACATTAATTTTAAATAGTCTAAGAAAAAAAAATCATACATATTCTGCAAAATACAAACCAGGTAGGAATACTGAATAAAATATGTATGATTCTCAGTATAGCTAGGATTTTATTTTACTTTTTTTTTTATTTTTTTTTTAACGCTTATTTATTTTTGAGACAGAGAGAGATAGAGCATGAACGGGGGAGGGTCAGAGAGAGGGAGACACAGAATCCGAAACAGGCTCCAGGCCCTGAGCTGTCAGCACAGAGCCCGACGCGGGGCTCGAACCCACGGACCACGATATCATGACCTGAGCAGAAGTCGGCCGCTCAACCGACTGAGCCACCCAGGTGCCCCAAGCTAGGATTTTAAAAACATAAAGGAGGGGCGCCTGGGTGGCTCAGTCGGTTGAGCGGCCGACTTCGGCTCAGGTCATGATATCGTGGTCCGTGGGTTCGAGCCCCGCGTCGGGCTCTGTGCTGACAGCTCGGAGCCTGGAGCCTGTTTCGGATTCTGTGTCTCCCTCTCTCTGACCCTCCCCCGTTCATGCTCTATCTCTCTCTGTCTCAAAAATAAATAAGCGTTAAAAAAAAAATTTTAAAAAATAAAAATAAAAACATAAAGGAAATCCCATAGAGATCGAATAAGCTAAAAATCAGAGAGGGAATTTGAAGGTTGTAGCAGTCCTGAGGGAGTTAGCCATTCCAGAAACTAGGAGTATCTTTTAAAGCCATCACTTTGACCACAGAGTGGGCTTTAACCTCAAGTTGGGGAATTCAGGATTGAGTAGCATAAATGAGACTGGGACCACTTTAGTGAAAGTGAAAAAAAGAAAAAAAATATGTCTTACTGGGAAAAGAAGATTATAAAATAAACATGTTTGTCTTGGCCTGAGCTTGGGTGGGAAATAAAGTCTCCTAAAAGCATTGTAACATCAGCCTTGTCTAATGTGGTTTTGAGGTTCAAATTTATTTCACCTGCATTGTACAGGAAATGGCAAATCAAACAAAAATTCAAAATGTTCCTGTGGGTCCCTGAGCCAATTCAAATAATTTTTGAAAGGACTTTCCTTAACCAAGACCCCATAAATTTCCCACAAAACATAAGCTCAATCTAAACTCTAAATTCACAAGGAAGCAAGGCATGATGAGAGAGAGTAAACCATCAAACAAAACCCGCAAACAAACAAGAGAATTAGACTTTTAATAATTACAGTAATGAAAAAATAAGACACAGGTTATAAAATGAGTATGTTTAAGTGAATAGGTAAATGAAAGGTGAAAATAAATAAATGAAAAAGGAAAAAATATATAATATAAATTTAAATATATATGTATTTAGGTCAAGACAAGTTTCAGAAAAGAATCTGTATTAGTCCAACTTCTCCAGAGGAATAGAACCAATAGAATGAGTGTTCTAGAGATTTATTTTAAAGAATTCAGGAGTCAGAATGCTTGAGTTGAATCTTACCTCCAGGATTTATTAGCTGTGTGACCTTGACCTAGCCATTTTAACCTCTCTTTGTTTTCTGCGAAGAAAAGGAAGAAAGTAATAGTACTTACTTAAAGGTGTTGGTGTGAGGAGTAAATAGGCTACAATATGTAAAATTTTATCACAGATCTTTAAAAATAGTAAGTGCTCAGTAACTATTAGCCATAATTAAAATATTACTTAAAAGATCACAATATATAACTGAACTTAAATATTTATATTGGAGAAAAAGCCCTCAATATGCAGAGTATTTAATTAGGAAAAAAGAACACAAGTGTAAAATCAAAGAAAGGAAAAGGAAAAAACTAATAAATATAAAAGCAGAAATTAATGAAACAGGATATATAAAAAGGTAAACTAGGTCCAAAAGAACCTGAAATTGACAAAATAATAGAAACATGTCAGGGAAGATTTTCAGGTAAAAATGAAGTAAGACACCAATGAGCACTGTTAGAAATAAAGTGGCCATTGTGTGGATCATATAACCTCAGTGGGAGCAACACTGAGTGACACCCTTAGAGGAGCAAAAATTGGTTCTTTGGAGTCCCCTCAAATGTACTTTTTTTAGATGTAAAGCCCAGGTATACATATATTACATAAACAGATACACACTATATCTGTGGTATTAAAATTTCATTTTTTTGGGGCGCATGGGTGGCTCAGTCGGTTAAGCGTCCGACTTCGGCTCA
This sequence comes from Neofelis nebulosa, assembly GCF_028018385.1. Classification (NCBI taxonomy): domain Eukaryota; kingdom Metazoa; phylum Chordata; class Mammalia; order Carnivora; family Felidae; genus Neofelis; species Neofelis nebulosa. The sequence continues at coordinate 33,753,661 of NC_080790.1, read as the reverse complement.
GGTCATGATCTCACGGTTTGTGAGTTCAAGCCCCGTGTCAGGCTCTGTGCTGACAGCTCGGAGCCTGGAGCCTGCTTCAGATTCTGTGTCTCCCTCTCTCTCTGCCTCTCCCCTGCTCATGCCCTCTCTCTGTCTCAAAAATAAATAAACATTAAAATAAATAAATAAATAAATAAATAAATAAATAAATAAAATTTCATTTTTTAACATTTGAGCATTTTCACAATGTATATTAAAATAAAAGTTTTGAATCCCACAGCCTCTTTAAGTATTTGGAAAAGCAGATAATTGGTGGAAAGTTTAAATGAGATTGGCAGGGTGATTTTGGTTTGACATTCAGTGACTGTACATTCTGATATTTTTTCCTCCATTCCCCAAATCCATGGTAGCAAAAACTATGTTGTCTGAAAATTATCACTGGACTTAAAAGAATTATTTTTAAAATCCAGACAAACTGAAGATTCTAGAGGCCAAAGGGAGCTATGGGAAATAATCATCCACTGCAGAGAAATTTCCAAGAGTGATTAGTAAGGTCATAATTTGTTTTTAAAGTTGTATTATTTATTTTGAGAGAGAGAGACAGAGAGAGAGCGAGTAGGCTCCACACTATTGGAGCCAAACATGGGGCTCAAACTCACAAACCATGAGATCACTGAAACCAAGAGTTGGGACGCTTAACGGATTGAGCCACCCAGGCACCCCAGTCAGGTCATAATTTTTAAAGAGAACCCAATTCAGAATCTACTGCTTATTCCCAGTGTTGACTTAGGAAAATGACTTAGTCTTTCATTGTATCTGTCTAGAAAATGGGTAGTATGATATCACAGTACTATGAATTTTGCTTATTATGATGAAAATATCCCTACATTTATTGGTCAGTTTCTTTCTTTTTTTTTTTTTTTAACTAAAATTGATTTGACCAACAACACCAACAACAAAAAGCCCTCCTCCTCCACGTTTTTCAGTTTCTTCTAATAGGTTCCTATTTCTAAATGCTGCTTTAGCCTGGGTTACTTGATTGCACATAATGTAGAAAGGTTGCATATCTTTCCTTTTTGTTCTTTGTGTACACATTTGAACCTGTCCTTTATTTTTGCCTATATAAACAGATTGGTTACTGTTTAAAATTTTGCCACAACCTCATATGACCTTGGCTCAGGTAAACAAGCAAAAAAAAATGAGCAAATGATTTCAAAATTATCGGAGGGTTAAAATGATTTTGTTGTCAGATTGAACTGTTCATAGTCATTTCCAGATTCTATTATTATAAATACCTTCATAAATGATCCATTTGGACTATCACTGAAAAATGCATAAAACATTTACACTTTTAAAATACTACTGGTTTGATAGTCTTTAAGATCATTTATCCTAAAGCAAAAAGCTGAAATCAGTAGTATAGTATTTCTAGCAAATCATCATCTATGCAGTAAGTTAAGAGGGAGAAAAAATATATATAAACTGTGTATTCTGTTGTTTCTTACTAGGAAATATGAATTGGCTGATTTGTTCTTAGTACTGAACGTTACAAAGTAAATCTCTTGAACTATAGGAAGCTCTCTAGTCATCTGAGTAATTACTTCTATTCTAAAAGGTAAAAAGAACCTCTCAATAAGTAATTCATGATCCACAGAATAAAAATATTGAACAATACTCAAACCTTAGAGAGTGTCATCATTGCTACTGGGCAAACATTTTGAATTCTCTTACTACGACCCCCTCTCTTTCTGAATTCGAGCAAAAACACACAGAATCACGCAAGAAGCTGTGGGAGCAGAAGGCAACGTATAGGGCATGGCAGAGGATACTAGAATGGACAGGTTTCCCATTTCCTGACAATAACAACCAATCCAGGCCAGATTTCCTCTTGTTCTGTGCCAGGAATCCTGGACTTTCCCTGTCTCCTAACACTTCCATCTTCAGCCCAGTCTTCATCAACTTGAGATTCTGATTTGAGGACTTTATTTCACCATAATGTTTCAATTACCTAAGCAAGAAATAAGATATCAAGAAATATATTTCACCAAAGACTGATCTCACAAACATATTTGATCACCACTGTTCAATATCTTGCATGAGGTGGATAACTAGAAGTGACGGTCTGGATTTAAGGCATAAGGAGATGTCAACTCTGGTTTTGACAAAAGTTTTCCTATTTACTCTCTACAAAGTGACAAGCCAACTTTTCAGCTTCTTGGTGATTTAAGAAAGGTGGATAGAATTAGAAATCGGAATAAAGCAAAATCTATAGAAAGCACACGTTTTTATATGATTCGGTGGAAAATTAACATGTTGAGAAAAACGGGTTATTTAGCAATAAGTTTAAGTGCAGGTGATCCTATTGACTTTAAAATTATTTCAAATCTTAATCTTTATATATATGCACGTATATGCATACATGTGTATGCATAGCCTTACTAGATACAACACTTAAACACAAACAATAAAGGAAAAAACAGGTAAATTGGACTTAATTACAATTAAAACATTTTGAGCTTAAAAGATATCATCAAAAAAGTGAAAACACAACCGCTGAATAGGAAGGAATATTTACAGATCACAAAACTGTTAAGGGATTTGTATTTACTTTCTTTGTTTCTTTTGAGAAATCAGCTTTTAGTCTATTTGTTGCCTATTTTTCGTTTCTATTTTTGTTTAAAGATGATCACTTTGTATATTTTTATGTTGTTTTTTTTTTTCTCTTTGTATTTGCTTTTCCGCACTTTTACTGTGATTGGCCTGGTGTGGACTTAATTTCATTTATCCTGCTTAGGTTCTTAACGTTTGTCATATCTACAGATTAGTGTATTTCTTTTTTTTTTTTTTTTTAAGTTTATGTATTTATTTTGAGAGAGAGAGAGGGCAGGAGGGGTAGAGAGAGAGGGAGAGAATCCCAAGCAGGCTCCACACTGTCAGCTCAGAGCCCAATGTAGGGCTCAAACTAACGAACCATGAGATCACGAGCCAAAACCAACAATCAGATGCTTAACCAACTGAGCCACCCAGGCACCCCAACAGATTGGTGTATTTCAATAGCATTGTAAAATTGTAAATCATTATTTCTTTAAATATTACTTCTGCCTCACTCTCTGGTATACCAATTAAACTATGTCAGATCGTTTCATTCTGTCTCATCATCTTTGTTTCTTTAACTTCTCTTCTGATTTTAATTCTTTTGCTTCTCTGTGCTAAATTCTGCTATTTTTTTTTCTGACCAATCTTACAGTGCTAATTCTCTCCTCATCAGTTAAAAACTAATTACTTCTGAACCCATCAGTTGTATTTTCAGATGTGATTATTGTATTTGTCAGTTCTAGAATTTCCAATGCATTATTTTTTTATATTTTTCAGTTATCTGTTAAAGTTTTTAATCATGTATTTTATCTTCTGGAACATAGTAAATACAGCAATTTTATGGTCTATTTTAAGTAAACTCAGATGCTCTGTGGTTCTGGATCAGTCGCCTGCAATTTATGCTGGTTGGTCTCTGTTATATTGTCCCTTTTTATTTCATTGTTTTTTATAGTGTTCTCATTATTAAATGTGCAGAATTTTTTGTAAAAATAATTTGAGGTCTAAAATGATATTATCTTCCTCCATAGAGAATTACGATTGCTTTTGGAAGGCAGTTTTAGACACAATCATGTGTTTGTGTGTGTTTGTGTGTGAGAGAGAGAGAGCGAGAGAGAGAGAGAGAAAGAGAGAGAGACAGAGAGAGCATGAAGCCTCTTTATTTAAGTACCTCCCCCTACTGGTGTAAGAACAAAAGATACAGATTAACCATGCCATTGTTTTATTTTCACAATGTTTTTTCCCCCTCAAACTCCTTTGAGATTAAACAGATTTATCTGTAAAGGTACCTTACTACATGAAAACTTCTCAACCCACAAAGGCCCCATTAATTTCTATGGACACATTTTCATTTACTCATTTACCCTGTATACAAAAATCCCACATTTTGCCAGCAGTTAGACAACAACAACAACACAGAGAGCCTAAAGATTTTCAAATGACTTTCTACTAAGTCACCAAAAGGAAATCCCCAATATCCAAAACCTTTTAAACCTATAAAAATTCTGTTTTCCTAAAGTGCACTTACTCTACATTGGCATCAATATAATTTTACAAGAGCATACAAAGCATGAGGAAAGAGAAAATAATTACATAATATTTGTGATCAAGAATATATTACCTGCCTTTAAATAAAGGGAAAGTGGCAGAAAAATAAATGGGTTTAGAGATGTCCATTTTCACAAGTAACAAAGAAGTACACAAGTAAGGAATGAAGCTAAAATACGTATAAGCTACAAGATGAACCTAGCAGAGCTTGCATATGTGTTATAAAGTGAGGTTGTTTCGAATCCTCTCTCTCAGTATTTACGTAAAAAAAAGTACAAAAAGAGCCTCACCAGAGGAGGATTTCGCTGAGCTGAAATCCATCATGTAAAAAGCCAGTAGACGGATATGGTAGCTGTAACCTTGGCCTGCTGTTGCTAGCAAAACCAATCTACCAAATAACCCAAGTCCCTATCCCCGCCCTCTTAGCCCATCCCTGTTGACAAGATAAAATCACTTTCAGGGTTTGAGTTGACATCCCCGTGAGCTGCCTATGAGGACCTCCATCCAATTCACCATTTTTTGCAGCACACAACCTTTCAAAGGTCCAAGCCCAAAGTGAAAGATTTACTTTGTGCTTCTACTTCTTGCTATAATCTGGATGGTATTGCTTTTCTTCTTAACCCTTGAGCGTTAACAAGACACTGTTCAGCTTTACCGCCTCTTAGCATCTCTGACTTTGGCCTCCTCCAAAATAAAAAAAAACAATGACCCAAATGCCATACTTAGCACCTTAGGTAGAGTTTCATCCTTTTCAACATCTTCCTAAGTTTATCAATCTATTTTACCACTGTTTTGAGCTCTTCTAATTGTGTTAATGGGATATTATTGTCTTAGTCCTTTAGGGCCACTATAACTGAATACCATAGACCAGGTGGGTAGTAAACAACATGAATTTATTTCTCATAATTCTGGAGGCTGGGAATTCCAAGCTCAGGGTGCCAGTAGATTAGGTGTGTAGTGAAAGCCTGCTTCTCGGGTCATGCACAGACAGCTGTCTTCTCACTGTGTCTCCAAATGGTAGAAGGAGCAAGGGAGCGCTTTGTAGACTATGGAAAAAGAACACTAATCCCACTCATAAGGGCTCTACCTCATCACTTATGCACCCCACCCCCAAGGTCTTACCTGCTATACCTTCACATTGGAGGTTAGAATTTTAACATGTGAATTTGGGGGGGGGGGGGGATAAAAACATTCAGTCTATAGTAATTATCCAAAGTGGACATCAAATAGATTTTAGATGGATTAATAAAAATGTAAAGTATGCATTTTTAGTGAGGTATACTGTAAGCATGGAGACCATAGAGAGCAAATTGGAGTCTAGGGCATTCAAAATTGTGATGGTTAATTTTGTGTGACAACCTAGCTGGGTCACAGTGTTCAGATACTTCTTTTTTTTTTTTTTAATTTTTTTTTTTCAACGTTTTTTAATTTATTTTTGGGACAGAGAGAGACAGAGCATGAACGGGGGAGGGTCAGAGAGAGAGGGAGACACAGAATCGGAAACAGGCTCCAGGCTCCGAGCCATCAGCCCAGAGCCTGACGCGGGGCTCGAACTCACGGACCGCGAGATCGTGACCTGGCTGAAGTCGGACGCTTAACCGACTGCGCCACCCAGGCGCCCCCAGATATTTCTTCAAACGTTGTTCTGGATATGTCATTGAAGTTGTTTCCTAGATGAGATTGACATTAAATAAGTGGACTTTGATAAAGCAGATTACTCTCTGTAAGGTAGCAGAACCTCCTGTAATCAACTAAATGTCCTAACTGAACCAAAGGTGACCTTCCCCAAGCAAGAAGGACTCCTGCCAGCCAATTGTAACTCTTCCTTGAGTCTCTAGTCAGCCTGCCTAATCCATCAGATTTTGGGTTTGCCACACTTCCACGTTCACCTGAAGTAATATCTTAAAATAATTCTCTCTCTCATATGTATATACACCCACACATATCCTGTTGGTTCTCTTTCTCTGGAAAGCCCTGACTCGTATGAATATGTAATGAGATCTTGAAAAGGAAAATGGAGATGGAAGACAGATTTTAGACCATTTCATGAGAAAAAAAAAGTTTTGTTAATGAATTTTATCAAGCAGTAGATGGGGGGGTTAAGAAAAAGCATAAGTCTAGAATTCTTCTTATTTAGAGGCTAAATATTTAGGAATATATAAGCAGCACTTATCTTGATAAGCTAGTGATTAAGGGCATTCAATACAAGAAGTTGCACATTAAGTTTTTAAATTGTTTCCAGCTCCCTAAAATACTTAATCACTTAATTCTATTCCCTAGAAAACTAGCTTTTTTTAAAATTTTATTTTATTGATTTTATTTATTGATTGATTTTTTAATGTTTATTCATTTTTGAGAGAGAGAGAGAATGAGCTGGGGAAGAGCAGAGAGAGAGGGAGACACAGAATCTGAAGCAGGCTCCAGGCTCTGAGTGGTCAGCACAGAGCCCAACACAGGGCTCAAACCCATGAGCAGTGAGACCATGACCTGAGCTGAAGTTGGAGGCTCAACCAACTGAGCCACCCAGGTGCCCCATAACTAGCTTAAAAAAAAAAAAAAGAGGATAACAGCAACGCAATGCTGCTCTTGCTGTTCAATATTGTTTAGGATCTCACATTATTTTGTGACTGTAAGCAAATTTCAATCTTTGTAGATTTCACTTCGTTATACAAAATGAGATACTACTTCTCTTACTGAAAGAATCTAAGTGTTCTCTAAGAGCACTTAAAAACCGCATAACTGATGGGGCGCCTGGGTGTCTCAGTCGGTTAAGCATCCGACTTTGGCTCAGGTCATGATCTCATGGTTCCTGGGTTTGAGCCCCGAGTTGGGCTCTGTGCTGACAGCTCAGAGCCTGGAGGCTGCTTCAGATTCTGTGTCTCCCTCTGTTTCTGCTCCTCCCCCACTCATGCTTTGTCTCTATCTCAGAAATAAATAAACATTAAAAAAAAATTAAAAAAATAAAAAAACAATATAATTGATAATGTCAACAATTAGAAAGTTGTTGCTCTTTAAAAATATACTAAATAAAAGAGTGCTTTGGTTAAATGTGTTCAAGACATTTAGAAACTGAATTACAGTGTATATTATGATATAAAGAATAATGAATGGAAGCTAAATGATTTACCCACTAATCTTGGATGTTGCTAGCACTGTGACCTTCACTTTTTGTGAAATCGTATGAATATTTCCTCACCGTTTCATGAGGGTGTTATGAGGATAAAAATGAAATCACAAACGTGGAATAGCTTTCAAAAACTAAAGTGCATACCAGATGTTGTTATTAAATGATGGTAGTGAATGCTCAAAAAAAAAAAAAAAAAAAAGGAAAGATTTATTTCCTTGGAAAACCATTGTAAAGGGTTATGAGCAATCTAAGAATTTTCCCTAGGGTAGTTGGGGTCTAAAGTGAATAGATAAAAATCTGTTAGCTTTGTTTTTAAAGCAGTTATGTTTTGAGCCCCATGGCATTCCTCCAAGGCAAATGAAAAATATGCATTACATTTTGCAGAAAAAAAATCTCACAAGCACAGAGAAATGGTAAAGTTTGCCTAGGTTACATTCAGCCTCAGTGGCAGAGAAACAAAGAGAACTAAGAATTTCCGTATTTATACCAGATGGGAGTACATGATAAAAAAATGTTGTTATTTGATGGCTTTCTTGTAAAGAATGGCATTATGATATTTTCCTTGATCTTTTAAAAACATGTATTGATAGAAATATGTATATAAAATAGTAAATAATTTGTATGTACATATATGTATGTGTGTGTATATATAACATATATGTGCAAGATAAAGAATTATTTATAAACATCATTGTACCCAACATCTAGCTTACGAAAACTAGCATAATTAGTACCCTTAAAGACTTGAACCTTTACTTGTCTATACATCTGTCTTACATTTATGAATCTCCCAAGCATATCATATCCATTTTTGCTTGGTGTTGAGTTACTACAAATGGAAAAAATACATGTTGTTTTATGAATTTTATTTTTTTACACTATGTTTTTGACATTCATCTAGATTGATAAGTGAAACTGGAATTCATTCAGTGTCACTGTTTTATATTGTGACATTACATGAATGTCTAACAACTCATTGGTACATTTTGCTATTAAAAATATTTGGTTTGATTCACTTTTTTGCTGTTCAGAACTGCACTGCTGTTAACATTGTATGTATTGTCACAGTGCTCATATGTAAGGGTTTCTCCGGGATACGTAAGAAATAAGAATGAAATTTCTGGGCCATAAAAGATATTTACCTTCGGCTTTATAAGACAATTCTAAATTGTTTTCTAACATGATTTCCCAAGTAGAGCATAATTATATATTCCCATTAATAATGTATAAGTAGTGCTAAAGCTTTCAACAGCCTAATCAGTGCTTGAGTTAGATATTTTAATTTTTGCCAAGCAGGAGGGCATAATTTTTTTCCTCCATAATTTCTATGTCCCCAGTTATTAATGAGATTCATATGATGATTTACATAATACTTTTTCTGTTCTGGGGAGTTTTTGTTCTGAATTTTTCTTTCTACTGACTGTTTTTATTTTCTCATTGGTTGCTGTAAGTTTTGTGGACTCTAGATACTAATCCTTGGCCAGTTATTTGTGTGAGAAGTAAGGGAGATGACTCCTTTTCAGAAGTACCAAATAAAAGCTATGCTGTCTAATTAACAATAGGTTTGCAGGGGCACCTGGGTGGCTCAGTCGGTTAAGCATCGTACTCTTGGTTTTGGTTCAGGTCATGATGTCTAAGTTTGTGGGTTCAAACCCACATTGGGCTCTGCACTGATAGTTGGAAGCCTGCTTGGGATTCTGTCTCCCCATGTCTCTGCCCCTCCCCTGCTCTCACACTCTCTCTCAAAAACAAATAAATACACATAAAAAAATAGGTTTACAACCTATGGGAAAATGTACGACCACTCCCCCCACCCCCACAGTGGAGCCCCAAATCCTTAGACACTTCACTTCCTGGTTCTTCCCCTCTCCATTTCCTGGGCTTATTTTCATGGGCTTTGCAATGAGCATTCTTCCAAGAACTGAAGTCTCTGCATCACCTCAAGGAAGGTACATCCACTCAGACTACTTTTTTGCCTTACATGGGCATAGGCATTGACCGGGTAAGCCAGCCAATGAGGAATCAGGGGAGGGACTTGCATGCTAGGAGATAAATTATCTGTTGTAACTGCCCCCAGTGTGCCTATCCATCAGACACCCGCTCTTACAAGAACGGTGCTTAAAGCCTCCCTTCACTGTGCTGAGTCTCTATGTCCATAGAACCAGACACAAGCACATTCTTGAAAAGCTTGTCTATTATGCACATGGTTCTGTATATCAAAGGTAATCAATAAAGTATTTGATAAATTGGGGAAAAAATGTTTACATGTAGAAAAAAAGTACAGTTTGATTGGGTCACTGGACTTATTTCTCACATTTGTGGTGCAAACATCTTCTAATTAACACTTGTATATCTCAACTTAGACTTTTGCCAATTTTTAAATCTTTTTTTAGTAAAACATTTTTTCTATTCTTTAGAAATCTATACCCATTCTGTGATCATAAAGATCTTTTCTTATGTTGCTTTTTAATGGCTTTGTATTTCTACCTTTCAAATTAACACTATAATCTCTCGGGAGGTAATTTTTTCATGGCACAAAGAATGAAACCAAGTACTGTACTTTTTTTTTCTATATGTAAACATTTTTTCCCACCACAATTTATCAAATAGTTTATTGATTACCTTTGATATACAGAACCATCTGCATAACAGACTAGCTTTTCAAGAATATACTTGTGTCTGGTTCTATGCTACCCTTTTTTTTTTCTCCCATTTCTCTATTAATCTACCACGAACCAATATTGCCTTGATTATTCTAATGTTATAAAGGTGGCTATTGTTTGGACAAATCTGTCCGTGTTTTTTTTTTTTTTAAACATTTTTGTTTAATCAAAATTTCAATAAATTTTGGATTTAAAATGTGAAGCAGGGGCGCCTGGGTGGCTCAGTCGGTTAAGCGTCCGACTTCAGCTCAGGTCACGATCTCATGGTCAGTGAGTTCGAGCCCCGCGTCGGGCTCTGGGCTGATGGCTCAGAGCCTGGAGCCTGCTTCCGATTCTGTGTCTCCCTCTCTCTCTGCCCCTCCCCCGTTCATGCTCTGTCTCACTCTGTCTCAAAAATAAATAAACGTTAAAAAAATTAAAAAAAAAATTATAAAATAAAATGTGAAGCATGCTATTTTTATATCAACATGTGGTAATGCATTATCTATAGGCTTTGTTAATCTGGCTGTTTGTTTTCTGCTCACTCTCACTCAAGGTGATTTGTTTGCTCATACATTTTGAAATTTTGAAATTGGAATGTTTTCTGACTTTTATCCTGGGAATACTTGAGGTCTAGGTGTGTTTTTACGAAGAGCGTATGCTTTTGCTTCTCCCAGGCATCATGCCAGACCCACTTTAAACTGAAAGTTTGCTAAGGATTTTCAAGGCTAAGAAAAGAGTAGAATTCTGTTCACAATGCCCCATGTGAAAATAGACTCGAAGTTAGGTAGATTCTGGGCTATACTCTGTTTTCCCCCTTCCGGAGCAAAGGTTGAGAATGAAACACATTCCCAGTATATCTGAGACCCTGTTTTGTGTGTTTTCCTAGTAAATTCACCATGGAGGTTACTTATTAGATTCCCTTCTTCCGCTCCTGACTATACATGTGGCTTTCTTGTCCAGGCTCCCAACCTTCTCAGGCCCTAGTGATGAGGGAGCCTAAGGCAAGCGGACACCCCACAAACACCGTCTGCCTCCAGGTGGGATGTAGGTGACATTCCTCAGGCACTCCTGGCTGCCCAAGAACAAAGGAAAGGAAAGAAAACCAAATGGTTAACTGATAGAGATCACAGTCCACCAGTTTACAAATATCTTAGTAAATTACAAGAAAAAAGCAATCTTATCAATAGCCCAATCTCCAGAAACCTGCAGACTCAGTTTCCTGGACACCTAACATCATCCTCCCCTCCACGGTGATGTGGAGAACAAAGGCAAGAAGGAAATGGGAAGTAAAATTATATTTCCTTAAAACCTGCACCCATTGACAAATACTTGAGGCAAATACAGAGTATAACAGTCTTCCTGGAACTCCCTGTAGTCTTAATGTTAATGCCTACTAGAGGGAAAACAGCCTTCGCTTGACAATAGTAAGGCCCCTGGAATCTTAGGAGTCCTCTTTAGCATATGAAAGTCTTTCTGGAGGCCTTCCTTTTGTCTTTACCCCTCCCCCCCACCAACCCTGGCCTTCACAACTCCATAGTATACAGTCAGTCACTTTTACCAGTGTGCAGACAGTCACAGTACCGGTGCAGCTCTTTCTGCCCGCAGATCCTGTCCCTGTGCTTTAGTAAAATTACCTTTCTTGCAGCAAAGACATCTCAAGAATTCTTTCTTGGCCATCGGCTCCAGATCCCCACCACTCCAAAACCCCATCTCTAGGTTATCTCTTTCCCCTTCATAAATATATAGAAAGTCAAAACCAAATTCAAGACCAGCAGTCTAGTCTGTGAAGATTCACCTTTCTTTCTGCTGATGCACCCATAGATTAAAATGTAAACACAAATCAGAAATACAGAATTTTGCAGACAGCTAGTTCACCAGGTAATTGGAAATATAAAAATACTTGAATTTTAATAAGCAATTATGTCCTGAAGTCAATTTTATACCTAGAAATTCTAGGATTGAGCCTCAGTAACTTGCAAATAGTATGAATTTTCCACTTCTGACACAAAATGTAATACTATGATAATTTTATGTTGAACTTTTTTGGTTATGGTGAATGCTTTCATCTACCTTGTTTATCTAGTAATCTTGTTGGCAACAGCACAGGATTTTAAAATATCAAATTTATTGAGATATCATTTAAAAATAAAGTATATATTTAGATGTATTTAGACAAAGCGTGCATCTACATAAGTGCTACTACAACCAAAATTAAGAACATTTCCATCACCACAGTCAGATGCTAGGATGCCAAGTTAAATTTAAATTTCAAAAAATAAATATGTCTCATAAAATATTTGAGACATAGTAAAAAATCTTTTTTTTAAAAAAATGTTTGTTTATATTTGAGAGAAACAGAGAGAGAGAGAGAGTGTGTGTGGGTGGGTGGGTGGGGAGGGGCAGAGAGAGGAGGAGACAGAATCCAAATCAGGCTCCAGGCTCTGAGCTGTCAGCACAGAGCCAGACATGGGGCTGAAACTCTAGAACTGGGAGATCATGCCCTGAGTCAAAGTCAGACTTTTAACCAACTGAGCCACCCAGGTGCCTCCCCTCCAAAAATCTTTTTTTAAATCTGAATTCAAATTTAACTGAGAATCCTGTATTTTAATTAATTGATTGATTGGTTGCTAAATTTGGTGACCCTACTGTGTCCTTCCTAAATAATTCCTTCCCCAGCGCTGCAAATCCAGGTTAACCCTAACTTATTCTGTCAGTATAAATTAGATCTGTCTTTTAGAGAGTCATTTGCATGGAATCTTACAGCATGCAGTCCTTTGTGTTTGGCTTCTTTCACTCAGCATGATGTTTTGGGGATTCATCCATGTTCTCCTGTGTATTAGTAGTTTTTATCTATTTATGGCTGAATTGTATTTTATTGTATGAATATACCCTAATTGATCTATTCAGCTGTTGATGAATACTTGGACTATTTCCAAGTTTTAGCTGTAATGAATAAAGCTGAAGTGAAAATTCATGTAGCAACTCTGGGTGGACACATAATTTCATTTTTCTTTAAAAAAATTTTTTTTAACGTTTTATTTATTTTTGAGACAGGGAGAGATGGAATCAACAGGGGAGGGTCAGAGAGAGGGAGACAAAGAATCTGAAACAGGCTCCAGGCTCTGAGCTGTCAGCACAGAGCCCGACACGGGGCTCAAACTCACAGACCAAGAGATCATGACCTGAGCCGAAGTCGGCCGCTTAACCAACTGAGCCACCCAGGCGCCCCTGTAATTTCACTTTTCTAAGCTAAGTTTATGTTTATATTTATAAGAAGCTTCAAAACTGTTTTCCAAAGTGGGTATCTTATTTTACATTCCTACTAGCAATGTATGAGAGTCCCAGTTGATCTACGTTATTGCCAACAATTGGGGTGTGTGTGTGTGTGTTTGTGTGTGTGCCTTAACATTCTAATAGTTGCATGAGCTATCATATCTCATTATGGTTTCAATTTGCAATTTTCAGGCAACCATTGTTGTTACACATCTTTCTATGTGCTTAATAGTCGTTTGTGTATCTTCTTTGCTGAAGTGTCTATTCAGATATTTTCCTTATTTTATATTAGGTTATTTGGTTTTTTTACTATTGGTTTTGAGAGTTCTTAGTCTATATAAAATTATATTGTGGGATGGGCTAGAAGTGTGATGGATATTAAGGAGGGCACTTGTCATGTGAACACTGGGTAAGGGATGAATCACTGAATTCTACTTCTGAAACCAATATTGAACTATATGTTAACTAACTAGAATTAAATAAAAATTTAAAAAGAAAAAAATTATATTGAATATAATCAACATATATGCATTGATATGTAATATATCTATGTGTCACATATATGTATGTCCATATATGATATGGTGTGTGTATGTATGTATGTCTCCCAATGTTGCTATATTTTCCTTTTTTTAATGCTATCTTTTGAAGAACATTATATGTTGTGTTATGTTATATTATATTGTGTACATATAATACTGGGAGGATTTATATGTCTCCCAACGTTACTTTCATTTCATTTTTTTAAGAGCAGTTCATTTTCATTTTGAAAATGTCCAATTTATCAATTTTAAATGGCTTTGCTTTTTGACTCTTATTGAAAAATTTTTCACTTACCTCTAGGTTGTGAAGATTTTTCTTTTATGTTTTCTTCTAAAAGTCTTACTGTTTTAACTTGACATTTGTATCTATGATCCATGTCAAGTTAATCTTAGTGTACTGTGTGAGGTAAGAGTCAAAGCTCGTCTTTTTACATGAATGTCCAATCATTAACAAATTTTTGAGAGATAGCTACCTTAGATAGGATACAGATTGTACAAATGGTATTGACTAAATTTATTGAGTACAGGAGGCAGGGAAACAATGACCTTATCTTCATTGATAGTAACTGAGCTTATTGGCCATAGGAATGCCAAAGCATAATAAAGGCAAGATAAGGTATGTTTTACATTATATCATTTGCAATTATTTTTAATCATCTTATCACTACTGTGTAAATTAAAATGATTCTTGAGTTTTATTTTCATTTTATCACTCTCCAAATCATTAACCCTTAATCTCTGCCCCCTGGAACTTCCATGTCTCATCAGTCTAACTTTTGGTTTAACTGGTATCCCAGCTTCCTTTCTTACCTCTCTACAATCTGTATTCAATGCAGAAGATAAAATTTACTTTAAAAATGGAACAAAAATTATTTTACTCCTTCACTCACAGCCTTCTAATAATTCCTCATCTCACTTCAGAGAAAAAGTAAACAAACAATAAAAAAAAGAAAAGGAAAGGAAAATGTACAATACCTTTCAGATCCTTAAAGAATCTGGTGCTTCCATTGCATTTTGATCTAATCTCCTCTTACTCTCTTCCTCACTCGCATACCTCCGACCACACTAGCCTCCTTGATGTTTCACCAACATATCAGGAATTATTCTGCCCCAGGGCCTTTGCATTTGTTCTCTTTTTTCTCTCTGATGAGAGTGGCATTTCTGCAGGTAGTTGAATGCCTGCCTCTCTCATCAGTGTTTGGCCTTTATTTAAATATTTTTCTTTTCAAGGACTCCCCCCGCCCCAGCCCCTGTCGTCCTATTTAAAATTGCCTTACCGTGACCACCTAGGACCTCTGTAGTCTCCTTCTCTACTTTAGTTTCTTGCATAACACATAATGTTTTTAAAATTAATGCATGTTTGTCTTCCTTCACATGAATGTTAAGAACATCTTATGAGTCCCTTCTGTGGGCTTTCATAGTACCCTGGAGTTTGTCCATAGGCAGAACTGCTAACCTCTTATATTTGCTTCCTGTTTAATTTTAAGCCCGTTGAGGTAATGGTATGTTTCGTGTTCACCTTCATGGCTCTAGAATCAACTCTCGGTAAAT
This sequence comes from Neofelis nebulosa, assembly GCF_028018385.1. Lineage (NCBI taxonomy): Eukaryota > Metazoa > Chordata > Mammalia > Carnivora > Felidae > Neofelis > Neofelis nebulosa. Next base: position 33,738,404 of record NC_080790.1, on the reverse strand, counting down.
ATTTATTGAATGCATGGATCTACTGAGTGATAACAAACAAATAACAGAAGACAATGCCTTTACCATTAATTGGGTTTAGTTAATTAGGAAAGAAATGTCCCTTAGTTTCCTTGTTGTAAAAATAGAGATGATAAGGGTGACCCATCTTGTGGTGTTGAAATAAATACTAACGAAGTAACTATACTTCAGGAAGTTAGAGTAGGGTCTGGTACATAGTAAACGTTCAGTAAATGTTGGCATCATCATCAACATCACCATCAATACCAATACTTTGTTAATAGACCACATGTTTTCTTCTTAAGTAATTCAAAACACTTTGCCAAGTTCTCCACCTCTAACACTACCTCCAGTAAAATCTTCCCACCAAGTGTGGTGTAGAGAGAGACATACAAACAAAAATAAATTAAGAGTAAAGAAAAGAAAGCTGGATGGCTTTTCATAGAAAATAAGTACCTATCCCAGAGCAGAATTATCAAGTGAGCCTGAACCCAGGTTCCTTGGTGTATCAATAAACATTTCCTAATTCCAAGTCTCTAAGGTGTAGGATTAGCATTTTTGATCTCTCTTTAGGGCATAAACTGGTCCATAGAAATGTGTCTCCAGTCAAGTTAATATCTGGCTTGTTATATTTAATCCATTTGATTTGGCATCCTGGGAATCTTTGTCTTCCAAATTAGATCATCTCCCTTATTTTAGGCTGCTTAAAAGGTTAAAAATCAAATTAAAACTTGTTTAATTAATTTAGGTTGGTTTTAGTAGTCCTGTGTATATCAAAGTGAACAAGGGCAATTGTATTAGTACTATTTATAATTCCAAGACATTGCATGGCAGAATGAAGACAAGATATAATTTAATCTCACTCAATTTGAGAAAACCAAGCTCCAATCTTGGCTTTTGTTCAAACCCCTGAGAAACTGAAATAAAAATTTACCATTTAAAAGTGAAACTCTGTGGGAATGTTGAAGATTTTGTGTTTTTTAAAAAATTTTTTATTAAGAAAAAATTTTTTCTTAAATGTTTATTTTATTTTTTGAGACAGAGAGAGACAGCATGAGCAGGGAAGGGGCAGAGGGAGAGGGAGACACAGAATGTGAAGCAGGCTCCAGGCTCTGAGCTGTCAGCACAGAGCCTGACGCTGGGCTCAAACTCACGAACTGTGAGATCGTGACCTGAGCCAAAGTCAGACGCTTAACCGACTGAGCCACCCAGGTGCCTCGGAATGTTGAAGATTTTGAATCACTAATTGTGAAAAGTAGCTGGGCGTTTACTTTTGCCCTTGCAATCCTCAGTCTAAAATGGCATTCTAGAAATAATAACCCAGAACACAATAGTATTAGTAGCTTGTCTCTGATGATAACTGTCACAGATACTTAGGACTAAAGGTTAAGGGCGTGAATCCTCCTCATGGAATAATAAGCGAGTCTGTGACGTATGGCAGAGAATAAAAACCTGAATCTAAACAGAGTCTGTGATGCTTGAAGCAAGTTATTTTATCTCTCCAAGTTTCAAGTTCCCTCTTTGAGTAATAGGACTTAAATCATGTCTGGTAGCACAGTATGAATATGAATTCATAAATAGTATGAATTCAGTTATTATTATTAATATCAATTAAATATGAATCTGAAGCTTCCACTGGCACATCGTACCACCTAAAAAATCTCATTATAACTTTGTCCCTAAGAATGAGTGTGAATTCAGCAGCTAGGGGCTGAGGTTATTATAATAGGGGAAGAAAAAAGTGCCCCAATGTCCTTTTTTAAAAATAATCTTTAGCCTTCAGCCAATACATTCCCTTAAATATGCACAGCATCTAACAATTCTTCAACCTCAGATTGCAACAAAAGTGCTCGTTTTGTAAAGGGAATAAATGTCAAGATGACATTGGCCATTGGAGAAAGATTTACAGTGCCAATGTATTCCTTAAAATGATGATACCTGTAATTAAAAAACACTTTATCAAGTCTTACTCTATTCCTGAAACTACCTCCAATACCACTCAGATTATATTTACAACTCCAGGTGAAAAGTTTCCTTGCAGACTTAATGATTAGCTAATAAATACTCTAACAGCATGGCTGGAAGTACATCACGGACAATGGAGATAAATTATAGTGCTAGACATCATAACAGTATCCAAAAGGAACATATGAGAGGATTATTAATAGTTATTAATACGTGAAGGATGACTAGAGGTGCTGGGGATAATTTTTAGTGAATAAACTGGGCCTAAATAGATGTAGAAGAGGCTCCTGGAACTTTCTGTTCCAGGGGGTCAGTAATCTGGGGCTAGAAGAGATTGTCTTATGCCGCTTTGACCTTAGGATAGAATTTAAAATACTTCTATTGGATATTCAGTGCAATAGTGATTAAAGAGATAAAAACTGTACTACCATCTACTCTGAATTTGTCTTTGAAATACTATTTTCAGATCATCAGCTTTCCCAGTCAGAATATCTCAGGTTCTGCAGAGTCTTTGCCCTTATGCAATTTAAGGTAGCTACTCTCAAATACGTTTTATTTTTTTTATTTTTATTTTTTAAAATATTTCTTTGTTATTGAGAGACAGAGAGAGACAGAGCATGAGCAGGGGAGGGGCCGATTGAGAGGGAGACACAGAATCCGAATCAGGCTCCAGGCTCCGAGCTGTCAGCACAGAGCCCGACGCGGGGCTTGAACTCACAAACCGTGAGATCATGACCTGAGCCAAAGTCGGATGCTTAACGGAAGGAGCCACCCAGACGCCCCTCTCAAATACATTTTAGACTCATAGTTAATGGTAAGGTAATCTATGCACTGAAAATCACTGAACGGCAGACTACTGATGTGCAATTTCAGTTGCTTAGTTATTCCTTATCTGATAAACACAGACACCAAAACACTTGTATTTTACTGCTCCATTAATTATCAGGTGTCATCTGCCCTTTTCATGGGTCACCCTTTCCTTTAGATCAATATGTTTTATGATAAATTAGAACTGGTTCACTTGCATAAATATGAGTAGAGGAACTTTCAATTTCCAAGCCTGATTTTGAAGTTGGATTATCATGCAATGCACAAGGGCTTTTTATTTACTTATACTTGAACCTCAAACTGTAGATGTAAAGCAGAATGCCCCTAAGATCTATTTATCAGGATTACATATTTATCAGGACTACAGTTTGATAATTATTGAATGTGTACCTTTGGTTTTACAATCAAATGCCAATGATCCCAAGTCTTGAAAGTTACAAAATTATAACGTCTCTCACCAGTATGTCATATGAAGCCTCAAGAAGAAAGGCTTCAAGAGGATGGGGATGTTTGCTTCTTTGGAAAACTCTTTCCCAAATCCTGAGTGTCTGACTTTCTGTAAATTCTTACAAAGGGAATGAAATAACTTCCAGAACTGTGATAGAAAGTCCTCTGGAGCTGTGTAGCTAACATTTAGATGTTGAATGGATATGCTGAAATTGGTCTTGCAAACACATACTCCCTTATTCTAGAGATGAACATTTTAAAAAGATTTTCATAGATAAAGAAAATACTGTCTTCAGTTGTTTTTATTACCCTCTCCTTTCAATTCCAATTTGGGCTGTTTCCTGTATATAATATTCAAGCTAATATATTTATGTTAATTAATTCATCTGGAACATTTGCTGTCTTTTTAGTGTCATATTGACTAGCATCTTTTTTCAAAGCTAGTTTTCTCTGTACATTTAACTACTCATCAGTATGTTTTAAAATTTGGAAAGAGCATCAATTCCTTTGAATCCTATGACTCTTTAGAATATATGCAAAATCCAACAATTTCTCACTAATTCTATTATGAGCCACTCTTAGGGCATCATCTCACACTTGGTCGGTAATAAGTTTACTAGCTGGCTTCCAGGTCTACCTTTATACCAGACACCTGCGCATGCACACACACACACACACACACACACACACACACACACACACACAGTTATATTCCATATAGCATCCAAGGTGGTTATTTTAAAGTTTTTTTTAAGTTTATTTATTTATTTTGAGAGAAAGAGTGCAAGTGGTGGAGGAGCAGAGAGAGAGAGAGAGAGAGAGAGAGAGAGAGAGAACCCCAAGTAGGCCCCCCAGCTGTCAGTACAAGCCCGATGCAGGGCTCAAACGCATGAACAGTGAGATTATGACCTGAGCCAAAACCAAGAGCCTGAAGCTTAACCGATTGAGCCACCCAGGTGCCTCCAGGGTGGTTATTTTATACTTTAAATTGGATTGCATTTCCTCCATTATGTCCCCACCTCAATCAGAGAGAGAGAAATCTTAAGTCTTTAGAGCAGCCTGTAAGCCACTAAATGATCTGACTCCTTGCTCTAGCTCTTTCTTGCTGCTCATTCTACTTTTTCCTTCATTCATTTTGCTGCAGCCAAACTGGCCTTTGGGCTATTGAACATGTTGAGCACCCCTACTTCGGTGCCTTTGTGCATTCTGCTTCCTCTAATGGGAATGTTTTCCCCCCAGAGAGCTGCATGGTTCTCTCCCTTACTCCCTTTAGATCCTACTCAAATATTGCCCTTGAAGAAGCTGTTAATTGAAGCCTTAAAGCCATATGGTCTTTATTTGATAAGGCTCCAAGCCAGGGCTTTCAGGAAAGTAAGGTAAATGTTATTGGAAACTTGAGGAAAGGGGATCCTTGTTCTCTAGTAGCAGAACTTTTTGACAACGTCGTTGCCTAGGGTAACTGGGCGATCTAGCTGAGATTTCCAAGCAAAGCGTTAAAAGTGTTGCCTGGTTTCTTTTGCTGCTTATAGTAAAATGCAAGAGGAGAGAGATAAACTGAAGCTTCCTTGCCAACAACCACAAGAATGGGTGTTGAAGTGCATCCTCCATCCCCAGTCAAGTCTTGAGAGGCAGCTGGACGGCAACCTCATGAGAAGCCCTGAGCCACAATCACCCGCCCAGGCCACTCTCAGATTCCTGACCCTCACAACCTGTGAAAAATGATAGATGTTTGTTGCTCTAAGACGCTAAATTTTGAGTAATTTGCTCATCATCCAGCAATAGATAACTAATACAGTTATCTCCGTTATCTCACAGTTATCTCAAAATACCCCAGTCTTACATTTTCATAAATTTTCCAGCATTTGACCTGTTTCTCTATAGAGTTTGTTACAGCAAATACGCGGCACACGGGAAGAGACAAGTGACAGGTACGCAGAGAATCAGAGAAGACTGTTTATTTCGCACCAGTGCCAGCCCAGTGGAGTCACCTCCAAGGCTGGGCCCTGAGCCCTAGTGCTGGCCTTCTCTTATGCCTGGCTAGCTTCTGGGTACTTGGAAACTTTCTATCGGCTGCACAAGTGGGTGGTATTGCAGGGGCTCAAGGAAAATGGAGGGGGCACTATCGGTCGTGCTACACAGGCAGTTGGCTGTTGCAAGAGGCAAGCCAAAGCATGCGAGGGGGAGAGAGCAGTATCCAGCTTCAGACATCTGGCTGTTCTTCTTTATCTACTCTTGCCGCTTTCCTTCTCAAGTTAGCTCCTTAAGCAGCTTAAGAACAGGTAAACAGGAAGGGGGATTATAGAGCAGGATTAGACACCCTTTCTGGGTGATGTAGGCAAAACATTTCCTTCTCTCATTTCCTGATAACAGAAATGAGTTATAACCTTCTTGTTTTTTGAGCTATTAAAGATGCTTCTTTTTTTTGAATACTGCGTTGAACATGCGCATCAGTTTTTTAAATTAAAGAAGCCTGGAATAGGATCAGTAGCAGTCGTGTTTAAAAATAGGCGGTATCATCTACCTTTCTTGCTGAGTGCTTTTTTGTGTATTTTCCTCACATCTCTTCTGATATTACTAAGGTTTTCTGGCTTCCCAGCACCATGCAAACAGAAGTTTTGCTGGGGCTGGGCAGTATAGACAGAGGGATTGCTTGACATTCTGGGGACATTATGTGGGAACAGAAGGACTACTTCTAGCGCCAGGGTATCCGTATGTCACAACATTACCCCATTCTTCCCCAGCCTCATCAAAACGCTGGCTCCATTGAGCTCGTCAAAATGTATTCTCTGGGGCGCCTGGGTGGCGCAGTCGGTTAAGCGTCCGACTTCAGCCAGGTCACGATCTCACGGTCCGTGAGTTCGAGCCCCGCGTCAGGCTCTGGGCTGATGGCTCAGAGCCTGGAGCCTGTTTCCGTTCTGTGTCTCCCTCTCTCTCTGTCCCTCCCCCGTTCATGCTCTGTCTCTCTCTGTCCCAAAAATAAATAAAAGTTGAAAAAAAATTAAAAAAAAAAAAATGTATTCTCTGCTGATTTGTTCTTGATGAGTTACATGGAATAGTTGACATTCAACAGTGTATTCGACCAATAGTATTAAATGTATGGATGGCACTTTAAAATTATGTTCTATTATTGAAAACAATTTTGAACAGCCAATAACTTTTATTCAAAATCTATACTGCTATTTCCCCCTTTCTCATTACCTCTTCACCTTTTATTTTTCAATGTAACCTGCATAATCTGCTTCATATTGATTCCTCACTGATACTAGGACATTAATTTTTATTATAGAAATCAGGTTTCTTTTCTTTTTTTTAACATTTATTTATTATTGAGAGACAGAGACAGAGCGTGAGCATGGGAGGGGCAGAGAGAGGGGGAGACACAGAATCTGAAGCAGGCTCCAGGCTCTGAGCTGTCAGCACAGAGCCCGACGCGGGGCTCCAACTCACAAACTGCGAGATCATGACCTGAGTAGAAGTCGGACGCTTTACCGACTGAGTCACCCAGGCGCCCCAGGTTTCTTTTCAAAATGTGATTCATTTCCTGGGCTCTACCATTTTGTTTAGTCTTATTTTTAGCTTAAGATAATTTTTCTGAACTGCTAAGGCAAACACTGAAAATTAGGGCATGTATTTTTTTTTTTTTATGTGTAGAAGATACTGAATTTTTTTTAATGTTTATTTATTTGGGGGAGAGAAAGAGAGAGCATGCGCGAGGGGAGAGGCAGAGAGAGGGAAACACAGAATCTGTGGCAGGCTCCAGGCTTGGAGCTGTCAGCACAGAGCCCAACGCAGGGCTTGAACCCACCATGAGATAGATCATGACCTGAGCCAAAGTCGGACGTTTAACTGAGCCACCCAGGTGCCCCGAGAAGATACTAAATTAATGTCTTCAAACTTACTTAATAGAAGATGTATTTATACTTATAAGGGTTTCACTGTTTTCTGGGAATGTTACCAACTGTTCTCATCTCCTAAAATTGCTTAATGGGGGTGCCTGGGTGGCTCGGTCATTTAAGTGACCAACTCTTGGTTTCAGCTCAGGTCATGATCTTGCAGTATGTGAGTTCGAGCTCCTCACTGGACTCTGCAACTGACAGCCTGGAGCCTGCTGGGGATTCTCTCTCTCTCCCTCTCTCTGCCTCTCCCTGACTCATGTTGTCTCTGTGTCTCAATATAAATTAAAGAAAAACTAATGATAAATAAAGTTCCCTAATAATGACCACTGTAAAATTCAACTCCAGAGATTTTTATCTTTACCTTACAACATAGGAAATACAGGTCTAAGTAAAAGTAGCATAGTTAAATTGTGTGTTTAGATAAATCTATCTCTGTAGGGAAAGATTGATTTCAGAGGCGTAAGTATGGAGGGAGACCGTAAGAGACTTTTAGTAATCTTGGCAATAGATGATGAAGCCTTAACCAGTATTGAGGATGACAAAAGGGAAGGATACATCACAGAAAAGTTCAGAAATAAAACTGGCAAGATTAGTTGCCTACTTTATTAACTATGAAAAGAATTAATGGGTACTTGGACAGGACTCCCAACTTAATGTCAGTATTTTGCATAGTTAGGTAAGAAAAACATCACAGAAGGAAGGGCTGGCTTGTTTGCCTCTGAGAGATTGACTGTTAAAGGGAATTGGGGAAACATGTTTAAGTTGCATATAAATGTGAGAGAAACACTTTTGCAAACAGTTAATGTAACTCATTCTGAAATCTTTGTTTTATTTGAGAAGCCCCGAGGGCATTAATGGAGTCTCTCTAGTGCCCAGTTTGCTGCAACGGTGGGACAAGACTCTGGATTTGTCAGACCCTACCTATCATCATATATGAGGTTGTTTGACAATTAAAACAATATAAAAACAAACCAGGATAAGGTGAATAGCATCACATCGTAAATTCTCTCAAAATATCATACAAGACAGTGGGAAAGAACATGGAGATCGTTTCAGAAACAAACTGAACACACTCTGAATATAACTGCCACTCTTCACCCTCACCAGCAACCCCCAAACCAAACTGCTGTCATTTCTCACCTAAAATAATAAAATAGCCTCAGATTATTTGCAAGACAAAAAGAAGATATATAAAATGGAGCTTTTGTGTGAGGAGCTAATTGTGTGTTAATAAAGCTAAATTAGTAATCAGTAGGCCTGGTAAAGACAACTCCCATTATTTGGTCTTCATCAATATGCATGGAACTATGGCTTAAAATTAGAGGAGGAAGAAGGTGGCTATTGTTGGTTGTGAATAGAAAGAATGACAAATGTAAAGCAGGTTTACTCACCATCTATCCTCTTGATTGAGTTTAAATATTTACCAGTTGAAAGACTGGTAATCATGGGAATCATGAAACTATATAATATATAGAAACTATATAATCTGGGAATCATGAAACTATTCGAGAGTGACTTTTAAAAAATCCTAAGCACAGAAAGGACTTTTCCCTGGTTCCTGGATAATAAAAGTGGTTAAAGAGTGGTGCAGAAGTGGGTGGGACTTTTCATCCTGCTTCTGCATAGATCCCAGCTCTGGCACCTTGAGGACTGATAGCTCGAGATGCTTTCCCAGATAGTACATTTGAATGGACAGTGTCCTGAGTGGCAGTGATGTGATTTGATGTGAGCTCTGGGAGTGAGTGGTCAAGAAAAATTTCTTGAGACGTTTTCAGTGTGGGGAAAAAAAAAGGGGGTCTTACTAAAGCATAGGGACAGGACCTGTGGGCAGAAAGAGCTGCACTCAGGTTGTGAGGAGCGATTGGTTATATACTTTTAAATTGGGGCATGGGGTGGAGACAAAGAAGTTTCCAAAAGGATTTTCGTACGTTAAAGAAAACTTACAGGATCGTCCACGTCTGGCTATTGTCAAGCCAAGGTTGCTTTGTGTCTTTAGCAAAGCTTTAACATTAAGACAGCTGGGAGTTCCTGGAAGAATGTCATACTCTGCCTGTCTCAAGCATTTGTCAATGGGCAGCAAGTTGTAAGGAAATTTAATTCTATCTCTATTTCCTTTCACCCTTGTTCTTCACATCAGCAGCACTGAGGATCCTAAATAAGAGACTCTTTGGGAAGTAGGGACCCAGGCATGAGAGGAAGAAGGTAATGGAAACTGAAATTGCCTGCTCCTTATGAAAAAGCTGTGTCCCCTCTGGGCGGGGGAGGGAGGAGAACATTCAGGAATAACAGGATATTTTTAGGAGTCTTACATAATCTGTTTGGGTAGATTGAGGAAGCAGGTTCAGAGCCATGGTAATTTGAGTTTGCAAAAGTGCATAACAGTTGATATCAGATCACATTTGAATTATGTATAGAATGTGATCATTGCACAAGAAACACTGAATTGACATCCCATCTGTGAGATAAGGCATCATTACTAGTTGAGGAATACACCTGCCATTTTAAATGTGAACATACGAAGAAAGAAGATTATACCTGAGGAGAAAGCTCTTTCTCTAAAATCTGTCAACAAAATATCCTAAAATTGCCACTGGTGTCATAATTGGGTGATATTCAAAGTGTAGTCCTAAACTAATAGGAGCTTTACCTGGTAACTTGCCAGAAATATAATTCCCAAGCCTCATCCCCCAACTACAGAATCTGATCTTTTGGGATGTAGCCTAGGAATCTATTTAGTCATGCTCTCCAGACAAGGTTCATGCCAGTTGAAGCTTGTGAATTGCCCTAAAGAATAAATGTACCCATTCACACTGTACCACTTCTCCAGCATCTTCTATAGTTATTGCCCTCTAAACTCTGCCAGTTGGCAGATAGGAAATGAGCCATATGAACAAGTTTATCAGAAAACGGTGGGACAAAGAGCTCTAGACAAATAAGCTACTGAAGTTTAAGCCAATAGAAAGAGGTCTGATTTATGCTAAAATTGAACCCTCTAATAAAGACATCCATGTAATGTTTCATAAATGTAAACTAATGGGAGAAGGACAGCTTAAGAACTAAATAACTGTGTGTACTGTGGACCAGGATATATCAAATAGCTAGGTATCCCTGAGGACTAGGTAGGTCAATCTGACATCAGAGATTTCACTCTACTCTCTCTTCAACAGTGCTTTCCCATAGTGTAATACATTTAGTCCTTCAGACTCTCTTGATCGGCCGTTTGGCCTAGATAGTTATTTAGGGCATTGGAGAACACTTGGAAACTTTACTAAGAAAACTCAGGTCAAACTTAAGTAACTGAAATTTCATATAAAATGCATGTTGGCCTTTGTGGTGTTGCAGATGACCCTCTGTCTTTTGTCATCCACCTTCAAGTAGTTACCAATGTTGGCATTACAACAGAGAGGTTCAAACTCCAATGTAAGGAGTAACCCTTGATACCTTATTTTTTCATTTTCTTTCTTTATAAGATGGTGAGAAAACAAAGTAATGTATGGACCCAAGAAATGGGAAACTGAAATAACCTCAGAATTCAACTTTATAAGCATGAGTGCAAAGCTGAAGAATTTTGTCCCCATCTTTCTTGAGGGAAAAAAAAAAGTCCCTTAGTTGAAGGTGTAGCATTACCTCACTATGAGAACATAGACAGAATATCCCTTATAGTAATAGATGAGAAAAAGCTTAGTCAGTAAGGACATGCTTCCTTTACACTTGATGAAAAATTGCTAAGACTCTATGTAGAATCTTACCAACTTAGGTTTCCTTCAAATAGCACATGGTTTAGCAGTTTTTAAAAATTCTTTTTAATGTTTATTTATTTATTTATTTATTATTATTTTTTTTTGAGACACACACACACACACACACACACACACACACACACACAGAGTGCAAGCAGGAGAGGGGCAGAGAGATGAGACAGAATCTGAAGCAGGCTCCAGCCTGCCAGCACAGAGCCGGACATGGGGCTCAAACTCACCAACCTCGAGATCATGACCTGAGCCAAAGTCAGACGCTTAACCAACTGAGCCACCCAGGTGCCCCTGGTTAACAATTCTAAGCCATGGGTGGTTTAATTAGGTATTCAGAGGAATCCTTACTTCCATTTCAGAAGTGGCTTACCCAATATCTGACTTTGTCATACAAAACTTCAGCCTGCCCATTCCTCCTCTTCTCATTCACTCCAAGTAGGCTCTCCAGTGTAGGTCTTCCTTCTGCCCAGCAAAATAAACTTCACAAGCCACATTCTAAATTCATCGACAGATCAAAACCAAATAGTTTAGGGTTCCATGTTGAAAAAAACCTGAGGGTTATGGGGGGATGGACAAAAAGGGGGAAGGGAATTAGTATTTATAAACTTTTAGTTATAAAATAAATAAGTCATGGGACACCTGGGTGGATCGGTCAGTTAAGTGACTGGCTGTTAATTTTGGCTTAGGTCATGGTCTCATGGTTTGTGAGATGGAGCCCCAAGTCAGGTTCTGCATTGACAGCACAGAGCCTGTTTGGGATTCACTCTCTCCCTCTCTCTCTGCCCCTCCCCTGCTCATGCTGTCTCTCTGTTGTTCTCTCAAAATAAATAAATAAACTATAAATAAATAAATAAATAAGTCATGAAGATATAATGTACAGCATTGGAAATATAGTTATAATACTGAAATAACTCTGCATGGTGACAGATGGTGATTTATTGTCATAGACTCTAAGTCTAAAGTTCTCTTTTGGCCAGAAAAAGAGCAGATGCGGGATTGAAATGAGAGATGGCTAATGTCCAGGAAAAGACAAGAGCCCCGAATAAGGGTCCTTGTCCCGTTTTTATTAGGATCGGAAGGCTTACAGATAGGGCGATGGGCGTGCACAAAGGGACAATGAATCTCTGAACATTAACTTGTGGATGTGAGGGAAAGGGGGTCTTGAGGATATTTGTGGTTAGGGGTTTGGGTTAATACAAAACAAAATCCAGGCGCATGGCAGTTGGGAGGAGGGTTGTTCACAGCGGACAGGGACACAGGCAGCACCTCTGTTTACCTTAGCCTGGGGGGTGAGGCAGATGGGGAAATAACCTCAGGGTTAATAGGCACCTTTTCTTTTGTTAACCATTTCCTCTCTGGGCTGCTTTGCCTGCAGCGCAGTGGTCCATAGTCCAATTCACCAATTTACCTAACCTGACCCTATTCTCTTGTGAAAGCAACTTTTCTGCCATAGTATTAAATTGGGGTGCTTTCACCCTGAATATCTAATCTTGTTCATTTCATATACCTCTGTATTGGGCACCTTTGCACCATTTCTATTGCAGTCCTTTGCCTCTCCCTCTCTATTCTGGGGGCTCTGCACCCCCTCTCTATTTTGGGGTGCCTTTGCACCTTCCTATTCCCGGCACCCCTGTGCCCCCCTATTCTCGGGGTGTCTTTGCACCCCTCTATTCATCAGGTGCCAATCTGATTTACCCAAACTCAGGTGTGAGCATTTTATGACTTTGTATTTCTTTATGCCTTGTCAACCCATTGGTGTAAGCCCAGGGAATTCCTAAACTTATCCCCCACAATGTATCATGATGATCACTTCAAAATACATATAAATATTGAGTTATTATGTTTTACACCTGAAACTAATATAATATTACATGTCAACTATACTTCAATGAAAATTATTAAATATATAGTTCATGATGCAAAAAAAAAGAAACCCCTCTCTGCCCCTCCCTTGCTCTCTCTCTCTCTCTCTCTCTCTCTCAAAAATAAATAAACATTAAAAAATTTTTTTTAAAAAAGAAAGAAAAAGAAAAGGAACCTGAGGGTACACCCCAGCTGAGTAAAGGAGGAGGTTACTGATGAATGATGTCTGATAGAAGGACAAGGTGGGCAGATGGCAGGCCTTGTGCCATACTTTGGTCATTTATTTCACAAACTTAGACATGATGATATCATAGTTGTTAGCTTTTGTTTATATCTCACACAGTAAATTTAATATCTACTATCAAGAAGAGCGTTACTGATGATTAAGATAACTATAATTTTTTCAGCCATTGCTATAAGCCTGACTTCCTGCTTTATGCTTGCAATAAGCTTTGAGATGGATATTTTTCTTATTATTTTCCCTCACAGAGATGACACCACCAACTTACACAATAAGAGTAAGTGTTGGTCAGGTTTACACCATTAACGTACAGAGCTGAGCTTCCAACTAGGAACTGAGAGGCTCCAAATCTGCCCTCTTTGGGAAAGCTAATCTAATGACCAGTAAATAACTAGAACACATGAAACATTCCTCTGTGTATTTACCATTCAGTGTCGGTCACAATAGCACAATGTTATACTATGTAAACCGGAGTAACAGTGAGACTTATTTATGACTCTATAGGGATATACTTATACACAATAAAGTCAGGGAACTAGGGAGAATTTTGATTGCCATTCAAAAAAGAAGAGAAGACAGATTCACTCAGTAGGAGTATTCAATTGGAAAATGGCAAATAAACAAAGGTCCCTGCCAAGATTTTACATAATTCATTTAGCAATATGAAATACTTGGAAAAAGTAGAGAACAGTATTGCATAACTTGTCAGAAGTCAGTCAAAGAGCAGATCAGAAACCATGTATGTTTCTGATCTGCAGCTACCTAACACGAACAGTATGATTTCTATCATCAGACCTACTGATATGATGGAACAAGGATGGAGAGAGACTGTTTCTTTCCTTTGTGTGTGTGTGTGTGTGTGTGTGTGTGTGTGTGTGTGTGTGTTGACTGAAGCATGTTTATTTAGTGGCCGTATCTTATTATCAATTTGAGGTGAGTTGATAGCAATATCAGATCACAAATTTAGCTCTTCAATAGGAGAGATCTATTAGGGTTAGATACTCTATTTTGGAGGAAAGACCATGAGAACAAAGCAAGTGTGAAATTTAGATGATACCAGTTCAATTATGGCACAAAATATGGTAAATTAGGGCACAAAACATTGAGAATATGTACACATATCATCAACAAAGCTAGTACTTTGTTGACAATTTGGAAAAAGAAAGCCTAAAATTCCATAAGAAAAAATCATATAACAAAATAGGAAAATGATATTTAAAGATATTTCATAGAGGAAGAAACATTTAAGAAGGCTCAATTTGATTAGTCATGAGAAAAATGCAAATTAAGAAAGATAGGAAGATACTATTCACACCTACAATATTGAATGTAAGAAGTTTGACTTCAGGGGAGCCTGGGTGGCTCAGTCAGTTAAGTGTCTAGCTCTTGATTTTGGCTCAGGTCATGATCTCACTGTTGTGGGATCAAGCCCAGCACCAGGCCCTGTGCTGACAGCATGGAGCCTGATTAAGATTCTCTTTCTCTGCCTTACCCCCTGTGCATGTGCTCTCTCTTTCTCTCTCTCTCTCCCAAAATAAGTAAATAACTTTAAGGAAATAAAGCTGAATTCAGTGGTTTTAAAGAGTAATAAAACCTCCCATATCCTTTGGTGGGAGGTTTTTTATTGGATGGAGTCACTTTAGATACCAGTTGGTGATCCATATAATTGGTCACTGTACAGCAATGAAAATGAATGAACTCTAGCCATACATATTAATATGGTAGTTCTCATAAATAATATGCTGAGGAAAACAAGTCACTAAAGACTATGTATATTTCAAACATTTTATCTGAATTCCAAAGAAAAACAAAATTGCTGGGCATCCGTTTATATGAGATAAAACTAAAATGCCAAGCAAGGAAATGATAAACAGAATTTAGGATATACGTATTTGGGAAGGAGAGAGTGCAATTCACAAGGACCCAGAGGGCGTTGAAACTTTTCCAAAGAGAATGAAGGGTGGGGTAGAATAATTCATTGTGTAAACGTAAAATTCTCTTTTAGTTGCAGGAGCTGGGGGATGGTCAGAATGCTAATATGTGAGTAAATCTTGTCTCCATAAAAAAAAAAAAGTACATGCTTAAGTGATCCCTGCCTTCTGTAGGATTTTCCATATTTCATAACTGATATCATTTTTACTCTTCCATTTCAATAATTTTAAAAACCATTGGATGAAGTGTGGTTATTGCAAAGCTTGCTAACTATCTACAAATCTCTCTGTTCATCACACCAGACTCTGCTTCAGTGATTCTTTCTTGCATGAGCTCTATTACCAGTTCATATTTGGATTCTAAAAAAAGCCCTCCTCAAAGAATGTCTGCTATTGAATTTAAAAATTTCCTGTCAGTTCACATTTTCCGTAAATGACAATGGCATTTTAGTATAGCACTTTCCTGATAAAAGCTCTTACTCAAATTTTACTTATCTTCAGGTATCATTTAACTCAGATGAAACTACTGAGATTTATTTTTGCTATAAATTGTATCTTATTTGGAGGGTGTTGATTAGGCAATACAGAGTGATGACACTCATTCAGTTCAGAGAAGCAACTGTAAAAGGCTTTCTGCAGGGGGAAAAACCCATGGAACTTAAAAACACATGATAAAAATATAAGACAGACACAAGTTTAAATCCCTGCTCCTCAAATTAACATATGTGTGGCACTGAGTAAACTACCTCACCTCCTTTAACTCAGGGGAGTGAGTTTACATACTAAAACCACATTCCTTTGTTGTCCTAGACCTGGCTTGGTGTTGTTAGAGGTGTGTATGAAATTCCCAGCACAGCTCCTAGATGAGAGTAGAAAGACAACAAGCCATCCTATCATTACTGTGAATATTGGTTTGCTCTAGAAACAGTTGGAAATACGTATTTGATTGAAAAATATTTGACATTTTCTCTCCCAGAACAACTTCCTTCCTGAAATTGTTTCCATGTGTTAAAAGTTGGTTTCACCATTTTATGGGAGTTAAAAAGAATACTAGTTTGAAGGCTAACTTTTATAGCTTGAGGTAGCTCCAAAAAAGGCTAGCTTTTTGCAAGATGCATAATTTTAGTAAGAACCGTCATCTCTCTTTTCAATGATATTGGTGAAAAATATTAATTGTCATCTGATTTTTCAATCCAGCTGAGACAATTTGCTGATTGGAACCTCTGTGGGCAGCTCCTGCCAAGAGAGCATTAGTCTTCACCTTAAGGTGATACTTTTTTCCCTGTCCCTTCTATCTTTTGCTTTTCCTTCTACCCACTGGTTTCTGTTAAATCAGTCGCTCATTCATTCACTCATTCATTCATTTCTGTAATGTCTCTTGCGCATCTAATATGTGCTCACTGGTAGTTAAAGAACATAATTCTCTGTCTTCCTCAGGACAGTTCTTCAAATGCTTTAAGACGGCTATAAAATTCTCGCTTTTCCCCTTCAGCATCACAATTTCATTTTTTTAAACCACTGAAATTTTGGAGTTTATTTATCAAAATGTATTTATTTGTTTATTTTCGGGAATAGAATTCAGTGATTCATCACTTACAAATAACACCCAGTGCTCATCCCAACCATTAATTAATTAATTAATTAATTATTTAATTTAAGGCATAGATTATGAATTGTTCTAGGGTTTTATAAAGTAAGAAGACACAGTTCCTATCCCTGAAGTCTTTTAAATCTAAAAATAGAATAAAACAAACCAAAAACTTTCTTTTAGTCATCTGCTATACCTATATTGAGTATCTGCATTCTGAATCCTTCAAATAGTGTTCACAAAGAAGTGATAACTGTCCATATGTGAGGCACAAAAAGAAGAGTGGCTATTTGAGCTAGTGTGATATTGAGGAAAGCAGATGGTCTTTAAATTCAGAACAAGATAGATTCACACCATGAATCAGGTACCTGTCAACTCTGATTTTTTATTAAATCATTTTACATTCTCTGAGCCTCAGTTTCTTCTTCCATGGCTACATCCTAAAACATCATATATATATGTTTAAATTTGAAAAGATTCACAGGCTTTCTTCCTATCAGAAAGTCCTGGTATATCTGTAGAAATTAGAGCCGAACCATCATCTGGCTCAAGCATCTCTCAAGAACCCAAACAAATTTCTCCCCATTGTTTGGAAACGCTTGACTTATGGTTAAAACAGAAGCAAAAATTGGGGCACCTGGGTGGCTCCATTGGTTGAGTGTCCGACTCTGGCTCAGGTCATGATCTCAGCGTTCGAGGGTTCAAGCCCTGTGTCAGGCTCTGTGCTGACAGCTCAGAGCCTGGAGCCTGCTTCAGATTCTATATCTCCCTTTCTCTCTGCCCTTCACCTGCTCATGCTCTCTCTCTCTCTCTCTCTCTCTCTCTCTCTCTCACACACACACAAAAATAAATTTAAAAAAACATTTAAAACAGAAGTAAAATATTCTTTTGTAAATTAGGAATTTACGATATAAATACTGGTAGAGGTTAATATTGTGGAAATAAATGAAGACCACCTAAATGAGAACAAAAACTATTCATTTAGAGCTTGCTATACTAAGGGAGTGAGACACCATCACTTGCATTGGGCAGAGACTTAAAAGTAGGTAGGGTAGGGGTGCCTGGGTGGTTCAGTCCGTTAAGTGTCCAACTTTCGCAAAGGTCATGATCTCATGGTATACATGTTCAAGCCCTTCGTTGGGCTCTGTGTGGACAGCTCAGAGCCTGGAGCCTCCTTCAGATTCTGTGTCTCCCTCTCTCTGCTCTCCCCTGCTCGTGCACTCTCTCTCTCTCTATCAAAAATAAATAGACACTAGAAAAATATTTTAAAGTACGTAGGGTAATGGGAAAGCTCTATAGAAAAAAAAAAGTGGGGAGGAAGCTTCAAATATGCTCTGAGTGGAGGTTGGTGGCATAAAGAAACTTGAGTCAGGCTACCAGAAACAGAAGCAGGCCTGTCCTCTGTGATTGGTTTGGGAAACATATTTGGCTTTCCCTGGTTGACTGACCCTAAGTTAGAAGAAGGGGACAGGAGCAAAAGTTAGGGAAATGGCAGTTACCGGACCACGTCCTAACCTTTCTGGGCTGATTGCTGCAGTGAATCCATTTTCATGTAAGGACTGGCCATTGTCCACTTATACATCCTCTCTCTCAATATGCCAGGACTCATTGCCAAAGTAAAATGTGTCAACTCTTCAGCTGGTATAAATTACTGATAGCAGATTCTAGGTCAGACTGATTAGCTGACATGGTTCATTGAAGTATCCAAAGTGAGAAGGAGGCAATGGAAGATGAGCAGTGAAGGTTGGAGGAGGACATGCAAGCCAAAGCAGTAAAGAAAAATGGCAGGTCAGTGGCAGAAATCATGAATGAACTGTGAATAAACGAGCAGTTAGAACTCAGGCTTAGCGATCATAGGTACCTCTGGTGCATACATCCCATCAACACAGATTTGTTGATTTCTTATAAGCCAAACTCCACTAGATGCAGTGGAGAAATAAAAGTAAAGTTCCATTATCATTGTTTTGTTATTTCCAAGATGTGCAGTCCTTTTATTATATGAATTATCCAGGGTCCACTAAACTCAGTTTCCTTTGGCAGGGGGGTACTAAGGATCCCCAGTTTTCTCAGCTATCAGAATAGGCATTTCTCTTTTTAATGGACCTCTTCTTGCTCAGTGATGAGAAAGCCACACTTGGACCTCCTTTCTACTTGCAAGGGGGCTCTCCATCAGTCCTCTGATACTTGAAACTGTACTATTATTTTGTCTTCAATCATTAAAACCATGGACCTACATTTGGGAAGTCAGTCCATATTTGTTTATTACCTCGAAGCTATATGAATGGCAATACCACTGTTTTAGTTACTTAAACCTTCAAGGGCTGTGGCCTTTCTTTACATATATATTGAATATTTTCTTTTCTTATTGATGTTAACCATTGCAGAAAAGGCAATTTATAAATATATCCTTCTGTTAAATTTCATTTTTTATATTAATTTATTTTTTTTGAGAGAGAGAGAGCACACGCAGGAGGGGTAGAGAAAAAGGGAGGGAGGGAGAAAATCCCAAGCAGGCTCTGAGCTAACAGCACAGAGCCTGAAGCAGGGCTTGATCTCAGGAAATGTGTGATCATGACCTGAGCTGAAGTCAAGAGTCAGACACTTAACCCACTGAGCCACCTTTGCACCCCTCTGTTAAATTTTAATAATGCATAGGGTAGCCTCAGTTATCATGAGGGAACGGTTAAGGGCATAACCTTCATTTAAACACCTATAAGTCTTTTCCCAATCACAGTCCAACCTGTAACATGACTCAGACACTTACAGGGTTCTCATTAGGACTTGTTTTCCCAGCAAGACTCATTTGTACTTCTGAAGCACATTTTTTAAAGGAAATGGCAGTGTTGACCCACTTAATCTTAACGCCTCTTTTTCCTTCTTCTCATCATTCCCTTTCCCCCTTTGCATTATTTTGGTAATTTGGATTCTCTTTCTTTAACACAACATCGTTTGACTGAATTGACTTTTGCTTAGTGAATCTCCCAACTCATGAAATGGTTAGTCTTCCACTTATAGGAAAGGCTTTTCAGAAGTCACCGGATATATAGTCATCACATAGACATTGCATTGTGGATAATTTGATTATGTCTGTTCGAGGGGAAAGAAAAAAAAAAGAAAGACCTAAAGCCAGTGAATAACATAGCCCTGCCTTTTATATAAATCATATATTGTCTTCCGAGGGGCGTTTTTTCTTATCCCTGGAGCTGCCGATTTATTAACTTACTAACCAGCTTGGTTATTGCTTCTATGCATACCAACTTTTTAAAAACAAACAACATTGAAAGCAAAATGCACTGAAATGAGATTTATTTACCAAAAAGATAAAAGAACTTGCTGCTTTTTAATTTTGACGTTTTAGTTCCCAAATGGATGAGTTGGCATTCATTTAGTTCAGAGAGTACTTTTAGGAATCTTTTCTAAATTGTGTTTTTTTAAACCTCTTTGTGACTCATGTGCTTGATTATCCAGAACAGAGTCTTTTATTTTCTTTTGAACAAGCAAAAGAAACAGTAGCTACTCTCCTTTAGTTAATTTAGAAAAGCATTCCTGGCTTGTTCTGACTTTGACTCTCCACCCCCCCCCCCCCCCGCCACTCCCAGTGCCCACCTTGGTAAATTATATAGGTCAGTGGTGCAATTAGATCATTATAGAATTTCACTCTTGGAAGCACATTATTATTATTTCAGATTATTTTTGTTCTGTACAGATCCTTTAATTAATGCCTGACTTTTTTCATCACTACAAAGTTTAACTACAATTTCTAATACACTAAAAAATACAAGAAGTTTTGTAGGGAAATCAGGTTAGTACAAAAAGCCTGGTTCTTTTGGTATGAGTTCTATGATGCCTTATTAATAATTGAATTATAAAGAGGATGTTAAAAATTCTGTCATTGGATAAAGACTTGTTGCTGTGGGGGAAGTAGTTGCATTAGGACAACCATGTGAGAAAGAAATGCAAAGACAGCGTATTCCATTGAGCGATTGAGTGGAACATTGGGTTCACTGGGAGAGGAAAAATTTAGGCATGAAATGTAGGTTGGGACCAGAATGTAAGGGTTTTTGAATAGCTAACTAAGCAGTTTGAATATGATCTAGCAAGTAAATGAGAAATATTAAAGGTTTGCATCGAAATGCTTGACTCCTCTAGTAGAAATGTGCCTTGTGCATTAGAGGCACTGGAGGCAATTGAAATGAATGTTTGAAAAATATAAAATATAGATATAATCATAGATATCTCAAGGTGATCACGAATAAAATTAAATTACTCAAGCTTTTGAAGATTTAGCAATGTTATAATGCTTTGTGACTGTCACTTCCAGGCCATAAAATCATACTAAATCTCCATGGTGGGGTTGGATTTTCCATGGGAAATGACGGATGTTCCCAGTCTCCAGCATCCTTGGAAGAGATTAAACCAAAGAAAGACCATGAGGACTCAGGAAACAGATTTAGATAGACTGGGGGACATATCCTCTCTATTTGTGGGAAGTTGCTATAAAGGGTCATATTCTGAGATGTGGAGAGGTGGTAATTGGTTCTAGTGTTGGGGAATAGACAGAAACTGGGAGGGACATAACTGAGGACCTACACAAGGAACCAGTTTGGTAGGACAAAATAGACTATTATGTTATTGCTTGAGTTCTATTCCCCTTCCACTATTCCCTCAAACTTTAGTGAAGCCTCTTTAAATTTATATTATTTGTTCCCAGTTGTTTGTGCCCATGCTTTGGAAATGAAGGGAGGATAGAGGTTGGAAATGAAGGGAGAACCGTGTCGCCTCACCCAGGTCCAGGGTCATGAGTTACCTCAGAAGATATTGGAAGACTACCTAAAGTGGCAGTCTCATGAAAAAATGGCTGGTGACACTAAGATGAAAATTAACATCAAAAATGGGACAAGGGAGCATTTAAATAGTTGGCTTCAGTGACTATTAGAAAAAACAGCTCGGGCCAAAGTCTTTGATGATAGGAGTTAGGGTTGCATCGAGGGCAAGTGGTTCAATGCTCTGAAATGCTGTCAGGCACTTAAGATTCAGAGAATATTTATGGAAAGAAATGAGGAAGTGGATAGAGAAAAAATAGCCACTCTGGGCTGCAAAACTGCATAATTCAATAAGACTTATTTTGGTTCAGACGATGTGTTGAGTAAATACACAGTAGGGAATATGCCTTATTTTCCTTTTTTTCTTGTTGAAATAGCCAGAAGACAATGGTAAGCTGCAATCACATAGCCATTTCTAAAATGGCTAGTCATCTATTAATTTAAACTCCAACATATAGATCAGATTTTATTTATATGTTTATAATTTTTATTAATTGAAAATAAGTCACTTGTGTGTGTATGTGTAAGTATTAGGGATCTATTGAAAAAAATCAGATGTATCCTCATACTCCTTTTTGCTTTTCCTTATTCAAAACATAGGGAGAAATGATTGTTTTCAGGTTTTGTAATGGTTGCAAATTCTCCTTTCTCACAAGTCTTTTTGAAATTTTGCAACAGCATTGGTGAATAATTATCTCATGCCATATAGCTTAACATCTGAGACACGGTACACATTTTCAAAAATACGTGCTTGTGAGCAGCCATTCATTTTGAAAAAAGAGAATTATTTATGCTAAGTAATCTTTAAGAAAACAGAATTACTTTTCAATTTGAAGACTTCCATAAAATGATTATATTTTTTCCCTGAAGTGTACTCACTAAGATATTCATTCATATCTCCTGTCTGTGCAACTGGAATGAACATGCAATTTGAGGTTAAAAGCAAAAACAGACAAAACAAACAAACTAGCCATATTGAGTAAAAACACATGGTGGGATATTCATTTGTTCAGTTACACTAAGTAATGAATATCTACCTTGGTAGTATCAAAGTAAGTTCACATATGAGAAGATTCTTCAGATACTATGAAACTCTATGGAAATAATAGTTCTCATTGTATTGGCAAATTGATTCAGTCCTTAATGTTTGCTCTACTAATCGACATGATGATTCCCACTAAGTGTTGTTTTCCCAGTCAACAGATTTTCATCTTTATAAAGAAAATTGAATTGAGAAGGTATGAGTGTTTAGGAATGTAAAACAAAGGGAAAGGTAAATCTCCTTTATTCAATAAGCATTCACGCTATCAGGTATTATTGTGAGTTTTTGGAGAAATAAAGGAGAATCAGACAACATCTCTCTCAAGCAATTCAGAGTTCAGTAAGAAACCAGCTACACAAACAAGAAACTGAAATGTAGAGCGGCAAATGCAATGATAGAGCAAGGTAAGTACAAGGTCTAGAGATAACACAGAGAAAAAGGTAATAAATTGTGCTTGGAGGTTGAGGCTGAATTAGAGTATGTTGCAGAGTAGTTAACAATTTGAGTAGTACCTTGTTGTGGTTCTTCGGGCAGATAAGTTAAAGAGAGTCTTAGGCAGATAAAACAATATGTACACATGCATGGGTGAATGAGACAGGGTTATGTGCTTAAGGAATTTCAAATATTGTTGTAATAGAACAGAGAAAATGATAAGAAATGCAGTCTAGTCAAGGACTAGAGCGTGGAAGTTCAGCCAGACTAAACTCTCTGGCCTTTTTACTGGAAAGGACTGAGAGTGAAGACAGAACTACTTAGTTCCCATGTCTGAAGTCTGCCACAAGAGAATATAAAGGAAGATGGGAGCTTTTTGATCTTACAAATTCATAGACCTTAAATAAATGACAAGGCTTGTAGGAAATAGAAATATAAGGATGCTTGACAAATGACTGGGTGAAACATATGTACACAGCCCACGGGCCAACAGATCCCTAGAGATAATGAGGAAGCAAATTTGCCAACCCCAGATCCTACACGGTACTGAATGTATGATTAAACTACTGCTTAAAGATCACAATGTATAATTCTTCATTATAAAATGAAGAGTAGGTCATCGAAAAGAAAACTAATTCCAATATTCGTGGTGCTTTTCACATAACTCTTTCCATCTGGATATTTTCTAGTCATTTCATTTTATCGCAGCATACTTTGTGCGTGGACTTTGAATAAGGTCAAAGTATACAAGTGTAGAGAATTGTATTTCTTCCTTCTGTAGGGAAAATGAAAATGTACGTAGATGGCAAACATTTTGCTCATGTGTGGCTGGTTACATAAATACTTGAAACTCATTTTAAGGGACATGTGTAATGGGCAATATCTACCTTTCCTCCAGGAAGAAGTTGTGAGGTGAAGCAAGAATGTAGCTATTAGCCACATCTAGAGCTTGATCCCATTTATGCCAATGACATTCTTTTCAGCGCTCTGAGTGCAGAGATTAAATCAAATGTTCCACATAGAGTGCTTAGCACAATGGCTAGCATATAATAAATAACATACATATAATAAATAGCATACAATAAATAACAGCTGTTGCTGTCAGTATCCTTAGTCATACCCTGTAACGTTTGGACTGTATGATATCTAAAGTCCCTTCTGGCGCTAATGTATGATTTTTTTTTTTTTACTTGTGAAATATTTACTGCCTCTAGGTCATCTCTTCCTTTCTCTTAGTCTTTCATGGGCACTTTTGTCCTTTGGACATTCATTGCATAGCATCAATGACATTGGGTCATCATTTTTATTGTCCTGAAACTCCCTCTTTTCTAGGGGTAGAGATTCTCTAATTAGTGCCAGAAGAATCACCTTGGGAGGATGTAAAATGTGTAAATTAATGAGCCTCACCCACAAAAATTCTGATTTAGGAGATTTGGCATTGGGGCCCAGATGATGCTGATCATACAGTTGGAAGATCACAGTTTGCACAGGAGAAACACTGTGCCAAAGGGCTAGTCCATATTAGTATATAGTGTGACTCTATATTCCACAATAGCAATTTTGGAGCTGTGATCAAGATTGTTGTTGTTTTTAAGAAATAAATGACCTGTATTACGTTTTTTTTCCCCTAACAGAATAAGCACAACATTTAAATTCAAGTTTAATTCCTGTATAAGGTAAGACTGTGGCCTTGTAAGTGCTTATACCATTATTCACCCTGACATATCTAGACTTGTGTAGTGCACTGCAGAACATTCAGGAACTGCAGGCTCCTACAATTGCAGCCCTTTCCACCAAGCAACTGTTGCTGCATTCTGTTGCAATATTTAGAGAGGCAGAGGAGTCAGAGAATCCCATAGATTGTCTATATGCTTTGCATCTGGAAAGCTGAAGAAGAAGAAGAAGAAAAAGGCTCTTCAAGTATCATTTCAGTGGCCTGACCATGCTACAAACCCTGATGACTTTTTATAGGGGAGGCACAGAGTTTCAGGTTTTAGCAGGACTGTTCTTACTTGGCAAAACCCGCAGAGAATGTGAATGACCAGGAAACAAAGAAAAATAATGCTTTATGTGACATGTTATTTCTGAGCGATTAGAATTCATAATTCATCCCTCAGTTGACACTTGAGGTTATCATCATATATATTATCAAAATCCCTGGAAACCTCTTGTTTAACGAAGAAGAGGAAATCGGAGAAGATAGACCTAAAAGACAAAGCTGATGTGCCAGAAAGGATCAATGGGAAATGGTTACCTGAGGCTTTAAAAGGAGAGTTAACTATAGCTTCAAAATCAAGTAAAAAAATAAGTCTCTGGGAAAGGTTGTCTCCTTAAAATATTTTTTTAATGTTTATTTACTTATTTTTGAGAGAGAGAGAAAGTGCACAGGGAAGGGGGAAGGGTAGAGAGAAAGGGAGAGGGAGGAAGAAAATCCCAAGCAGGCTGAACGCTGTCAGCTCAGAGCCTGACGCGGGGCTTGATCCCATGAATGGTGAGATCAGGACCTGAGTCAAAATCAAGAGTCTGGTGCTTAAAGAAGATATTAAACTACTTCTATTTTGTCATTCTATGGGGATTTGTGCTGAAGTATGATGGCTATCAATTAGAAATGAAACCCTACTATGTGAAATTGTTAAATGACTAGTTTCTAAAGTCACAAAATCAGCAAGGAAAACAAAATCGTATTTCTTCAATACTCCTTGCTCAGCATAGGAAAATTCTGATACGTTACAAACTCCACAAGATTTTAAGTGGATAGACCTTTCTAAAGCCTGGCTTCAAGAAATGGATGACAGGTGGCTCAGTATGAAACACTCATACTTTTGGCTAGTAAATTGCAACTTGAGCACGTGGGATTGTGGAGCCAGAACACAAGAAGGATTTTATGCTCTGAGATAGCAAAGGAATTTACAGACCTAAAAGGTGAATGGGACACAGAAAGCTGTAAATCAAAGAGGAGCATTCATGCCATTCAAAAACCTAACGATCTAAAAACGGCTACGAAAGCCAGGAGTTTCAGAGTGTGAGACATGAATATAAGGTGAGGGAGGATCTAATTTAAGTGAGAGTGATTTTAGAGGTTTATACACCATAAGCAACATTGTGTGTGGATGAAGTCATCCCTGAGTAACCAGCCAGGGGAGGGGAAGATGTCGGGATCGGTCACTAGGGCGGACAGGGGTAAGGCAGGTGGCGTAGTCATCATTTACCACTAAACAAATAAACAAGATTGGAGGTCCTTCCCTTATATAAAATGGCAAAATATAAACTTCCCAGATCCTTAAATTGGTCTCCTGGAGTGGGAAGAAATCTAGATTATATTTCCCAAGACTACCGAGCAATGGAACGTCAGAATTATTTTTCTTTCTTTCTTTTTTTTTTCTTCACTGTTTTGCAGATTGGGTGATTTCCATCTATTGGTGTGTCTTTAAATGCACTGACTTGTTCTGTCATCTCCCTTCAGCCGGTATGCCCATCCTGTGAAATGACTAAAAATATTTTATTTTTTAGGGCGTTTTTAGATTCACAACAAAATCAAGGGGGAGAGATTTCCCTGCCTCCCCACGTGCATAGCTCACCCTCACCCTCCTGCCCAGTATCAGTATCATTCATCGGAGTGGTACACTTTTCACAACTGGCAAACCTACATTGATACATAATAATCACCCAAAGTCCATACTTCACATTATGATTCTCTTTTTGTACAAATGTATAATGACATGTATCCATATAGTATCAAACAGAGTATATTCATTGTCCTAAAATTCCTTCGTGCTCTACCTGCTCATCGCTCCTCGCCCGCCCCACCCCTAGCGACCACAGGTATTTCCACTGTGTCCATAGTTTTGTCTTTTCCAGAACATTATGTAGTTGGAATCATACGGTATGTAGCTTGTTGTGATTGGCTTCTTCCATATCTTTTCATGGCTTAGTGGCTCATTTCTTTTTAGTGTTGAGTAATATTTATGGTCTAGATGTACCACACACATTTTTTTTTATACATTTACCTGCTGAAAGACCATCCTGTGAATTTTTATTTTGGTCATAGTGATTTTTGGTTCTAAAATTTCCACTTGGTCCTTCTCTATATCTTCTATTTCTTGGATGAGATTTTTTATTTATCCATTGGCTTGAACAGTATTCACAATTGCTTGCTGAGACATTTTTATAATATTTGCTTTACTTATTATCTTTATTTTATTTTATTTTATTTTATTTTATTTTATTTTAATTCCAGTTAGTTATCATACAGTATTAGATTAGTTTCAGGTCTACAATATAGTGATTCAACAATTCCATACATCACCCATTGCTCATCATGACAAGTGAGCTCCTTAATCCCCATCATATATTTCATGCATGCCTCCGCTCCTCTCCCCTCTGGTAACCATCAGTTTGTTCTCTATAGTTAAGAATCTGTCTCTTGGTTTCTCTCTCTCTGTCTCTCACTTTATCTTTTCCTATGCTCATTTGTTTCACTTCTTAAATTTCACACATAAGTGAAATTGTATGGTATTTGTTTTTCTCTGATTGACTTATTTTACTTAGCATTGTACTCAAGCTCCATGCATATCATTGCAAATGGCAAGATTTCATTATTTTTATGACTGAATAATATTCCATTGAGTGTGTGTGTGTGTGTGTGTATCACATCTTCTTTACCTATTTATCTATCAATGGACAATATGGACTGCTTTCATTATTTGGCTATTGTAAATAATGCTGTTATAAATATAGGGGTGCATGTATGCCTTTGAATTGGTGTTTTTATATTTTGGGTATGATAATATGATTTTAACAAAGCAATAGGATTTTAATATAATAGAATGTAAACTAATGAAAGAATGCAAAAAAAGTTGATTCCTTGAAAGTGATATTGAACATGGGAAAAACGTGGTAAATGTTAGTCAGTTAAATTCAAATTAATATAAATTACTGTTGTATGACTACAACTAATTAAAGACAACTGAAAAAAGATGGGGAGAAATCATAAAGATCTAGAAGGATTCTATATTCATATTGTTTAACAAATACCTGATTTAAAGTGTATATCACAAAATTTTAACATCTATGCCTATTAGGTGCTAGAATCTGTTGATAGTCTTTTCCTATGCAAGTTAGGATTTTTTTATAAAAAACATAAAACATAATTTTTTTAATGTTTATTTTTGAGAGAGAGAGAGAGAGAGTGTGTGTGTGTGAGCAGGGGAGGAGCAGAGAGAGAGGGAGACACAGAATCTGAAGCAGGCTCCAGGCCCTGAGCTGTCAGCACAGAGCCTGATGTGAGGCTTGAACTTACGAACTGTAAGATCATGGACCTGAGCCGAAGTTGGATGCTTAACCGACTGAACCACCCAGGAGCCTTGCTAATTAAATTCTTAATACTTTGATCTTGGATATACTGAATAGTATCATATCCATGAATGAGCAGCTTGATGTGCTCATGAGTTGGGGTGGGGGGGAACCTTCATGGAGTCATGTTATTGAGCTCCTTCCTTTCCATGATTTTCCCAGTGCTTTTGAGTTCCATGGAGCTTTTCTTTTTGGTCCTACAGTGAAAACTGAGATTTTAGTTACCCCCACTCTGTTATGAACATCTACAACTATGCCAGTGTCTGGGGTTAAGCAACAGGGAGACAGAAAAGAAGCAATGGGATTCACCCAATCCTCTTAGAATCGGAGCTTACTGAACAGAGAAGAATTTCCCTTTCCTCAGGGTCTTGGGTCTTGCAGAATTATGTTGCCAGTGTCTGTCATCACCACCAGGGCTTGGGAGCTAGGGGACCAGGGGACAGAGAAAAAGGGATGGGGGGGGGGGAGAAGCCAGGTGATTTCCATATTTCCTGTGAGTATTAGATGTTCGCTTTCTTGCTTCCCAAGCCAGAAGAACTAAGGTGCTCTTCTGGCCTCTTAGCCTGTGCCTCACTATTCACTTCTGATGTGCTGCACTCAGGCTGGGAGTGACTAGAAGAAAGGAAATGGTAAGTTCACCACTTCTTCCAAGAAACTTCAGATTCAGGTTCTCCCATTTGCTTTCTGTGGTTTACTTGACAGAGTTCACGTAGCTGTTTTATGCATTCTGTCCGTATTTTATAGTTGCTTTCAGTGGAAGGACAAGGTGGAACCAAAATGCCCAGTGTTGACTTTAAAACAAGTGCATATAAGCCGAATTTGAAAATTCACAATTTCTACAAAAAGTTAAGTGCAATTTCCTTGACACTCAGAAAAGGAATGATTACATATGGTGTCTGTCGACGTAGGCACATGCGTTGTGCGCACAAACATGTTCAGAAGCAAATATAGGTATAAAAGTGAATAACTTAACAACTTAGGAGAATGGATTCTCATCCTTATGAAATTAAAAATTCACTGCCTGAAATTACTGCCATTAGTTATTTCTTGGCTGAGCAGTTTGAAAGCTGATATTAAATTATACATATTGGAGAAAAAAGTCTAGACAATATTAGTCATTTTCACTTTTTTTTTCAAATAAGTTCAACAGCGTAAATTGTCATTAACTTTAAATGGGAAAAATGGAGTACATAGAATAATGCAATCAAAGGAGCCTGCCATTATGTATGTAATTTTCTTATAGAAACACACTCCCCATCATAATATATTCATGTTCTCAGCAGGCCTCAGTTGAGAGAGGTCCATCATGGTTCTGTAAGCTACTAATGGAGTGACTCCCTTTTTTCTTGGGTTACCGATCTCAGTTAGGTGTATCAAGTGAATAGAACACCTATAGTTAATGAAGAAAAAATAAATACTTTCTAATAGCTACTTAAAGTACACTTTAGATTATTAAAACCAATATCTTTCAATTTAGTATTTGCTAATGCACCCATCACTTTTCACTTGAATTATGAGAACTGCCTGGACATTTTCCTTCTGTTAATAATCAACATACATTTACAAGATTTTAGAAAACCTTCTCTTTAGAGCTGACTATAAGACAGAGAACTTGCCAGTGAGCATTTTGAATTTAACGGTGTTAAATATAGTGTGTCTACCTCTAGAGGTTTTGAGGGAATCATTTTGGATTTTAAGAAGAGAAAATGGAAATTATCTTATCTTCTGATCACTTCATGGCAGGCAGGCCAGTAGGATGATGGCTTCAATGGCATCCTGAACATATGGACTGAGGATACAATAATGGAGGTCAGCAGGCAGAGCCAAATTTGGAAATATATTTTGGGTCAAGGTGCTTTTAATCCATTTTCTCCTGTGGTCAGGGTTTAGATCATTGAACTGGGGAAATGAGCTGAACGGCATTTATGCAGTTGAAAATGGGGAAAGGAGAGACCAGACATGCCAGAGATCTTTCAACTCTTCCTCTGAACGAGAAGGCATTAGAAGAGTGTCCAGCAGCAAGGAATTAGAGGCTTGGAATGAGATGCTAGTCAAGATAGGCAAGAAAATTTTTTTTGAAGAGATAAACTATCCTGTGTACATGGATACAGGAGCATCCTGTACAAGAGTGCAGATTTATTTGTACGAGATGCACCTGTAGAGCCGACTCTTCGTTGGGCAGCACTGGGATAATCTACTAAATACCGATTCAGTTTCTCTTGCTGACTTATTCCTTTAGTCCATTGATATAAGAGGACAATGACTTATCAATATCTTTATATAGAAAAGCATAAAGTATACATGCAGGTGTAGTTCATGGACTGTGGGGCCAGATTGCCCTTGTTTGAATCTGAGCTCCAGCATTCGACAGCCATAAAGCATGAACCAATTACTTAACCTCTGTCTGCCTCAGTTTCCTCATCTACACAAGGTGGCCATAATAGGGTTGTTATGAGAAAGAAATGAGTTAATACATATAAATTAAGATCGTGTATATCACACAGTATGTCCTCAATTAAAGACAACTGTCATTATTATTTTTTTTAAGTTCATTTATTTATTTTGAGTGAGAGAGAGTGAGATCAGGGGAGGGGCAGAGGGAAAGGAGAAGAAGAGAGTTCTAAGCAGGTACCACATTGCCAGCACAGAATCCAACATGGGATTCGAACCCACAAACAGTGACATCATGACCTGAGCCGAAATCAGGAGTTGGACACTTAACCAACTGAGCCACGCAGGCACTCCAACACCTATAATTATTATTACCCAATATGAGCGAAGCCAGTAACTGCTGTGCAAAAAAGGAAAAAAAGGAAAAGAAACTGAAGTGGGATATTGTAATAAGACAAAAGTATATAACACATAAGTATGTATAGATGCATAAAGTGAAACATAGTCAAACTCACAGTGAATATTTTATCTTTATGTAAATGATATAAATATGTAAACACTTGGCAATCACTTCAAGTATTTAAGTTCTCTAAATAGAGTCCCACATCATCTTCTTTTATAAACCATACTTGTCATGCATTATCTATGATTTCTAGTGTTGGTTTCCTTAAAGCAGAGTGAAAACAGAGGCAATTGTTAAGCAATCTGAGTGTAGAATCTTTCTAGATCTGTATGGTTTCTCCCCATCTTTTCTCAGTTGTCTTTCTCTACTTAATATGGCAGTAGTTTTTATAACATCAATTTGAGTTTAACTAACTCACATTTATCAAGTGTTTACCCTGTGTTCAACATCATTTTCGAGGAATCAACTTTTTTGCACTAATGTTTCATTAATGTACATTCTCTTTTGTTGAACTTTGAATTTATAACAAACGATACAACTAATCTAAAAAGTCTGAAAACCAGCTCAACTGGCACTGGTAAAGCATACAGGTTTTCACTGGTTGAGGATGTGGATTGAGAGTGGTTTATCAGTTTGTTACAATGCCTGTACTGTGGGCAACAGTTCATAAGGAGGGCTGGAGAGAGAACTGTTTGATAGAACAAGTTAATAGTGAGTTAACTGAGTTTCTACTCTCTCTCTCTTGATTTACCAGATGCTCTTCTCTTCAAGTTTACCAACTTTGTAGTAGGTCATAAATTTGACCTCTCAGATTATTAAATAAGAACACATAGAGTTGGGGTGCTTGGGTGGCTCAGTCAGTTGGGCGTCTGACTTTGGCTCAGGTCATGATCTCACAGTTCATGAGTTCAAGCCCCGTCTCGGGTTCTGTGCCGGCAGCTCGGAGCCTGGGGCCTGCTTCGCATTCTGTGTCTCCCTCTCTCTCTGCTCCTCCCCTGCTCACATGCTGTCTCTCTCAAATATAAAGAAGTGTTAAAAAAAAAAAAAAGAAAGAAGACATAGAGTCCATGTCAGAGAAATATTCATAATATTCTGACTGATCTTGAATTTGGTAGCAAGTAGGAAAAAACATTTTGAAAATTCTTTTTGGACATTGGGAGGGAATTGCGAGTTGAAATTCATTAAAGAAAGAGTATCTTGTAGTCCTTGGAAAGCTGAAAAGTGAAGTGGGAGAAAATGGAGCATAAAAATATGGGCTCCTTAGAGCTGCAGAATTAAGCAAGGTTTGACTTTTGTTTTACAAAATGATTCATTAAAAAATATGAAGTCTGCTGGAAACTTTTCATTACCTAGTATTCCATTATGTAACAACAACAACAACAACAACAAACAATTGGGCATTCATTAATATATCCTCATATTGTCAGGAAAATTAAATTGAAAGAAGAAATCTACTTTCTGTCAAAAAGAATTTAAAATGTTTGGAAGTTTAAAAATCAAATTAAATTATTTACTCTTACAACTATCATTTTAGTAACAGCACTAGTAACTCTGCATAGTAAAACTTCAATCAAGTACAAAATCAGCCAGAGGAGACACATTATAAAACCTTCTAAAGTGTCCAGGAACCTGAATAAATACTCCACTGACCCTGGGCTCCTTCCTCCTTCCTAGGCTTTTCCATATCTTTCCTTCTTTATTTTTACATAAGGTCCTGATTTGAGAGTATACCCAAAACAAAACAAAACAAAACAAAACAAAACAAAACAAAACAATTCCTTTATGTTGCTGTGGAGCTCAGGGGCCCAGGAGAAATCACAGTGGCTGAGAGAGAAAGAGAGATAAAAGAGAGACTTAAACCATGATCACCTACAGAAAAGGAGTGAAATTTCTCAAATGCTGGAGAAATTAGAGGAAAGTCCCTGAATCTACTGACTTTTATGGACCTCTCTTTTGAGAGTAGTCTAGACAACTTTCCGGAGGGGGGTAACTGAGCAGGGCTGATACAGCCTGTATGAGCAGAGTGCAGAAAGGGCCTTCCTCCAGGATTTTAGGTGTTTCCAGGTATAGGAGGATAGGAGAATAGCTATTTGGTAACAGTCCATACAATTAGGACATTACGTAGCATTCTTTTGGAACTCCAACAACTTTGCAAAACCATTCCTGGACACAGAGATGGATCCAGAAATATACCTCTCTATAGATTTGTAATTGTGTTCAGTGCTGTCTTGATCTAATTTTGAGGGCCCAAGTACTGGCAGATCAAATCTCCTTCTCAAGTGGCTGATGATATCCACACCCCAGCCTTTTCCCTTATCAGCCTTTCTCAATTCCAGGCCACTGTGCATGTCCTCAGACTGCCACAGGGCTAGATACAGACAATGAAGGACAGCCTCTATATCCTGGAGCCCGTGATATTATTTGCATTAGTCTAACCACAGGGAGCCCTGAAAGTTGAGCTGCCCCACTTCCCTCGCCAAACTTGCACGGCCTCTAGCTGGCTGTTACCCTGTCCCTGGACGCAGCCCCCTAGCAGCCTTCTCTCATTTGGAGCTGAAAGCAGCAGAGTTCTGACTTTCATCCATCTGAGTATCTTTGCATTGTGTCTTGCTGTCCAAAGAACCTATAATCCTACCTAATATCTTATAATTATGAAAGAAGGCCAAGTTCAGTGAGATAGCTAATACCACAGTATGTGACCAATCTTGAAGGACAGGTGAAGTTGTTATTGATAAGTTAGAGCCTGCCTGGCGAAAAGGTGGTCTACGTGTAAGTGGAAAATGACTCCGAGTATTTGAGGAAAGGAAAAAATGCTGAAGTACACTGTTCAGAATAAGGGGTGATAAGAGTGATAGAAGCACGTTGACGTATGTTTACTTTTCAGGATAAAAAACGTGGTTTTTATTTCATAACCAAATGGAAGTCATTTGGGAATAATTTTTTTTTTTTTTTTTAATTTTTTTTTTTTAATGTTTATTTATTTTTGAGATAGAGAGAGACAGAGCATGAATGGGGGAGGGTCAGAGAGAGGGAGACACAGAATCCGAAACAGGCTCCAGGCTCTGAGCTGTCAGCACAGAGCCTGACGCGGGGCTCGAACTCACGGACCGCGAGATCATGACCTGAGCCGAAGTCGGCCGCCCAACCGACTGAGCCACCCAGGCGCCCCAGGGAATAATTATTTTTTAAGCAGAAAAAGCAGTGTAGTAGTAGTAGTGCTTTCAGATAACTAATCTACAGAGTGCTGGATATATTAGAATGACACTAGTTAGAAAGAGAAAAGTTACTTGTGAACCAGTTTTTAAAGGCAATGACAGGGGCGCCTGGGTGACTCAGTCGGTTGAGCGTCTAACTTCTGCTCAGGTCATGATCTCAGGGCTTGTGGGTTCGAGCCTCACGTCAGGCTCTGCACTGGTAGCTCGGAGCCTGGAGCCTGCTTCGGATTCTGTGTCTCCCTCTCTCTCTGCCCCTCTCCCATTTACACTGTGTTTATCTGTCTCTTCGTCTCTCTGTCTCTCTCTCAAAATAAATAAATACAATAAAAAATATATAAAATAAAGGCAATGACATCTCCTCCGAGGATTTAAGGAACTGAAGTAAGGGGGGGGGGGCAGGGGATGAACTTTTAAGGCTTTGTATGTGACAGTAAAGGGGGATTCAGGTTGAGTCCAGGGCAAAGCATTTGTAGTTTTCCTTGTGGTCATAAAAGTAGAAATTAAGGAATAGCTCAATGAACATATATTTCCAGTAAAGGTACCCCATTACTCTATGTTTTGAAAAGAAAATCTTTTCTAATTTCTTCTTTAACAAAATACCTAGATTTGAAAACACTCCCTCAAACCACACTCTAATGCCCTCATATTCAATAGTATGAAGACACCAGAAGGGTTAAACATGCTGTGGGTTCTGAAGAGAACTGTGTTAGAAACCCAGGCCTTACACTTAAAACTGTACCACTAGGGAGGCACCTGGATGCGTCAGTCCGTTGAGTGTCAGACTCGATTTTGGCTCAGGTCTTGATCCCAGGGTTGTGGAACTGAGCCCCACGTCAGGCTCTGCACTGAGCATGGAACCTGCTTAAGATTTTCTCTCTCTCCCTTTGCCCCTCTCCTCCACTCACGTGCGTGTTCTCTCTCTCACAAAAACAAAACAAAACAAAACAAAAAACAAACAAAAAACCCAAAACTGTATCACTTAACCTAAATAAACATTAAATTCTTTCTCTGTGTAATAAGATTGTCATGTAGATTTAATAAGCTAATCATTGTGAAGCACTGACACAGTTATTGGAATATAATGAGTGCTTAATAAATGGTAGTTGTTATTATTGAGAGACAGACAATGTAGATTCACATTGTGGTCCTTTGCTCTTTGGCAAATCCAAAATTCAACTTTCTAATTTTTATAAATAAACAGGATAATGATACCATGTTACATGATACTCTGGGAATTAAAATGGACCTTGTGTGTAAAACTCTATAAAGGATTATCAACATCTTAGTATTATCTAATTAATTACCTGTTGTCTTCCTTTATTGTCTCAGAAGACAAAACTTAAGTGATACATAGAATTTATTCAGCTAACATTTTGGCACCTATTATTTTCCAGCCACTATTTTAAGAAATATATTCTTTATTTAAAAGAGAGTGAGAGAGAGAAAATTGAGACAAATATATTTTGCTCAAGTAAATGCAAGCGTAAGAAATAGCATGCTCTTTGCAAAAAGATAAACACATTACTTTCATTTGGATTTTTAATAATAAATTTGAATAAGGGGCACTATTTTAAAACACTGAATTACAAAACAAATTCATAAAGTTCTGGTATAATAAAAATAAGCTTGAATGTAAACTTGAGAGAACTCTAACATACCAAATCTAAGTGTGTGTGTTGGTTACAACAGCATGAAGAAATCATAAAATATTTTAAAACTCAGTATTAATTGGGAAGATGGATTTTATGAATATCAGTTTTCTGTATTCCAAATCTACTCTGCATTTATCTACATTCTAATGTGCAAAACTTAGCTTTTGTTTTCTTTCTTTTATTTTATATTTATTTATATATTCTTGACATGATCTCTGATTTCTGAATGTGTAGGTAGAATGGAAATTAAGCATTTCATTTACATCTACAAGAGACCACTTTTACAATTCTGAGTTGTAGGCCTGATGTCCAAAGTTCAAGTATACCCAGAGTCGGATAAGGGCTCTTGAATAATGATTAGTATGAAGTTCTTGACATCAATGGATGAGACCAAAAGTAAAAATTAGAACTCAGTCAGTCACATTTACAGAAGTACTTCCCTGAATAATAACTTCCCTGCTTAAAATGTCATGTGGCTGTCACAGTGAAGGGAGGGAGTTGAATTAGAAGGGGGTTTTCCGATGTAAACAAGCACGTAGCTTGCTTATATAGTCTTAATGGTCATCATGAGAGCAGTAATTTTTGCCAAGATAATCCAAGCTAAGCGAACTAATACCTTCTTTGACTCCCTCCAAGAGTTTGGGAACCATAGCTATTGTAATAGGATACAGCGGAGGAAAGAGGGGATCTGAGTGTCAGGAATTGGTTACATTCTGGTGTGTTAAAAGATACTACTTACAATATGATTGTAAAAGGTGAATAAAATAATGAGTGCTTCATGAGGTAGGCCTAGAGAAGAGCACAGATTTAGAAGCCATTTCTGAAGGACAATCATCAAGACACTTCCTCACACAAAACATATGGAAATTGGATTAATTTCTCAAGTCCCCTAAAGTACTAACATTCTGAGTCAGGGGGTGGGTGATACCTGCAAATTAGTGGATACCAGTATGATCTTTTGGAACTAGTTTTTTACTAGACAGCATTAGTAAAGGGACCTAGGAAATCATTAAATTCAAAGTCATGATATAGAACCCCAGTTAATTAATCCAGAGTGGATAGATGTTTATATTGTCCTTATCCTTTAGGCCCCTAATCTGGTAGCCTAAGGGCAACCATAACATCTCAGGTTCGCTTCCAGACATTCTGGGCCTCTAGCACCATCTGAATTCCTGTAGATCAGTGGATATTTATTCACTCCAGTGAGAACAAATTAAATAACTGACCATTTTTCTTCCACCTTAAGGGTTGCCAGTGTTGGGAATACTTTCCCGGTGTAGTTTCAAGGCATCTTGAAACTAAGGTACTAAGTATGATTAAACAGCTAAGGAATATTCATGAAACAAATCATTGTGTAAAAGGACTCAAGCAAACTACCATGGAACTTAAACTTGTTCAAAAATGACTGTTTTAGTTTTTGGATTTTTTCCCCCCATTGTTGTGTATATGCCTAGGTGATAGGTTAGTATAAATTTGATTGCTTCTTGGATTTTTCAAACTCATATTACTTTTTTTTTTTTAATGTATAGTCTTTAGTATCTTAAAACCCTGAAGAACAGAGTTATGCTAGCATACTCACCTGAAGAACAGAGTTATGCTAGCATACAAAAAAAAGCAAGCAGTGGCTGACTTTTAGAAAAATACTGGGATTAAGAACAATTTAAGTCTTTGGGGAATTCAGAATGTTCATGGAAGTGTCCAGGTTTTAGAGAAGATAAATAGATTTCCCAAGAAGAGCGTGAGATACAAGTCAATAAAACAGAGCTAGAAATGGAATACTAAGGTGAACCCTAGATGTAAGAAGACAGCAAAGGCATAATTGCCTTAATACAGGTATCCTAGAACACTTCACCTAAGGTTCTTAAGTTTTCTTTAACAAAAGATAGAGTTGACCGCAGCATTTGCAGTAAGAACGAGCCTGAAAGTTAGCTCCAGGTAACTATAAAGATCTAGTATATGCAGAGACCTGGGAAACAGGAAAATTAATACAAAACTAGTGAAAAAGAATGCCCTAAAAAACACTATCCAAAGAAATTTCACATGTGTCTGGAATCACACAGGTTTATAGTAGAAGCATTCTAGTGGCTGAAGATTCTCTTTAGTAATAAGTCAAATTATATATTATATTTGCAACAGATTATATGTGAAATCATAATTATAAATATTTTTTAAAAACTTTATGGGACAACCTACTTTTGAAACTAGGAGAGTTTTATTGATAATGCTAGAAGTTACCAGGAAATTCAGTAGTTTCTGTTTTACTCAGTATGGAAGCACAAACCATAGTAAACAAAAGAACAGGAAGAGAGACGTGTGTATTCATTAAGTGGGCAGACTTTTCCTCAATTATTAACACCATCAAAAGGGAAACAGAAAATTCCGAAGACTAAAGAATGGTGGGGAAAGTAAGTGCCTGAATATCACATCACGCTGTGTGGAGCTAAATAAAGAAAATTAATTATGTATGGTGCTATTCTCTCCATCTCTGAGAACCCCTTCTCATTTTTAGACCCACCTTTCCTAGTTCGTTACTGCTCTCGGATTATAATGGAGTACTGTTCTCCCACGCCTAACCCCAAGCTGTATAAATTCTCTTGTTTTGCCTCACTCCTCAAACCTATGTTGTTTAGTTTTTTTGTTTCTCTTTTTGTTTTGGTGTTGAAACCTGGGTTGTTTAGTTTGTTCTCTTTTTTCTTTTTCTTTCTTTCTTTTTTTTTAAGTGCAAAGTCTGTCTCCGGTCCTTTTCTAAGATGTCTTCAGCTCATAAAACTTTTACCTCTCCTATGTGTCATGTTCTCAGCATCCTGCTTTCTGATACATGGTTAACTTAATTGATATTTAA
Source organism: Neofelis nebulosa (assembly GCF_028018385.1). Classification (NCBI taxonomy): domain Eukaryota; kingdom Metazoa; phylum Chordata; class Mammalia; order Carnivora; family Felidae; genus Neofelis; species Neofelis nebulosa. Next base: position 33,699,744 of record NC_080790.1, on the reverse strand, counting down.
TTCCTCAGAAATGATAGTTTTAAATAGAGGAAAGATCTACATCTTTGTAAAGTTTTATATGGGTTTTAATTCTTAGCAATCTGACAGTGCCAGATTCATTACATATAAATTCATAACCAAGTCTGGGCATTTATATCTATTTCTATATGAATTTCCATTAAAACATAAGTTGATGGATAAAAATGGCATAATACTGCAAATAAAAAGGAAGAAGGATTGGAATCAATGAGCTGATTGTAAAAGTTTATATGGAGAGACAAAAGATCCAGAATATTCAATACATTATTGAAGGAGAAGAACAAAGTTGGAGGACTGACACGACCTGATTTCCAGACTTATTATACAGCTACAATAACGAAGACGGTGTGGCATTGGCAAAATAATTGGAAATAGGCTGATGGAACAAAATACAGAATTCAGAAATAGACCCAAATATATCGAGACACAAATATAAATATAGTCACATATGTATACACATAAATAAATACAGTCAACTAATCTTGAACAAAGGAGCAAAGGCAATACAATGGAGAAAAAATAGTCTCTTCAACATCCACATGCAAAAAAATATATCTAGAATCACACAGTCTATATCCTTCACAAAAACTAACTCAAAATGCATCATGCACCTAAATGTAAAGTGCAAACAATACAAAACTCTTAGAAGATAATATAAGAGAATATGTAGATGATCTTGGATTTGGTGATGTTTTTAAGATACAACACCAAAGGCATGTTCTAGAAAAGGAATAATTGGTAAGTTAGACTTTATTAAAATTTAAAACTTATGCTCTGTAAAAGACACTATCAAGATTATGAGAAGACAAGCCACAGACTGGAAGAAGGTAATTGCAAGACATACGTGATAAAGGACTGTTATCTGAAATATATAGAGAACTCTTAAATGTCAACAATAAGAAACAAACAAATCAATTAAGAAATGAGCAAAAGATCTGAACAGACACCTCACCAAAGAAGATAAACACCTGGCAAATACGCATGTGAAAAGATGCTCAACATCATATGACAAAAATCCCAAACACTGGCAACACCAAATGCTGGCAGGGATGTGGAGCAACAGGGACTCCCATTTATGGCTGGTGGAAATGCAAAATAACACAACCACTTTCGAAGACAGTTGTGGTGGTTTCTTACAAAACTAAACACAGCCTTACCGTACAATCCAGCAGTTGTGCTCGTTGGTATTTAACCAAATGAGTTGAAAACTTATATACATACAAAAAAACTTGTACATGGATGTTTATAGCAGCTTTATTTAAAGTTGCTGAAACTTGATACTTGATAACTGTAGGTGAGTGGATAAATAAACTTCTACATCTAGACAATGGAATATTATTCAATGCTAAAAAAATGAGTTCTCAAGCCATGAAAAAACATGGAGTAAATTTAAATGTATATTTCTAAGTAAAAGCCAATGTGAAAGGCTACACACTTTATGATTCCAGCTATATGACATTCTGGAATAGGCAAAACTATGGAAAAAGCCTAAAGGTCAGTCATTGGTTGCCAGGGACTACAGGAAGGAAGGATAAATATGTAGAACACAGTAGATTTTTAGGGCAAGGAAGCTATTCTGTTTGATACTATAGTGGTGGATACATATCATTATATGTTTGTCAAAAATTATAGAATGTTCAACCCCACCTGTGAATCCTAATGTAGGCTATGGACTTTTGTGATAATGATGTAGCAATAGTAGGTTGATGATGGAAAAGCTACGCATATATGGAGTTAAAGGACATATGGAAATTGTACTTTGTATTCAATTTTGTTGTGAACCTAAAACTGCTCTAACAATACAGTCTATTTTTTAAAAAATGGGTAGACAAACATAAGAAAAAGGGAAAGACAACAGCAGATATATGAGACACTTAGAAGTTACTGCAGTCAAAATAAAATGATAAATAAGTAAAAACTACGGAGAAGGCAAGGAAGAGCTGAATCTGAATGTTTCAGTGGGAGAAGCCAATAATAATGAAGCCAGTTTCGTCACAGAACATCGAAAATGTTGAGCAATTACAGATACACAGTATCTTAAGATTTGGAAATGATCTTAGAAACAAAAATCCTGGTTGAAAGATTTTATAAGTAGAAGTCAGATTTTTAATTATCAACCATGCACAAAGAAAAGAAAAAAAAAGCACCTAAAACTATGGACCAATATGCCTCATGAATATAGATGTAAAATCCTTAAAAAATATTAGCAAACAGAACTTAGCAATATGTAGAAAAGATTATACTCTATGGCCAAGTGGAATTTGTCTCAGGAATATAAGACTGTTCAATATTTGAAAATCAATCAATATAATTCACTGTATTAACAGACTAAAGGAGAAAAGTCACATGATCATATCAGTTGATGGAGGAAAATCATTTGGTAAATTCAACACACATTAATAACAATAAGAAAAATAAGATGAGGGGCACTTCCTCAACTTGATAATTAGCGGGTACAAAATACTCTATAACTAACATTACACTTATTAGTGAAAGACTGAATGCTTTTCTTGAAAAGATCAGAAACAAAGCAAAGATGTCCACTCTTACCACTCTTATTCAAAATATTGCTGGAAGTTTGAGCCAGTGCAATAAAACAAGAATAGGAAATAGAAAGCATACAGACAAGAAAGGAAGAAATGAAATTACCACTATTTGCATATGGCATAGCTGTCTAAGTAGAAATTCTCAAGGAATCTACCAAAATAACTCCTAGAACTAATAAGTTCAGGTCACAGGATTCAAAAGAAACATTAAAAAGTCAATTGTATGTCTACATACTGACAGTGAACACCAAAATTAAAATCACTCACCATTTGCAGTCACTCAAAAAAATGAAATACTTGAGTATACATCTAACAAAGATATACAGAAATTGTATGTTACAAACTATACCATGCTAGTGAAAAAAATCAAAGATCTAAACAAATGAAGAGATATATCATATCCATTGATTGGAAGACACAGCATAATAAGGATGTCAATTCTTCTCAAGCTGATTTGTAGACATATAACAAAATTCATATCAAATTTCCACCAAGATTTTTATAAATATACAAAAAATTTTTCTAAAATCTTTCCACTAAAAAAGGAGAATTACAAATTTCCCTGATGAAAATGGATGCAAAAATTCTTGACAAGATAGTGTCAAATTGAATCCATCAATATATGAAAAGAATTATTCACCACAATCAAGTGGAATGTATTTCTGGGCTTCAGAGCTGATTCAATATCCACAAATCAATCAACATGATACATCACATTAATAAAAGAAAGGATAAGAACCCCATGATCCTCTCAATAGATGCAGAAAAAGCATTTGACAAAATAAAGCATCCTTTCTTGATAAAAACCCTCAAGAATGTAGGGATAGATGGAACATACCTCAACATCAGAAAGGCCGTATATGTAAAACCTATAGCTAATATCCCCAATGGGGAAAAATTGAGAGCTTTCCCCCTAAGGTCAGGAACACGACAGGGATGTCCCCTCTCACCACGGTTGTTTGACATAGTACTGGAAGTCCTGGCCTCAGATATCAGACAACAAAAAGAAATAAAAGGCATCCAAATCAGGAAGAAGTCAATCTTTCACTCTTCACAGATAACATGATACTATGTGGAAAACCCAAAGACTCCACCAAAAAACTTCTAGAGCTGATACATGAATTCAGCAAAGTCACAGGATATAATAATCAGTGTACAGAAATCAAATGCATTTCTATATACCAATAATGAAGCAGCAGAAAGAGAAATCAAGGAATTGATCCCATTTACTATTACACCAAAGCCACAAAACACCTAGGAATAAACCTAATCAAGGAGGTAAAAGATCTATACACTGAAAACTATTGAAAGCTTGTGAATGAAATTGATGACACAAAGAAATGGAAAAGCATTCCATGCTCATGGATTGGAAGAACAAATATTGTTAAAATGTCTATACTAACCAAAGCAATCTACACATTCGATGTAATCCCTATCATAATAAAACCAACATTCTTCACAGAGCTAGAACAAACAATTCTACAATTTGTATAGAACCAGAAAAGACCCCAAATAGTCAAAGCCATGTTTAAAAAGAAAACCAAGCTGGAGTCGTTACAATTCCAGACTTCAAACTGTATTACAACGCTGTAATCATCAAGACAGTATGGTACTGGCATAAAAGCAGACACATCGATCAATGGAACAAAAGAAAGAACCCAGAAATGGACTGACAAATGTATGGCCAAGTAATTTTGACACAGAAAAACCTCCACTGCATTTGATTGGTTGCTTTAACACTGTCCCCATTGTATATGGTCTTAATGTTTTTTGCTTTCTAATAATCAGTAATGCCTCTTCAGAATTTTCTGAGAGTTTCAAATGTCTTGTCATTTAATAGATCTTTGAATTACCAAATACATTTTACAATCACTTTACCAAGGAGCAGAAGAAAAACCCCAAACTTCCGGGAATTCTATCAGAATTATACTGAATATTCATGTGTTCACATATCTTTAAATTTTTCACTTAAAGTACTTTGGTGATTTATGGAATTGAATGTTACAGTGAAGATCCACATGAAGTCCCTCCATGTTTGTCAAGCATTTTGAAATTTTCTCCTCAGTAATTTCCTGTTCTATGTAAGATTTATTACTAGGTACATCATGTTTTTATTGTATTGTAAAAATCATTTATCTAATTGCGTTTTTAAAATTTTTGTTGCTGGCATTTTGAAATGCAAATGGATTTTGTACATTGATTTTGTATCCAGAAAATGTTAAACTCTCCAATTTGTTCTAATAATATACATACAAACATACATTGATTGATTCCATGCGGTTTTTTAGGTAGACAATCATATAACCCACAAATATCACAGTTTATTTCATACTTTCTAATTTATTATTTTATTTATGTGTTTAAAGATGTATATATTTATATACCTTTCACTCATTAGTGATTTGGCTACTTCACTAATGTTGAATTGAAATGACAACAGGTACATTTCTTGGTCCTAATAATAGAACATTCGTTTCAACATTACCATATAATTTTTCTGTAAAATTTTATAGCTTTATCAGATTAAGGAAGTTCTCTTAAACTGCAAAGCGTTCTTCTCTATTCTATTCTTTTTAGTCAGGAACTGATATTGAATTTTATCATATGGTCCTTGTGCATATATAGAAATGATCATAATACTATTCTACTTTAATGTTTAATGTGATAAATATATTGGACTTCTTATGCTAACACATGGGCTACTTGAACAAACTAAGCATAAGTCATGCTATATTATAATTTTCTAAATTGTCTTCTTGAGCTCCTTAATATTTTTTGAAAGATACTTGCGCCTATACCTATGAGTAAAATTGCCCTATAATTTTCCATTACTACACTGTTGTTTGTTTGTTTGTTTGTTTTTTGAATTTTGGTGTCAAGAATATGCTGGCTTCATAAAATAAACTGAGAAATATCCCTTTTCCCCACAATATTCTGAAATATAAGTGCAGGGTAGGAATTATGTGTTAAAGTGTTTCATAGAACTCATCATCAATACTGTGTGAGCATAGAGTTGTATCAGTAAGTCCTTTTAAACTGTTGATCACTGTTTATACTGGATTATATTTAGACTATTAAGACTCCATATAGAGCCTCTGTAACTTCTCAGGTTAGTTTTGAAGAGTTATATGCTTTAAAATGTGTTTATTTCATAAATATTTTAAAATTGATTCACATAAATTTATTCCATAATATGTGATATTATCTACAGCATCTATAGTTATAACCTCCCTTTCATGCTATTGTTCGTGTGTTGTTGTTTTTTTTTAAATCTCCTCTTGTCAGAGGGTTTTTTTTGTTGTTTTTTTTTTGTTTTTTTTTGTTACTGTTTACTGTTTTTAAAGAACCAGCTAGGGGCACCTGGGTGGCTCAGGTGGTTAAGCGTCCAACTTGAGCTCAGGTCATGATCTCACAGCTCGTGAGTTTGAGCCCTGCATCGGCCTCTGTGCTGACAGCTGGAGTCTGCTTTGGATTCTGTGTCTCCCTGTCTCTCTGTTCCTCCCCCACTCCTCTCTCTCTCTCAAAATTTAACATTAAAAAAAATTTAAAGAACCAGCTTATGGTTTCATTGTTCTCCCCCCAAATAAATTTTAAATAAATTCAATAAATCTTAAATTATTTTAATTTTTGCTGTGTTTCATTTTTAGGGTAGATATTATTTGCTAGTAATCTTGGAATTTGAAGGATGGATATTTAGCCCAATAAAATTTAGCTTTTTGCTTTTTTCTCATATATACATGTAGGCTGTGACTTCACATGAAATATTGCTACAGCTGCATCCTGTAAGCTTGTAAATGTACTAGCTTTATAACTACTCAGCTCTAAATATATTTTAATTCCTATGAATTATTTATAAGTGGTTTTTATTTTAATTTCCAAATGTAGTTTAAAAGTTGTAAGTATTATAGAATTGGATTGCTTAGAAACATAATTCAAATAAAGAGGAACTTTATCTAAAACTAAATTTTATCACTAGACTGATAATCACTAGCAAGAGGAAAGTCAAGGGTATATGTGAGATGAGTAAAATATTTCCTTATCTTTATTATATAGAGAAACTTAGAAATTACATATTCCACAAAGTAAAATTAAAATAAATTTAAGGGCAGTTTTGTTGATTCAGTAATTGAACTTCTACATTTGCATGTACACTTAAGTTTTAAAGGTAAATAGTCCATAATGTGAAGTTTCAAAACAGTGAATATTCTAAAATCAGCAATAAAAATCTCTCTGACATAAACTGAAACATTGATTTCAGTGCAATAAAGTGCTTGACTATTATAAAGCCAATAGTCCTCCAGGATTAGAAAAGTGAATTTGCAGAATAGTGAACCAGCTGCATTTAGGGACAGAACCTTTAATGAAATCATCTGGGGGGCGCCTGGGTGGCGCAGTCGGTTAAGCGTCCGACTTCAGCCAGGTCACGATCTCGCGGTCCGTGAGTTCGAGCCCCGCGTCAGGCTCTGGGCTGATGGCTCGGAGCCTGGAGCCTGTTTCCGATTCTGTGTCTCCCTCTCTCTCTGCCCCTCCCCTGTTCATGCTCTGTCTCTCTCTGTCCCAAAAATAAATTAAAAACGTTGAAAAAAAAATTAAAAAAAAAAAAAAGAGTTGGGAGAAAGAAAAATCCCTCTAAATTTTTTCACTTTTTTTGCTTTCTCAGTCTTGACAGCCTATCGTCATCTGAAGGAATACAAACCAAATATTTCTAAAGAGAATATACATTCACTAGATTGTTAATTACTTGTTTTTAATTTTTTATATTTATTTATTTTGAGAGGGGGGTAGGCACAGAAAAAGAGGGAGAGAGAGAATCCCAAGCAGGCTGTGTGTTGATAGCACAGAGCCCCACGGGGAGTTCGATCTCATGAACTGTGAGATCATGACCTTGGTGGAAATCAAGTCTGAGGACCAACTGAGCCACCCAGGTGCCCTGATCCCAGCATTTAAGTAGCACATTGTGTTTGTGATCTAGAAGGAACCCATCTCAGTGGAGGCCAGTGGCAAGGACTTGTCTGGAAGCTATATTATCTGAAGGATTTTTGTTGACAACATTCTTAGGGGCTACAGAAGCTGGCAAATGCTCATCAGCATACAGCAACAAAAGAAATACTTCATCATACACCAAATATTGCAGCCTGCACTGAGGCTAAGCAGTCAGAAGCATGAATTCATTAGTCAGTGCCGTAAAGCAAGAAGGGTCCCATCAATTTCCAGTTGGTTGTTAGAGACAGAGTTCCCTCCAAAAGAAAAAAGTAGGCCCCAGAAAGCCTTGGCGTATAGCTTTCAAGAAATCTATACCACAAGTAATTACTATTGGGGAAAGCACAGTGCTCTATGTTGTTTTCAAGTGTTACAATTTTGCAAATGGTGCTGCAATTTGATGTAGCATTGAGTTAAAAACATCACTCTAGGGCGCCTGGGTGGCTCAGTTGGTCGAACATCTGACTTCAGCTCATATTATATCTTACAGTTTGTGGGTTCCAGCCCCACATCAGGCTTTGCACTGACAGCACAGAGCTGCCTTTGGATTCTCTGTCTCCCTCTTTCTCTGCCCCCCCCCAAACATAAATAAACATTAAAAACATTCAAAAAGTAAGAGCACTGTTCTAAATATTCTGAAATGCTAAATTTTTCCAGGTGGCTTACTCTTTCTGAGAGAACTAAAGCACTCAGCAGCATCCTGACACTGTCAGCTCTCCTACCTTTGCTCCAAATACTGGGCTCAAGCAGAAACCAAACAAATCTATACTAGGACATTTGAGTTTTCTGAGATGTTGTCACCAAAGGGGGCACTTGAAGGGCTAAAATTTGGCCTGGTGGATCCATGTGTATGTCAATGATGACAAATAAACAGAATTTAATTTCTAAATCTCAAACAATGCAAATATAGGCAGCCCAGCCAATGGGAACATTTCTAGAATTCTTTGTTGAGATCAGTAACTCTGTGACATGTACTTGCTGGTCACATCAGGAATTAGATAAGAATATCACTTACATCTGAGGTGAGGTCCATCACATTTGTTAATTTTAGATGCTGGGAACATTCTTCATGAGAAATAGCCACTATTAAAATTCAGACAATTCTTGCCACAGGTCAGAGGTAAAACAACACTATGTTATTCATTTAAAAGAATTTGTAAAACACTGGTTATGGCCATGCTTCTGAAACTTACAACATTCATAGACAAGTTAATGCTTTTATTTTTTTTTTCAGAATAGCCACAGACCGTTGACTTTTGCAAATATTTTTAAAAGATGATAACAATATTTCTAAAAATAGTAAAGTTTATCACGTTGAAGAAAGAGATGAAATTACTATATCTTCACCAAGGAATATGTGTCTAGCTTTTTAATAGATAATTTGAGGTATAGTTCACACTTCAGTTAACTTTTCTTCTTATACTTCACTTCTAAATTATAGTGTCCTAAACTAACAATGATAGATCATTATTGAGAAAAAACATCAAGGAAAAATTACAAGTTTATTTTCCAGAAGTGAAAGACATAAGTTTTTGTATAGAAAGGGCCAACCAAGGACTAGAACAATCAGGATCATAAATGATAACACACACACACACACACACACACACACATGCACACACACACACAAACACACACACACTCATTATATTTTTCAGTATCAGGAATAATGGAGCAATTGTCTGAAGGTTTTGAAAAAAATAGTACCAAATCTACAATATTATTCACAACTGAACTGTCCATTAAATATCAGGATGAAATGAACACTTTATGAGATTCACAGGTGTTTTTTTAATGTACCTTCCATGAACTCATTTTTAGCAGTCTATCAGAGGTTATACTCCACTAAAACGATGAGGAAATGTCAAAAAAAGGGAGAGTTGGGGTCCAAGAAATAGGAGATCCTGTGAAAGAGAGAAAAGAAAGGAATACTCATGGCGATAGTGAAGAGAAGTTCCAGAATGATAGTTCAGCATTGGGCCTAGAGAACATTTAGTACAGATTAGAAGATAGAAGAATCCAGAAAGTATGATTCTAATGTACTTTCTTGGTAACAGCTTTATTGATGTATAATTCACATACCATACAATTCACATTAAGCCCACTAAATATTAAACTCACTAGGGGTGCCTGGGTGGCTCAGTCGGTTAAGTGTCTGACTTCGGCTCAGGTCATGATCTCGCGGTTTGTGAGTTTGAGCCCCCGTCAGGCTCTGTGCTAACAGCTCAGAGCCTGGAGCCTGCTTCAGATTCTGTGTCTCCTCCTGTCTCTGCCCCTCCCATACTCATGCTCTGTCTCTCTCTCGCTCTGTCTCTCAATAATAAATAAAGATTAAAAAAAAAGAAAGAAAAAAATAAATAAACTCACTGGATTTGTTTGTATTCATAGATTTACACAACCATCACCAGAAGTAATTTTAGAACATTTCCAGCTCCCCAAAAAGAAACTCATCAGCTACCACCCCTCAATTTTTACACACATCTTAATCCTAGGCAGCTGAGAATCTATTTTATGTCCCCACAGATGTGCCTGTTCCAACCATTTTGTTTGTTTGTTTGTTTAGAACAAGTGGGGGAGAGGGACAGAGGGAGAGAGAATCTTAAGCAGACTCCATGATGTGAATTTCCATCCCACAACGCTGGGATCGCTGGGATCCTGACCTGAGCTGAAACCAAGAGTTGGAAGCCCAACAGACTGAGCCACCCAGGCGTCCCTATTCCAAACATTTTAGATAACCTAAATCATAAAATATGTTACCTTTTGTGGTTAGTGTCTTTTACTCAGCATGGTTTTAAGGTTAATCCATGCCATAGCATATATCATAATTTCATTTTTTTATGGCTGAAAAATATTCCATTGTATGGATATATACCACATTTTGTTTATATATTAGTCAGTTGATAGAAATTTAGATTGTTTCCAGCCTTTGGCTATTATTAATGCTGCTGTAAACATTTCTGTACAGAATGTTGTGTCCATATCTTTTCATTTCTCTTGGGTATAAACCTAGGGGTGGAACTGCTGGATCCAATGGTCGCTCTCTATGACTAACTTTTTGGGAACTACGAGTCTACTTTCCAGTGTGCTTGTACCATTTTACATTCTTACAAGTAGTACATGAGGATTCCAATTTTCCCACATCCTCATCAGCATTTGTTATTATCTTTTTTTTTTTTTATCGTAGCCATCCTAGAGAGAGTGAAGTGGTATCTTAGTGTGGTTTAAATTTGCACCTCCCTGTTGACTACTGATATTGAGCATCTTTTCATATATTTATGTCAATTTATGTATCTTCTTTGGGAAACGGTCTAATCTTATCCTTTGCCCGTTAAAAAAATGTATTATTTGTCTTTTTTTATTAAGTTGTGTGAGATTTTATATTCTAGAAACAAGTCCTTTATCAGATATATGATCTGCAAATATGTTCTCCCGTTCATTGGGGTGATTTTTTATCTTCTTGACAGTGTCCTTTTGAAGTACAAAACTTTTTAAGTTTAGTGAAGTCCCACTTACCTGTTTATCTTTCGTCACTTACATTTTTGGTGTCATATTTAAGGAATCATTGTCACATTTAAGGTCATGAAGACTTACCCCTGTTTTTATCTAAGAATTTTATAGTTTTATCTTTTACACGTAGGTTTTTGATCCAGTTTGAGTTCATTTTTTATATTGTATTCTTATGCTTCTTAATATATTAAAACACAATTGGCTCACTGTCAAAGAGTTTGGAAATTAATTATTGATCTCTGCATAGGAAAGGAAGATAACCAAAAAGGAGAGCATTATAACTAGAATAGAAAAATAAATTCATTTAAAAGTTGCACAACAAGGAAGTTAATATACATTTTGGTTGTGAAATCTAGTTAGTTTTAATAATTTAAGCCCTGAATATTTAAACAAAAAGAATAAAATAACCATGTTAGGAAGCAGGGGAAGGAAAAAAGTGAGGGTATTATAGAACAGCTAAATTCTCATCTTCTGATTAGGACAGTCTGGGTATAATACCTATAATTGGAAAAATCGTCAAGAAAAAGGATTATAAGCATGTTACTTACAGAATGAAAACCAATTCTATCTACCCAAAGGACTAAAGGTTATTACCTCGTTGCGATCTGAATCTTGTTGGTGGTAAGGTAGTGTGACAGAAGACTTGTGTTTTGCACTGCAAATTCTGTTGTTTGATTTTTACTATGTATTGTTGAATTGAACACAACTTTTGTTCACTGAAAAATAAATTTAATGCAACAGTTTGACAGAGAAAACCTCAGTGTCAGTGTAGAGGCTTTCTTGGAAGTATCCTATAACATTGTGACGGAGAGTTCTGTGTATGTTTATATGAAATGTGCACCAAGATAATATAATAGAGCAATTACTAAGAAAAGGTGATATTCGGTGAATAATTTCACATTTGAAAGCTGGAGAGCACAGTATTTTAATTTGGGAAGTAGTGTCAAATTGTTTCCAAGTCCATTCTTTGTTTGCCATTTGGCTTTGCAAAATACGTCAACTCTGATGCTACATTTACATGTGGGTTTTAAGTTTGCCCTGGATATGTTGTTGTTTTCTTTCTCTGGTGAACGAAGACAAAGATCAAATATTAAAAAGGAACCGAGTTCACAAACTTTGCTGTCTTCATTAGTATTTAATCATAAGAAGGCATAATGTTCCATCCTCAACATTTAAAATCTTGATATTTCAAACCTGAAGTAATAAGCTTGAGCTTTGCAAAATATATTGCAAAATATGTCAGGTCTTTGAAATGGTTTTCACGGACAGTGTCAGGGTTATGTAGATACGTTTTGATGCTGTCATCATTTCAAAGGGCAAAGGTAAATAAAGTCTCTTCCTTTTAGTGGCCGGCATAGAAATTTGTCTTGCATTCTGTATCTTACTGCTCCTGCAACAAATCAGCACAAATTTAGTGGCTTAAAAAAACACATATGTATTACCTTACAGTTCTGAGGTCAGAAGTCTGAAAAGAGTCTCATGGAACCAATATCCAAGTATCTTGACTGGAACACCTTCCTTCTGAAAGTTCTAGAGAAGAATCCATTCCTTGCCATTTCCAGCTTCAAGAGTCTATGCCTTCCTTGGCTCATGGTGCCCTCCAGCAATGTCATTCTCTGATCTCCGCTTTCATTGCCACTTCTCTTTCACCCTCATGCCTCCTCTTGTAAGGAACCTCATGATTTCATTGGACCCAGCTGGGTAATCTTTCTCCCTCAAGCTCCTTAACTCACATCTGCAAAATCCCTTTTGTCACGTAAGGAAACACACAAGTTCCAAGGATTAGGACATAAACATCTTGGGGACCATTAGCGTCCACACATTCATTGTATGTTTCTTTGCCGAGAACACGGAATGCATATTTACACAGTGGCTCAACTTTGATCATGCTTACTATTTTCACTATTTTTAAGTTAATCATGGGCTACAAACTATTGTCTGTGAATAAAGCAATGTGTGAATTAGCATGTAAAGTGTCACCTCTCTTAATTGTGTATAATTTCCCTCCCTTGCTGTGCATAATGGAATATAAATGAAGCTCCCAACGGTTTTCCACTCCCATTAACTAGGTGATATTCTTAGGTGGAATGAATATTTTTCTAATAGCAAGAATAAAGTGCCAGTGAGTACTTTTATGCCATATATGTACCACACATATGTTATTAATTGATTCAGGCTCTGTATATCAGTGGTTCATATAAATAGGAAACAAATTATCTGCTGGTATACAATATATGCTCTTTCACATAGCATGCTATTGCCATTGATTTCATATAACTATACAAAAAGTCATTTGGGGGTGCCTGGGTGACTCAGTTGAGCATCTAACCCTTGATCTCAGGGTTGTGAGTTCAAGCCCCACATTGGGCTCTACACTGGGTGTGAAGCCTACTTAGGAAAATAAAAGTCACTTGATAGTGGAGTCATGTGATCCTCCTTTTCTTCTAAGCATAATATCCGTCGTTGTCTTTGCATCTCACTCGTAGGCTTCTCACTGTAGTGTGCCCATAGCTCTTTTCCTTTTCTAAGCAAAGGTAAATTTGAATGCTCTCTCTGCAGTTGTGGCCACTTCTTATTAGCCTTCAGCAATCAAGTTAATACATTTTGTACTGGAAGGCATTGTTGTGTACTTCTAAAATAAAAATTCAATTGATTTACCAGAGAGGTCACCATATTTTGTTCAAACGTGATGGCAATACATCATTGATTTCATGTAGTCTGTCTTTGATAATGTTTCATCAGAGGACCTTCACTTGGGACCAACATTGAATGCAAAGCCAGTACAGTACAGCTCAGCTTCCACTATTTTTCAGGTACTTCCTATTTAATCTTGGTATTTTTATGACCTTGGTCCTAAATCACCCCACTGCCAGATTTGCTTATTTCCCTAAGTACAGATCTAAATTATGTATTTGTCTAATGCTTGTGCTTACTCTTTAACTACATGTTATCCTTTCAAGTTGACCTTCTAAATCACAACTATCATCAGTATTTTACATATCACTCTTAACAGCTTTCTCCATATGTGTAATTGAGGGATATTGTAAACTACAGAAATAACAATGAAAAAAGTAAGTTAGACAGATCTAAATAAAAACATGCAAAAGAAATAAAACTAGGTGCACCAAGATAATGTCTACCCTATAAATTAAATGTTACTAGAAGATGAATTAGCCTATGAAACTCCAGAAATAGATGAGCAATTTTAAGAATGCGGAGGCTATTAAGAATCTTCTGAAGATAATATTAATTTACAGTTCAAATTTGAAAAATGGTCATAAATATAACTCTTCTGAAAGGCTGCTGAGTGCCAAGAATCACAGGATAGACTGATGGAATCATTGTAGCCCAATGTCCTCTTTGACAATGGTTGGATCGTAGAATTCCTCTATCAGTGTTTCAATTTTCATAGTAAATACAGTGGCCAAGATGGAGCCTATGAAATCATACAAAAGTTCTTAGGTATCTCACAATTTGGAATCCCTCAAGTACTCCCTTGATGCTGGCAAATATTAGTGGTCAGCCCTTTAATTCAGGGACTTTACAGGTCTCTCTGTGTATATTTACTAAAAATACATGGGTATTAGTCAAAAATGCTTTATAGACTAAAACAGTTTAGTAGGCTCCCAGAAGCTATTTTCTATTTGACTTCCAACTAATTAGAATATAAAGCATTTTCCAGAATATATTTTATTTTATTTTTATTTTTATCTAAATTCCAGTTAGCTAAAGTATGGTGTAATATTAGTTTCAAGTGCACAATCTGGTGATTCAGCACGTCCCTACAACACCTGGTGCTCATTACAACAAGTGCACTCTAATTCCCATCACCTATTTCACCCATCCCCCCACGCAGTGCTCTGGTAAACATCAGTTTGTTCTCTATAGTTAAGAGTCTGTTTCTCGGTTTGCCTCTCTCTCTTTCTTTCCCTATGCTCTTTTGTTTCATTTCGTAAATTCCACATATTTGTCGTTCTCTGACTGACTTATTTCACTCAGCATTATATTTCACTGAGCGTAAAAATACCAAGGTTTCATTCGTTTTTTATGACTAATATTCCATTGTGTGTGTATATATACACACGTATATATACACATGTATATATATACACGTATATCACCTCTTCTCTACGCATTCATCAGTTGACGAACATTTGGGCTGTTTCCATAGTTTGGCTACTGTAGATATTGCTGCTATAAACACCAGAGTGCATGTATCCCTTTGAATTAGTATTTTTGTTTTCTTTGGGTAAATACCTAGTAGTGCAATTGCTAGAACTTTGGGTAGTTCGAGTTTTAACTTTTTGAGGAACCTTCATACTGTTCTCCAGAGTGGCTCTACCAGTTTGCATTCCTGCCAACAGTGCAGGTGGGTTCCCTTTTCTCCACATCCTCACCAACACCTGTTCTTTCTTGTGTTGTTGATTTTAGCCATCTGACAAGTGTGATGTGCTATTTTCATTGCAATTTTGATTTGTATTTCCCTGATGATCAGTGATGTTGAGCATCTTTTCATGTGTCTGTTGACCATCTCTGTGTCTTCTTTGGAAAAATGTCTATGACTTCTGCCCATTTTTAATTGGATTATTCATTTTAAGGTGTTGAGTTTTAGAAGTGCTTTATATATTTTGGATACTAACCCTTGCAAATATCTTCTCCCATTCTCTAGACTGCCTTTTAGTTTTGTTGACTGTTTCCTTTGCTGTGCAGCTTTTTATTTTGATGACGTCCCAATAGTTTAGTTTTGCTTTTGTTTCCCTTGCCTCAGGAGACAAGAAATAAGTTGCTCTGGCTGAGGTCAAAAAGGTTACTGCTTCTGTTCTCTAGGATTTTGATGGTTTTCCGTCTCACATTTAGGGCTTTCATCCATTTTGAATTTATTTTTGTGTTGGTATAATAAAGTGGTCCAGGTTCATTCTTCTGCATGTTGCTGTCCAGACTTATCAGTACCATTTGTTGAAGAGACGTTTTTTTCCCTATTGGGTATTCTTTGCTGCTTTGTCAAAGATTAATTGACCATATAGTTGTGGGCACCTTTCTGGGTTTTCTATTCTGTTCTATTGATCTTTGTGTCTATTTTTGTGCAGTACCATACTGTTTTTTAATCACCTATACCTTTGTAATATAACTTGAAGTCCAGAATCATGATGCTTCCAGCTTTGCTTTGCTTTTCCAAGGTTGTTTTGGATATTTGGGTACTTTTGTAGTTTCATACAGATTTTAGAATTGTTTGTTCTAGCTCTGTGAAAAATTCTGGTGGTATTTTGATTGGGATTAAGTGTGTAGATTGCTTTGGGTAATGTAGACATTTTAACAATATTTGTTCTTCCAGTCCATGACCATGGAATGTTCCATTTCTTTGTGTCATCTTCAATTTTTTCATCGCAGCTTTATAGTTTTCAGGGTACAGATCTTTTAACTTTTGTTAGGTTTATTCCTAGGTATCTGATGCCTTTTGGTGCAATTGTAAATGGGATTTATTCCTTAATTTCTCTTTCTGCTGCTTCATTATTGGTGTATAGAAATGCAACTGATTTCTGTACATTGATTTTGTATCCTGCAACTTCACTTAATTCATGTAACAGTTCTAGCAATTTTTCGGTGATCTTTCAGGTTTTAATATAGGGTATCATGTCCTCTGCAAACAGTGAACATTTTACTTCTTCTTTTCCAGTCTGGATGCCTTTTCTTTCTGTTTAGACTTCCACTACTGTGTTAAATGACACTGGTGAAGGTGGACAGCCTTGTCTTTTTCCTGATCATAGAACAAAAGGTTTCAGTTTTTCCCACTGAGGATGATATTAGCTTTTCATAAATGGCCTTTATTATATTGAGGCATGTTCTCTCTAAACCTACTTTGTTGAGGGTTTTATCATGAATGGATATTGTAGTTATCAAATGCTTTTTCTGCATCTATTGAAAGAATCATATGGGTCTTATCCTTTCTTTTATTAATATGGTATATCACATTAAGTGACTTGTGAATATTGAACCACCCTTGTAACTCAGGAATAAATCCCACTGGATCATGGTGAGTGATTTTTTAATGTATTGTTGAATTTTGTTTGCTGGTATTTTATTGAGAAATTTTGCATCCATGTTCATTAGGGGTATTGGCCTGTAGTTCTCTTTTTTAGTAGAGTCTTTATCTGGTTTGGGTATCAGGGTAATTCTGACCTCATAGAATTAATTTGGATGTTTCCCTTTCTTTTCCATTCTTTGGAATAGTTTGAGGAAAATAGGTATTAATCTGTTAATATTTGGTAGAATTCACCTTTAAAGCCATCTGGCCCTGGACTTTTGTTTGTTGAGAGTTTTGTGATTACTGATTCAATTTCTTTGCTGGTTATCAGTCTGTTCAAGTTTTCTATTTCTTCCTGTTTCAGTTTTGGTAGTTTATATGTTTCTAGGGGCATATCCATTTCTTCTTGGTTGTTTAATTTGTTGCCATATAGTTTTTCATAATATTCTCTTATACTGTTTGTATTTCTGTGGTGTTGGTTGTTATTTGTCCTCTCTAGTTTATGATTGTATTTATTTGGATCCATTCTCTTTTCTTTTTAATAAGACTGGCCAGAGGTTTTATCAATTTTATTAATTTTTTCAAAGAATCAGCTCCTGGTTTCATTGATTTGTTCTACTGTTTTTGTTTTGTTTTGCATTTCAGTCTCAATATCACTTATTTCTGCTCTAATCCTTATTATTTCCTTTTTTTCTGCTGGCTTTATTCTTTTTTGTCCCTTTTCTAGCTCCTTTAGGTGTGAGTTTGGATTGTGTATTTGAGATTTTTCTTGCTTCATAAGGTAGGCATGTATTGCTGTATTCTTTACTCTTAGGACCACTTTTGCTGCATCCCAAAAGTTTTGGATCACTGTGTGCTCATTTTCATTTGTTCCCATGTATTTTATTTCTTTTTTGGTTTTCTGGTTGACCTATTCATTGTTTAGTAGCACGTTGCTTAACCTCCACGTATTTGTGGTCTTTCCAATATTTTTCTTATGGTTGACTCTCACATTTCATAGTGTTATGGTCAGAAAAGATGCATGGTACAATCTCAGTCTTTTTGTATTCGTGCATCCTGATTTATGACCTAATGTGTGATCTATTCTGTAGAATGTCCCACGTGCACTTGAAAAGAATGTATATTCTAAGGTGCCTGGCTGGCTCAATCAGTTAAGTGTCTGACTCTTGATTTTGGCTCAGGTCATGATCTCATGGTTCAAGGGATCAAATCCTGCATTGGGCTCCATGCTGACAGCACAGAGCCTGATTGGGATTCTGTCTCTCCCCCCCGCCCTCTCTACCTCTCCGCCATCTCAAATAAATAAAATTTAAAAATAAAGTAATAATAATAATAAAAGAATGGGTGTTTTACTGTTTGGGGATGGAATGTTCTGAATATATGTGGTAAGTCCATTGAGTCCAGTGTGTCATTCAAAGCCATTGCTTCCTTATTGATTTTCTGTTTAGATGATCTGCCCATTGATGTAAGTTGGATGTTAAAGCCCCCTACTATTACTGTATTATTATCAATGAGTTCTTTTATGTTTGTTGTTGATTGTTTTATATATGTGAGTGCTTCCACATTTGGAACATAAATATTTACAATTGTTAGATCTTCTTGTTGGATAGACCCCTTTATTATGATAAATGATTATGATATGCTCTTCTTTATCTCTTGTTGCAGTTTTCGTTTTAAATTCTAGTTTGTCTAGTGTAATATTGCTATCTGGCTTTCTTTTGACATCCATTTGCATAATACATGTTTCTTCATTCCCTCACTCTTTATCTGAAAGTGTCTTTAGGTCTTAAATGAGTCTCTTATAGGCAGCATATAGATGGGTCTTGTTTGTTTTTTGTTTTGTTTTGTTTTCATCTATTCTGATACCCTATGTCTTTTGATTGTAGCATTTAGGCCATTTACATTCAGAGTAATTGTTGATAAATTTGTATTTATTGCCATTTTATTCCTTGTTTTGTTGTTGTTTCTGGAGATTTTCTCTGATTCTTTCTTGTCTTTGTCACTTTTGGCCTTTCCTTCACTCAAAGAGTCCCTTTTAATATTCTTGCATGGCTGGTTTAGTGGTCACAAAGTTCTCTAGTTTAATTTCTGATGAGAACACTTAGGTTTTGTACATTTTGCTTAGGACAAGTCCATATTTTATTATTAGATTATCTGTTGCTATCTTTCAAGCTACTAGTGTTTTTAGTACTAGAAATTTCGAGTTGCAGTTTTCAGAAATTATCATGTAAGCTGTTTAACTCTTAGTTGGTATTTGTAGGAAGCTTTAATTTCTTGGGCTAGGAAAACCAGAGTTGTTTTAACCAAGGATACACAAAGGTTTAGGTATCAGCATTAACTCCCTAAGGTCCATTTAGTAGGTGTGTAATGAGTTTCACAAACTGAGATGAACCTCTTTAATGATAGGGCAGCAGAGAAGCAGCACCCTACAATGCTGTCATGAGTGACTTTGTGCTCCTAGCTAGCTTGAGATGAATTTCACCATGGAACTACTCACATGTTTTAAAATTGGAGACCCATTGAAGGGCCATGGCCATGCAAACAACAATTCAATGCTATAGTCAGGGAAATGGCAAACATTTTGTTGAAACTGCTAAGAAAGACTTTGTGTAGATGATACAACCTGAGAACAACTTCAAGGAATGTTAGCAAGGAGACCTTTACATAATCACCCATGGTATCTTCCCTTTCTTCTACAAGATTCAGCAGGTAGTTCTGCATTTAATAAAATAAATCCTGAGAAACCGCAAGACAGTTATAGAATAAAATATTTACTTGTTATATATAACCTCCACCTTTATTAATTTTAACAGCCTTTATATGAATGGATAAAGAAGATGTGATATATGTATACAATGAAGTATTGCTCAGCAATCAAAAAGAATGAAATCTTGCCTTTTGCAACTATGTGGTTGGAACTAGAGGGTATTATGCTAAACGAAATTAGTCAGAGAAAGACAAATATCATATGACTTTACTCATATGAGGAATTTAAGATACAAAACAGATGAACATAAGAGAAAGGAAGCAAAAATATTATAAAAACATGGAGGGGGACAAAACATAAGAGACTCTTAAATACAGAGAACAAACAGGGTTCCTAGAGGGGTTGCGGGTAGAGGGATGGGCTAAATGATAAGGGGCATTAAGAAGGACACTTGTTGGGATAAGCACTGGGTGTTATAGACAGAGGATGAATCACTGGAATCTACTCCTGAAATCATTATTGCACTATATGCTAACTAACTTGGATGTAAATTTGAAAAAAAAAGGCTTTATCAAATTTACCCTCAGATAATCAAAGCTATGACAGATGAACTTTAGCTATATTCTTAACTCAAATCTTGAGTAAAAGCTCATTTTGTCTTCCCAATCCAAATTAGAAACACTCTGAGTCTTGTTATGATCTACCTTACCTCTCTTCTGTAATCTAGTCCCTCATATTCGATACTATAAGTCATCACCTTCAGGAGAAAGTTATACTGATTACAGCCCATGTCCTTAACTGTCTTTCTTAGCTGCTAAATGACACATGAATTTAAGGAAAGTGTACTTGTCCTTCCATGCAACTGAGATTGGGATCTTAAGTAAAATGAATTTTTTTTTAAGTGAAAGGAGTTTAAAGAAGGAGGCTGAGCTTACTGGCTTTGTACTTTGCTATTTGATATTTCTATCCTTACCTTGAAAATAAGTAACGTTAAACATTCAATTCCTGTCCTCTATCATTTTCAAGTGTATTCCTGCTTCCCTGCCTCCACTCTTAATATTTCCTGTACCCTTCCTAGTCTTTTCTTTGCTTCTTGAATATTCTTTATATTTTGAGACTCATATCAAGTACCAAATCCTCTTTAAATATCCCACACCATTTTGTCCTGCTCTAGTCTCCACATGTTGATCATCCCTAAACACTTCTATACCCCGGGCCATTATGCTATCATTCTAACTTATATACGCTGAGGTCTCTAATTCTTCTCTGCTAGGTAAAAATTATCTTTGAAATCACATGAGCTCCTTCACTTCAAAGAAATATATGTTAGGTGTTTTATTTGTTTATTTGTTTTATTTCATGGTACTTCATTCAGAAAAGGATATGTAGTATTCAAATACATAGAATCTTGTAACTTTGGGGCTAGAATTGGCTAAAAAGTTATACACCCCAATACATATATTTATTTATATATTATATGCCTGCATGCTACACTAATATTTTGTGTGCATTATAAAACATGCAAAAAGATTGAAATCTTATTAATGATATTCAGTATAAATGGAAGTTCTAATACAACAGGTCTTTTTTTTGGGGGGGACAGAGAGAGACAGAGCATGAACGGGGGAGGGGCAGAGAGAGAGGGAGACACAGAATCGGAAACAGGCTCCAGGCTCCAAGCCATCAGCCCAGAGCCCGACGTGGAACTCGAACTCACAGACCGCGAGATCGTGACCTGGCTGAAGTCGGACGCTTAACCGACTGCGCCACCCAGGCACCCCCAACAGGTCCTTTCAAAACAGGCTCTGATGAACTTAGAGGTTTCTACAGAGATGCCTTGGAAGCTATTGCAGGGTGTAAAAGGGAACTGAAGGGAGGTCTCTGATGTTTCCCACCTGTTACCCACATTGCTTCAATCAAGTAACTTTATTATTTACTTTTTTCCATACTAGGGATTTATGAAATATTGTTTTATTGCAAAATCATGTGTTTTAAAATCATGATGTGGATGATTATTTCATTTAAAAATGAATAACATGGACATAGAAGGATTTATCAAGGTGACACCAATTAAAGCTTAATAAACTCTTGTTTTTTTTGCAGTAGAGCCTATCATATTCCATTTATGCTGGAAATATTTTCTAAGGCTTCTTATGTATCAACACAAAGACTCCTGATCTGTTGAATTTTGCAATATATCTCTTTCACTAGACGTAAGGAAAAATGGTAAGGGTTACATAATGTGTTTAGAAACTTACTTTGGAATTTCAAAGTAGATTAATGGGGGCAGGGGGGGAAGTAACTTATATTCAAGGAATGATTTGCCAAACAAAATATGTGACCCAGAAATCTTAACAAAAGATTCAACAAATCTGAATATAAGAGAATTTAAAATATCAACACAAAAAACATTATAAACAAAGTCAAAAAATAAGCAAGGGTTAGAAAGTTTTGAACAAAGATTTATTCATAACAGGTAAAGGCCTCCTATTTTAACATGTAAAGGTCTCCTGTAAATTAATGCAAATATGAAAAACGGACCAACAAAGAGGCAAAGGAGATGAATATTCATTTCACAGAAGAATAAAGACAATTAGTATATAATGTATTGACATAATCAAATGCAATTTAAATAAAAATATACATTGTTTGCTCAAATGGATACAATTTAAAATATTATGATTTAGAAAAGTATTGGAACACTAGCATAGACATCAGCATATTCCTACACTAATATTGAAATTATAACTTGAGAGAACTTTAAGAAGACAATTTGTAAGTGTCAGTCAAAAATTAAAGTACTCATATTCTTTTACCCAATACTTTTACTTCTACTAATGTACCTGCAGAAAACTACCCATTTGCACAAAGTTATTATTAAGCACTCTATCAGTGAAAAACTGGGGGAAATGTGCACATACAGAGAAATAAATGAATATATTACAATGCATCAATTTTATGGACTATTATAACAATTAAAAATAAATAACATGTCTTCATGTTCTAAAAAATGAAGAAAAATAATTATCCGGTGAAGAAAATCAACACACAATAATTCATGTGGTAGGATCTCATTCATATACTCCTCTACAATGAAACATTAAAATAATACAAGATTTCATTTTTGTGAATAAGAATGTGTCTGTGTGGCTATGAGCACATGCACCACAGTTTAGTGACAGTGACCTGTGGAGCGGGAAGTGGAATGCTTTGGTTGATTTCTGGAGTATTCAGAATGATTTGATAGTTATCTAGTTGTGTTCAAGGGATGAGACTAGCCTGGGATCCCTCCTACTACATCGCCATCCTGGCTCCCTGAACCATGGAATGCTTTGTAACAAAGAGAAACTCTCGCTTTTTATTCCATTTTTTTTTCTTTTTGTTTGCACAGTTACAAAAAGCTGCTTTCTTTCTGTAATGTAAACATCTAATATACACTCAAGTATACACATACAAATCCATATTCTCTGTTGCACACACACACAAACATATGAACACAAAAACATAATCTTACACCTAAAGATCAAGTAAAGTGTAAAGATAATAAAATGATAGTAAAGTGTAAAGATAATAAAATGGTTGGTTTGGAGTAAAAAACCAATTATTAACTTCCAGTATTCATAATTGTAGTCGTGGAATAAAAGGTCTTTGAAATTTGCCTTCCCTTGACAAAATCTTCCCTGACCCATCAATTCTTCATGGCATACACAATCACACAAATGGTTGCGAAAGAGAGGTGGAAATGAAATGAAATGAGTACTTATTATGCATCAAACAATATGCCAAACATTTTACCAGTGGAATCTCATTTAATTTTCATCCATCATAGTGAGGCAACTTACTAGTTTAATTTTTAGATGAGACATTTGAGACTCAACAGACTAAGTAACTTGCTCACAGTTACCAGCAAGTAAATCCTGAAACCAGAATTCTAGATGAGTCTTATTCTAAAACCAGCC
The DNA here is from genome assembly GCF_028018385.1 of Neofelis nebulosa. Lineage (NCBI taxonomy): Eukaryota > Metazoa > Chordata > Mammalia > Carnivora > Felidae > Neofelis > Neofelis nebulosa. The sequence continues at coordinate 33,676,005 of NC_080790.1, read as the reverse complement.
TCATTAGTCAAGGTCTCAGCAGGAATGGCACGACTGAATTGGATAATTCTGAGGAAGAGTTTAGAGAAGAGCACATTTAGAAAAACGGACATGATCTAGGAAGCCACAAAGCATAGTGCCTTTGCAAGGACTGGCAATCCCTAAACCTGAAAGGCCAGAGAACAGGACTGGTGATGGGAATCTAGAAGACAGAGTGTCTTCAGAGAGGCTATTAATGGGACCTGTGACCTTCCCTTTAAGGGATTACCTCTCTCAGGAAATTCTAATCACCTGGAGAAACACCATGTCAATGTGTTCAGAGATTCCTTTTGCAATCGGGTCTGACTTGCCAGAGCCTTATTTTAGGACATCTCAATAAATGAGGAATAAAAGGTCTCAAGTTACCATTCTAGGTTCCATAGCTTATTGGCAAGTGTCACTCTGTGAAGGTTTCATTCCTTCGTACAAGATATGGCAGTATTTTTTTGAAACCATTTCCTTTTATGAATCTCCATAGTGATCTTGTGAATGGTGTGGCCTATTCACCAGAACCATCCAGTAATTGGATAAACCAAGAATTTGTTCGGTCTCTTGCTTGTTTCTGCTGCTTGACTGAAAACCATTCACTGTTCATTAGGATCTATTCAGGAGGGGAAGCCCAGAAGAGAGATAATTAGAAACTCAATGACTGATTTAACTCTTATTATGAGCAAATACACAGGAACTTAAGAAAAGGAACCTAAAAAAGTAGAAAAATAAATTATTTATAATTGCTATGGCACCATATGAACAAAGAGTAAATTGAGTATTGGGATACGTAGAGGCCATTCGTGGGGGGTAAGAATCCTACACAGGAAGACAGTGTTTATGAGATAAGACAATGCTTTATGTAATGAGAGATTATGTAATTGAAATGACGGTGACTTATATTTAAAATTTGTGTGCATAAATGGAAAATGAAGGGAATGAATTTGAGGTTCTACTTTGGGTAAATAAAGGAAAAGTAAAGTACAGAAGTCTGAAGTTTGAAAAAAAAACATTTTGAGAAAATCTTTGAAAAATCAAGCATTGGGGTGGCTGGAAGACTCAGTCAGTTAAGTGTCTGACGTCAGCCCAGGTCATGACCTCGGGGTTCATGAGTTCAAGCCCTGTGTGCGGCTCTGTGCTGACATCTCAGAGCCTGGAGCCTGCTTCAGATTCTGTGTCTCCCTCTCTCTCTGCCCCTCTCCTGCTCACGCTCTGTCTCTCTCTGTCTCTCAAAAATAAATACACATTAAAAAAAATCAAGCATCAAACCACTTGTGATTATGGAGGGTAACTTCTCATTACTATCAATTTCAAATAATTCAAAAAGAGATTGTAACAATACACCAGAAGGACAATGGTATTTTGTAAGAGTAACATTATCTAAACACATAACTAACATAAAAACTAAGAAAATGTTCTCTCCTTTGAATTCTAAAACTGTACCTGAATCGGTTAACTTGCAAAATGGTTTTCAACTACATATAAATAGACTATACTAGATCTAACTACAGTATTAAATACTCACCACAATGGTTTTAATTTTTTGTAGTAAATGTACCTGCAATCTAATATGTTTATTTATGCTTTGAAAAACTTTCTGAGTTCTTCTGTAGATGGGGTATGCTCTGTTTGAGTGGCAAGGCAAGCAGTCCTATCCTTTCTTTGAGGAGGGGTGGGCAGAAATTTAGCACAAGGCTGGACATCAGAATGTGCTTTCATGCTATCGGATAAGAGATAGCAAGCGCAATATTGTGATGACCTTGTCCATGGCATCACCATCCCCAAAGGCAGAATAATAGAGAGTTGTACTTATATACTGGAATAGAGTCTCCTACTTAATAGCAACGTGATTGCAAGCAAGTCACTTAAGGTCTTTGATTCTAGTTTTTGCATCTGCAAAAAAATGGAATAATAGCACTTCCCAGGGCTACGGCATATGGCCACACAGGCTGTGCCTTGCGCAACACCAAAGGAGGCCACCAGGCAGCCTAGGCACTCTTAGGTTCCAGGCAATGCACTAGGTGTCAAATATATTAGCTCATTTAATCCTTCTACCAGCCTACAAAGTAAGGATTACTATTAATTCCAGCTCACAGTTGAGGAAACTGAGGCAGAAAGAGGCTGATGTTAAATAACTTTTTGTATTTGGTCTGAAGAATCATCAGTCAATGACAGAAGGTATTTTGCCATTTATCGTAAGTAAATTTCAAAAACAGAAGAAATGCAATGCCAAATTTAATATTTTAATAGTATGGATGCTACTCAAATTGGAAGTCGTTCTACCTGTGCATATGGCATTATTCTGCTTAGCTATTTTGATGCAGAAAAATCTCTATTAACTTCTGTTTTTCTCACTCAGAGGATTAACTATGTCATCTATAAATGACGTTGGCAGCTAGATATTCATAACACACTATATCCTTTGTAGTTGGAAAGGTAAGGGCACTCTATTTTACCATTCCAAGCAGTATAACTTAATGCTTTCTAATAGTCAGTTATATTTATCCTTCAACCTATATATATTCCATTTTACTTGGTTTTTTACTCATTCAATTAAACATTATACAAACCGATGTATTGTGAGTGTGGCAAAAAAAAATGGAATTGTTTTCCTATAAACAGGTTACATGTTTTGTTAACACTTGTGATGGTTAATTTTTTATGACAACTTGACTGGAGTAAGGGATGCCCAGCTACCTGGAAAAGCATTATTTCTGAATGTGTCTGTAAGGATGTCTCTAGAAAAGATCAGCATTTGAATCATAGATTGAATAAAAATGATTGCTGTCACCAATGTGGGTGGGCATAAGTCAATTACTGGAGGATATGAGTAGAATGAAAAGGCAGAGAAAGGGTGAATTTGCTCTCATTGCTTAAACTGGGACATCCAGTTCTCCTGCCCTCACACGTTGATTCTCTGGCCTGTGGAGTGGGACTGAACTACACTACCAGCTTTGCTTGTTCTCTAGCTTGCCGATGGCAGATTGTGAGACTTCTCAGTCTCCATAATTGTGTGGACCAATGCCCATAATATATGACAGATATAATATATATATATATATATATGTATATATATATATATATATATATGTATATATAAAACCTGTTATATGTATGTATTATATATCTAGGTCCAAAATCTATGATGTATATCTATACTTCTATCTGTATCTGTCTATCTCCTGTTGATTCTGTTTCTCTGGAGAACCCTGACTCTGGAGAACATCTGAAAAGTTGATTTAAAAAGATATGGTGTTAAATCTGGTGTAAATGAGCCAAATAGAAAAATCTAAAGAAAGGGGCACTGGGGTGGCTCAGTCAGTTGAGTGTCTGACTTTGGCTTAGGTCATGATTTCATGCCTTGGGAGTTCGAGCCCCGGGTCAGGCTCTGTGCTGACAGCTCAGAGCCTGGAGCCTGCTTTGGATTCTGTGTCTCCCTCTCTCTCTCTGTCCCTTCCCCTGCTTACACTCCATCTCCCTCTCTCTCTCTCAAAAATAAATAAAATCATTTTAAAAAATTTAAAAAAAGAAAAATCTGATGAAGGACTTGATCAGTATATCTACAGTCCAAGAAAAGAACAGCTAGTATGTTTTATGTTTAAGCATAATGTTTATGCTTCTCATTTTATAAGTTCTGTCTTTAATTAACAACAAAAAATTAGGCTTAAATGTCATAAAAGATTGTAGGATATTTCTGCATATACTTAGTTATTATGATCTGCCAACCCAAAGCACTGATCCTGGGGTTGTTTTTCAAAATTTATATAGCAGAATTCATAATCCAATATCTAAACACTTAGTGCATTTCCAGAAGACTCTTGCAAAAGCTATAGATGTCTCTGTCTCTGTCTCTGTCTCTGTCTCTGTCTCTGTCTCTATCTTCAGGGATGTAGCCATTACTAAGAAATGTTTTGTGATGGATTTTTGAGATTTGCCTTGTGAATCATATTTAAAGACACAAAAAATGTATTTTATTATGTTATGAAGGTTCTGTGTGGGATCTTAAAGATGTGTACAAACCTGGAAACTCCTCTTCTCCAGATTCTCCAAATCTGATTAATTAGAGTATTTCCAAACACCAGACCACCATTAAGTGATGCCACAGGCTCTGCAGAAAATTCCAAGAGGGAGTTACTAAAATTGTGTTTGCAGTAAAAAGTCTCTTCTTCATGTAAAACCTATCAAAATAAATAATTTGCTGGGACAGTACTTATTTTCTATACTTGTTTAACATAAAGATGCATTCTTTTATATTACTTCTTTAAATTTTTTTAAATGTTTATTTATTTTTGAGAGAGAGAGAGAGAGAGAGAGAGCAGGGGAGGGATAGAGAGAGAGGGAGACACAGAATCCAAAGCAGGCTCCAGGCTCTGAGCTGTCAGCACAGAGCCGACACGGGGTTCGAACCCACGAGCTGTGAGATCATGACCTGAGCTGAAGTCGGACACCCAACCGACTGAGCCACCCAGGTGCCCCTCTTTTATATTACTTCTTTTTCAAGTAATTCTTTTATCGTTGTTAAATGCATTCAAACTAACTCTCATTCTCTTTCTCTATCTGTATATATAGATATAGATATATTTGAAATGAACATTGGGATTTCCTCGTAAAGATGGCTTCAGGTTTGAGGACATTAACTCCATTGTGGCCAGTTGTAGTCCCAGCCATATGTGGGGCTTTTGCTGATCAATATGGAAGAAATTATACTGTCTTCACATCCTAGCTAATTCTACTTACCCTTTAAAGTATTAGTTTAATGTCCTAATGCTGTTTTGACCATGCTGCCACATGTTGCCATGCTAAGTACATAGAAATCACATGTGCTTAATTGTCTAGAATAGTACCTATTTCACCCTTTTTAATAAAATTAGCCCAATATATGAGCACGTGTGATTAACATTTTCATCTTTGGAAAGCTTCGTTACATAAATAAATTAAACATAAGAAGAAGTTTCTTAGATTCCATAGCCTTATCTTTCTGTTTGTTTGTTTCAGGAAAATACTTACTGCAAGATCTATAGCAGGTACCCAAATCTAGCCTCTTATGATTCAGGCTTGGTTTTGGTTCTAACCAATGAAACCCAATTCTGGCTTAAGCAGAAATATGTATTAGAAGAATGTTAAGTAGCTCATTTATGTACATCATGTCCACACCTGAGCACCAGCTACCACCCCTGGACTCTTAATTCCATCATTGTTGCCAGACTTGAAATACAACCAATGCTGCAATAACAACTTTGTAATTCTTCTCTAATTTTTGCATACTTTTTCTAGTTTCAGTAGTGCAGGCAGAGAGATTCGATTAGCAATGCCTACACAATTTATCTGCTTCCAATTATTGGGGGCGGGGGGAGAGATGAACTGGGAATAGCTCATCTAACTCCCTTCGACCTTATATCCCACCAGAATTTTTTCAATGGGAGATTCCTCCCAAGTAAAGAGATTTCAATGTTAAAATCATGAAAAATATTCAGTAGCTAGACCCCATCTGGCTACTGGTACACTAGGTCTAGGATTGAAGACCCATCAGTATATCTTGGAAACTATGAAATTAAATAGTCCTGGGTTCAAATCTGTCTCTTACAATTTGTATGCTCATAAGTAAATAATACAATCCTCTCTTTTCACAGTTTCCAGTGCAAGTCTGTTATGCACCCCTGCACATCCTTCTAAATGTACCAAACTGCACAAGAAGTGACCATTCCTGACACTGAGCAGTTTATCCAGCTAGCAATTAAGTAGGTTAAGGTGACCAGAGAGCATAACTCTTGTGCAAATGCTCATTTTCCATAGGAGAAGGACTGGTTTCTGCTCACTAAAATGTAGCTGAGACCTCAGCTCTGTGCTCCTTAGCTTTTTTAAAGGTCTGGGGTTTGTGATTTTAAAAACAGATGGCTCAACTGGGGTGCCTGGGTGGTTCAGTCGGTTAGGCGCCTGACCTCGGCCCAGGTCATGATCCTGTGCTTCATGGGTTCAAGCCCTGCGTCAGGCTCTATGCCGACAGCTCGGAGCCTGGAACCTGCTTCGGATTCTGTGTCTCACTCTCTCTCTCTGCCCCTCCCCTGCTTGCACTCTGTCTCCCATAAATAAATAAATAAATAAATAAATAAATAAATAAATAAAAGCAGATGGCTCAAGAGACCATAGTCATGGGATTCATGACCACACTGCAGAGTCAGAAACTAGTTGTGACCTGAGAATCAGGGAGCAATCTGAAAGCTGGAAATAACAGAATTTTCTGTTATCTGAATCAAGAAATGTCTTTGTGTGAAGTTTTAAAAAGGGGAGAGAGTGAAAGGAGAAAGAGAAGAAGGAGAAGGATGTGAAAAAAAGAAGGAAGAAGGAGGAGGGGCAGGAGAAGAAGAACTTCTCTTCATCACACATAATTTTACCAAACCCATTAAAATTAATTATGCCAGTGTGTAGAATGACTATGTGAATGAATGCATACAGTAGTTTATGTATTAATAGGTAAATAACATTAGAAATGAGATCTTATGTTAGTCATAACTGTTTCATAAAATGAAGGTCCTTTGAGGTAGATACTGAGGGAAATACTTTTGGAGGTTTTCTATAAGAAATAGGGCCTCCAAACGCATTGAAAAGGCTACAAAAAATTGTTAGCAAATGAGTTCACTGTTAAACTTAGAGACTACTTTGACCAAGTTAAGGATAATATGCATACACCCAGAGCATTTAGATAATAAAGAAAACTTCTGCTTTCTTTGGGAATAAGTGTTGATGATACTTTTTTTTTTAGACGGAGCAAGCAAGAGAGAGACAGAGAGAGCATGAGTGGGGGAGAGGGGCAGAAGGGAGAGAAAGAGAGAAGCTTAAGCAGGCTTCATACTCAGCACAGAGCCCAACGCAGAGCTCGATATGGAGCTTGATCCCATGATCCTGGGATCAGGACCTGAGCCAAAATAAAGAGCAAGACACTCAACCCACTGCTCCACCCAGGCACCCCAGAACATACCCTTAAATTCAAAAATTACAACGTACCTATGAGTAGATGGAAATAAATTCTCAGTTAAGGACTATGGCAATTTAACAAGAAGAGATTAGCATTTATTGTTTGATTGAGTCCTTTATCAGAACCACTGGAGACAAATCTTCACAGTCTTAATAGAGACAGATTATAATTATCTGTTTATGCATTTGTGATTTGGCAGTAGAATAGGGAGGATTTCCCACATAGACCTTTACTAATGATAATCTTCTGAAGGAATAGTTCACTGTATGTTATCTAATTAATCTGCACTATGCCCTGAGAAGTTAAATTTAGATAAGATTCTCATTTTAGACTGAGAAATTGAAGTACAGAAAATAATTAATGACCTTATGTCATGAATTAGAGCTCAAAGAAAATACAGGTTTTCAAAGTCCCTTTCCAGAGCTGGCCTCAGTCAAAGAAAGATAAGCAATTACCTATTCCTGAGATATGTGAATCATTGGGAAAGCCTTCAAATGTTTCCCATGCAAAATGTCAAAATGTCCATAATGCATTCTTTTGGATCAACAAAAGTCTTGATGACCAAATGAACCTACTGTAAATATCCCTCAGAGGATTAATGCTCTACTATCTTAAAGTTTACCATTACAGTTAATAGATTTCCTATGAGCTGAAGAAATCGAGTTAAGAACATCTAGTTTGACATACTAGAGAGGCAGATTGTGAAGAGCTGCCCAATGAGACATTGGGATAACACAGGGCTGTTACCATATTAAAAAATGAGTGGAAAAGAATTAAGAGGTGGAAATCGCATATGTAAGTAATATGTATATGTATATGTACATGTATATGTATGTGTAAACATAAACATATGTATATGTAAACATAAACATATATGTTTAATTATATATATATTCAATTATATATATATGTATATATATATGATGGTTGAAGAAATTGTATCTACTACTGAGATTTTCCAAGATCAGTCCTTAATGAATACATAAAGCTTTAGAGAATAGATCCTACCAGACTGTGTGCCTTTCTCATTGCATATTATTATAGTTTAAATATGTCTTCACCCTGGACTATACATTTTTGAAGTAAAAAACTATGCATTTGTTTAACATATTAAGTTCCCACTGTTGTTCAGATATTCTGATAAAATAATGAAAACTTCAGGGTCCTTGCCTTTAAGAATCTTAAGGATTACAGAGGAGTTCTCTGTCATTTATCCTTATACTTCCCACGACTAACAGAATGATAGAAACACTCAAACAATTCTAATTCTCTCATTAAAATCTATTCACTTATTCTATTTTCTTTGGAAGCATTCCATTTAATGCTTGTCCCATTCATAAAGTAATAAAATTAATTTGAAGAAATGTTCACAGGCCATACCAAGAATTGCTTCAGTAAATACCCAACTAAAAATTAAGCAAAGTTAAATATATCTAGTTATATAAGTAGTAAATTTCTCACTAGATGCTGAATATTTAAGGCTTACCCAGTATTTATCACACTGCAAAGTCCCAATTAATATTTTATGATTGAATAAATGGATGAAAGCAGTCCTGCTTCTACCACTAAATATGTGATTTCAAGAAAGAATATCTGTTTGAGTTTATTTTCTCATTTGTTGTAAATGCAAAAATCCTTGCCTTGCCCACCTCATATTTTTGTTCTAATTGGATGTGATAGAGAATATTTAATCTGTAAACTTGAGAAATATGAGACAATATTTTTGATAGATCATGTGTCTATTCAAACACATATGGTATCGCCTGCAAAATCTTGTCACTGAAATGTCAAAGATGTTGGAAACTAGCAAAATTCACTTCATTTCTCTACCTTCATATTCCAGTTGATATGAAGTATTAGGAAACTCAAGTAGGAGTGCTGAAATTCTGGGTAAGTCTTAGATACGGTGCCTGGAAAAGTTAGGGGTTCTATCTGAAAGGACCTCTGGGAAATCTGTTCAGGCCTTCCTGTCCAATGCATAGCTTCTGTGGCTATATGTAGTTAGATTTCAGTTAATAAATTAAATACTATTAAAAATTCAGTTTCTTAGTTACACTAGCCACATTTCAAAAGCTTATTAGAGATAGACTACCATATGGATAGCACAGACATGGAACTTTTCCATCACAGTAAGAAGCTCTGCTAAATCATTGGTCTAGTTGCCACAGGGCTGTGCCTTGAAGTGAGAAAACAAATTAGATTTTTGGTTCTGGTATAGGTTATACATTTGGGTTCTACCTAAATTCACTTACTACAAAAGTGGAATATGAAAAATTTAGTGCTTTAGGAAATAAACAGTATAGCTACTCTGAACTGAAGCCCTTAAAGTGCCAGAAAGCATCATGTCAATTTAGTTAATTTAATCTAACAGTACTAAAGTATAAGGAATGTAAATTTACATACTACTAAAATCTATGCTGGAGGGAATCTAGAAGAACTAAAGAAGCCAGTCCAATGTGATAAAAATATATCTGTAGCTAACCCCTGTCCTAGTCATTCCTGAGATTACATTAATTTATAAAATATAATCTGAGTATCCAGTGCAGGCATCATTGTTTTATAATAGTTTACAATAGTACTCATTTATCTCTCTGATTTCCTGCTACCCATTCCTGAATAACTATTTTCTTTACGGGTTGAATGGGGAGTATATAAATAGAGTTTGGAAGAAAGAATTATTACATTTATCAAAATATTCTACAAGCCAGAGAAACATTCTCTTTTGCACCTCTCAGGAGTTTGTTTGCTTTTCATACTTGAAAGAGGGGGAGTTCTTCACTTCCCCCCGGGAGTCCCTTTAATTGTTGAACATTGTAGCTCTTTTATTTTTCTGTAATCCTAAAGTGGGAAAAGATAGCACAGTCCTCCATCCAAAATCTACAGTCCTCCAGAAGAAAAGGTCATTTGGTCTTTGAGTCACCATTTCCAGTGATGTTTTTGAAATCATTCATATTCATTCATGTTTTTTGGCAGCAAAGCTTTTTCTGACACCAGACTGGCAGATACCTTGATACCAATTCTGCCCAATGATCTATCCTCCAAGTCCCTAAGGATATACAGAGAAGGTCTTCCTCTTCCACATCACTTACTTACTTTCAGATGACTATCAAGCCCCACTGCCTCCAAGGCTCCTATTCTTTCAAGGCTAAGTATCAGTAATCCCTGCAACGATTCTTTCCTGTCCAGGTCTCCTTGTTGTTTGATATTCTCTTGTCAGTATGACGTGGGGATCGTTTCTTTACCGCTGATGAACTGTCAAAAGACTAAGTGCCAACCCTGAGCTATTCAGCACCTTAAATCAACATCTTCAGTCTCTTTTTCTGCCAGCCAAGAATATATCAGGGAAACTATTAATATTAATCAGGTAATTGGTGGACCCCTGTCTTCTGCGTAGAGACGTTAAGAAGTTTCAGTGTTGCTAAAACTATAGTTATTCTCAGGAAGCCCATTCGTGAGGGGGACATCAGAAAAAATAACAAGATGAATAAAAATGCATTTTGGATGTAACTTTGACCTTGGGTGTTATGACAAGGGGGAAAAGGCAGAAGCATTGAAAGCAGTGTAAAGACACACACTTCATTCTAGTGTGTATCACAGAGGAGCAAGAGATGTAAACATCAAGGAAAAGATTGGTAAGCTGGAATTCAGTAACATGAAAAAACATATTCACAAGGAAAGAGTTCTTAAATAAATATAAAGAAAAAGCTATTCTTTGGATAAAATTATTTTTGTGAACATTTTTTTAAATTAAAATTCTCAGAGGCGCCTGGGTGGCTCAGTCGGTTAAGCATCTGACTTCAGGTCAGGTCATGATCTCACCATTTGTGGGTTTGAGTCCTGCAATGGGCTCTGTGCTAACAGCTCAGAGCCTGGAGCCTGCTTCGGATTCTGTGTCTCCCTCTCTCTCTGCTCCTCCTCCGTTCATGCTCTGTCACTCTCTCTCTCTCAAGAATAAATATACATTGGGGCACCTGGATGGCTCGGTCGGTTAAGCGGCCGACTTCGGCTCAGGTCATGATCTCACGGTCCGTGAGTTCGAGCCCTGTGTCGGGTTCTGTGCTGACCGCTCAGAGCCTGGAGCCTGTTTCAGATTCTGTGTCTCCCTCTCTCTCTGACGCTCCCCTGTTCATGCTCTGTCTCTCTCTGTCTCAAAAATAAATAAACGTTAAAAAAAAGACTAAATATACATTAAATTTTTTTTTAATTTTAAATTTTAGTTAACATCCAGTGCAACATTTGTTTCAGGAGTAGAATTTAGTGATTCATCACTTACATACAACCCCCAGTGCTCATCACAAGTGCCCTCCTTAGTACTCATTACCCATCTAGCCTATCTACCACCCACTTCCCTCCATCAACCCACAGTTTATTCTCTATCATTAAGAGTCTCTGGTACTTTGTTTCCGTTTTCTCTTCCCCCCACTTCCCATATGTTCATCTGTTTTGTTTCTTAAATTCCACATATGAATGAAATCATATGGTATTTGTCTTTCTCTGACTGACTCATTTCACATAGCATAATACACTCTGCTCCATCCATGTCATTGCAAATGGCAAGATCTCATTCTTTTTGATGGCTGAATAATATTTCATTATCCATTCATCAGCCAATGGACTCTCCATAGTTTGGCTGTTGTTGATAATGCCACTATAAACATCAGGGTGCATGTCCTTCTTCAAATTTGTATTTTTATCCCATGGGAAAAACCTAGTAGTGCAATTGCTGGATCATAGGGTAGTTCTAGTTTTAGTTTTTTTTAATTTTTTTTTTTTTAATTTTTTTTTTCAACGTTTTTTATTTATTTTTGGGACAGAGAGAGACAGAGCATGAACGGGGGAGGGGTAGAGAGAGAGGGAGACACAGAATCGGAAACAGGCTCCAGGCTCCGAGCCATCAGCCCAGAGCCTGACGCGGGGCTCGAACTCACGGACCGTGAGATCGTGACCTGGCTGAAGTCGGACTGCGCCACCCAGGCGGCCCTCTAGTTTTAGTTTTTTAAGGAACCTCCATACTCTTCTGCAGAGTGGCTGCACCAGTTTGCATTCCCACCAGCAGTGCAAGAGGGTTCCCCTTTCTCTACATCCTCACCAACACCTGTTGCTTCTTGTGTTGTTAATTTTAAACATTCTGACAAGTGTGAGGTGGTTTTGATTTGTATTTCCCTGATGATGAGTGATATTGAGCATCTTTTCATGTGAGTGTTAGTCATCTGGATGTCTTCTTTGGAAAAGTGTCTATTCATATCTTTTGCCCATTTCTTAACTGGGTTGTTTGTTTTTTGAGTGTTGAGTTTGATAAGTTCTTTATAGATTTTGGATATTAGCCTTTTATCAGATGTGTCATTTGCAAATATCTTCTCCCACTCCATAGGCTGCCTTTTAGTTTTGTTGATTGTTTCCTTGGCTATGCAGGAGATTTTTTATCTTGATAAAGTCCCATTTGTTCACATTTGCTTTTGTTTCCCTTGCCTTTGTGAATGTGTCTAGTAAGAACTTGCTCTGGCCGAGGTCAAAGAGGTTGCTGCCTGTGTTCTCCTCTAGTATTTCCTGTCTTACATTTAGGTCGTTCATTCATTTTGAATTTATTTTTGTGTGTGGTGTAAGAAAGTGGTCCAGTTTCTTTATTCTTTTGCATGTGGCCATCCAGTTTTCCCAACAACACCATTTGCTGAAGAGATTGTCTTTTTTCCATTGGATGTTCTTTCCTACTTTGTCAAAGATTAGTTGACCATACAGTTGTGGGTCATTTCTGGGTTTTCTATTCTGTTCCCTTGATCTGTGTGCCTGTTTTTGTGCCAGTACCATACGGTTTTGATGACTATATCTTTGTAATATAGCTTGAAATCTGGAATCGTTATGCCTCCTGTTTTGTTTTGTTTTGTTTTGTTTTGTTTTCAGAATTGCTTTGGCTATTCAGGGTCTTTTCTGTTTCTATACACATTTAAGAATTGTTTGTTCTAGCTCTGCAAAGAATGCTGGTGTTATTTTGATAGGGATTGCATTGACTTCTTAGATAGCTTCAGGTAGTGTAGCCATTTTAACAATGTTTGTTCTTCTAATCCATGAGCCTGGAATGCTTTTCCTTCTTTATCATCCCTTCAGTTTCTTTCAAAAGTCTTCTATAGTTTTCAGAGTACAGAGTTTTTACCTTTTTAGTTAGGTTTATTCCTAGGCATCTTACTGTTTTTGGTGCAGTTGTAAATGGGATCAATTCCTTGATTTCTTTTTCTGCTGCTTCATTATTGGTGTATAAATGTGCAACAGATTTCTGTACATTGATTTTATATCCCATGACTTTGCTGAATTCATGTATTAGTTCTAGCAATATTTTGGTGGAGTCTTTCAGGTTTTCTACATAGAGTATCATGTCATCTGCAAATAGTGAAAGTTTGAATACTTCTTTGCTGATTTGTGTGCCCTGTATTTCTTTTAGTTGTCTGATTGCTAAGGCTAAGACTTCCAGTACTATGTTAAATAGTAATGGTGAGAGTGGACATCCTTGTCTTGTTCCTGACCATAGGGGAAAGACTCTCAGTTTTTCCCCATTGAGGATAATATCAGGTGTGGGTCTTGCATATATGGCCTTTATGATGTTGAGGTGTATTCAATCTATCCCTATTTTGTTGAGGGTTTTTAATCAATAATGGATGCTGTATTTTATAAAATGCTTTTTCTGCATCTATGGACATAATCATATGGTTCTTATCCTTTCTTTTATTAATGCAGTATATCATGTTGATTGATTTGTGATTACTAAACCAGCCCTGCAGCCCAGGAAAAAAAATCCCACTTGATCATGGTGAATAATTCTTTTAAGTACTTTTGAATTCAGTTTGCTATTACCCTGTTGAGAATTTTTGCATCTAAGTTCACCAGGGATATTGGCCTGTAATTCTCCTTTATAGAGGGGTCTTTGTCTGGTTTTGGAATCAAGGTAATGCTGGCTTCGTAGAATGAGTTTGGACACTTTCCTTCCATTTCTGTTGTTTGGAACATTTTGAGAAGGATAGGTATTGACTCTTCTTTAAATGTCTGGTAGAATTCCCTTGGGAAGTCATCTGGCCCAGGACTCTTGTTTGTTGGGAGACTTTTGATGACTTACTCAATTTCTGTGCTGCTTATGGGTCTGTTAACATTTTCTATTTCTTCCTATTTCAGTTTTGGTGGTTTGTGAGTTTCTATGAATTTGTCTATTTCTTCCGATTGCCCAGTTGTTGGCATATAATTTTTCATATTACAGTAAAACCTTGGATTGTGAGTAACTTGTTCCGTGAGCATTCTGCAAGATGAGCAAACATTTGTAATAAATTTTAACTTGATAAACGAGCGATGTCCTGCAACCCAGGCAGTACGTGACACTGAATGTCACATGGTCATAACTGAGCTAGTGGTTCTTCTCTCTCTCGCTCACTGCAGGATTGTGGGTGATTGTCTCCCATATTTGGATGCTCAGTTTCACCAAGGTGTTTGGCAGAAATCAGTGATTTTTTTTCAGAATGTTGGAAGGTGCCCACAACTGGCACTAGTGTATTTTTTGTCACTTTAAGGCACCTATGGACAATCCTTTGCTTTTCCATACAAGAGTATGCTTAGGAATGCTTTGCTTCACTGTAGTTCAGGTTGCCTGCAGCTGTAGACCCTTTCCTCTGCTGCCTCATTGCCAGTTACATTAAATACAGTATATGACAAGAGTTGATTAATACTGTATTGTAAACATCCATGCAAGAGTATACAATGGCCCCCATGCAGCCAAAGGTTGGAAAAAAAGACAGGGAGAAGAAGGAAATGATTACAGTGGAAGTTAAGAAGGAAATCGTTGAGAAGTATGAACACGGTATATGAGTGGCCAGATTTGCAAGATTTTATAAGAAGCTTATGTCTGCATTTCACCTGCAGAAGAGGAGGAGAAGTAGGTGGAGGAACCCCTCACTTCAAATGAGATTAGGAAGATGTGTAAAATGTGGGAAACAGTGCAAAATTTCGTAGAAATGCACCACCCAAATAAGGCTGTAGCAGTGTGGGCAATGAATCTGTTTAATGACAATGCAATGTCACATTTCTGAGGAAGCCTCAAAAGGAGGCAAAAGCAAGTGTCATTGGATAGGTTCCTTGTTAAAGTTGCACGAAAAGGAAAAGATTCCATTGAGTCAATGGAGCAGTCATTTCGTTAGTGATAGTGAAAGTCATCCTACACAATAACCCTCCGCTCTCTTGTTTCTCTCACACGAGCCGCAAAGGTTTAAAAAGGTAAGTGCAGGCTAATTTCTTTATTTTTCTTTATATTTTCTATTTTCTTTATTATTTAAATTATATTACGGTATGTAATAATTTTTATATGAATATTTTTTGGGCTGTGGAATGAATCATCTGAGTTTCTATTAGTCCTTATGGGGAAATTCACTTTGGTGTACAATTGCTTTAGATTATAAACATGTTTCCAGAAGGAATTATGCCCGTAAACCAAGGTTTTACTGTATTCTCTTATAATTGTTTGTATTTCTGTGGTGTTGGTTGTGAACTCTCCTCTTTTATTCATGATTTTATCTCTTTTCTTTTTGATGAGTCTGACTAGGGGTTTATCAGTTTTGTTTATTCTTTTAAAGAACCAGCTCTTGGTTTTTTTGATCTGTTCTACTGTTTTTTGTTTGTTTCTATGTCATTTATTTCTGCTGTAATCTTTATTATTTCCCTTATTCTGAAGGCTTTAGTCTTTATTTGGTATTTCTTTTCTAGCTTCTTTACATGTAAGGTTAGGGTGTATATTTGGGACCTTTCTTGCTTCTTGTGATAGACTTGAATTGCAATATACTTTCCTCTTAGGACTGCCTTTGCTGAATCTCAAAGGGTTTGGACTGTCATGGTTTTATTTTCATTTGTTTCCATATATTTTTTTATTTCTTCTTTAATTTCCTGGTTAACCCATTCATCCTTTAGTAGGATGTTCTTTAACCTCCATGTATTTGAGACCATTCCAACTTTTTTCTTGTGGTTGACTTCAAGTTTTATAGTATTGTGATCTGAAAATATGCATGGTATGATCTCGATCATTTTGTATTTGTTGAGGGCTAATTTGTGACCCGGTATGTGATCTATTCTGGAGAATGTTCTATGTGCACTTGAGAAGAATGTATATATTCTACTGCTTTAGGATGAAATGTTCTGAATGTATCTGTTAGGTCCATTTGGTCTTGTGTGCCATCCAAAGCCATTGTTTCCTTGTTGATTTTTTGCTTAGATGATCTGTCCATTGGTGTAAGTGGGGTGTTAAAGCCCCCTACTATTATTGTATTATTAGCAATGGGTTTCTTTATGTTTATTATTAATTCACTTATATATTTGGGTGCCACCAAGTTGGGGGCACATACAATTATTTTTAATACATATCAGCTATTGAAGATAAACTGCCAACAAATACAACTAACTTCTATAAATCAATAAGAAAAGTTAAAACAACATAAAAAACAAACAAAGGTTTGAATCGTACAGACAAAATTCAAATGGCCAAGAAAAAATGTTCAATTTAACTAGTAAAAAGCACCATAAAATTTAATTAACTAAAGTCACACCCATCAAATATGTAACAAACATGTGAGTCAACAGTAACTCTCATTCACTGCTGGAATTAATCCAAATTGGTCCACTATCTTTATGTAAAATAAACTGAGTTATTTGAAATAGTGAAAAATTATAAATAATCTAAATATCCATTGAGAAGGAGAACAATATATATTATGACATAATCCCACAGCTGAATGTGTTCAATAATTAAAATTGATGGACCGAAAGCTACTTGGGTTAAAGTCACTAAATCTAAAAACATGTGTTTAAATTTTAAAACACACATGTAAATTTTTGGCAAAACAATCATCGAGGGAAGCTTACATACCAAAATCTGTTTGGGATTAATTTAGGGGAAAGGCAAGTGATTAGTGTCAAGGGAGCTATTAAAAGACCCTTTCATAAGGATCTGGATTTTTTTTATGTTTTAAAAATATATCTGAAAAAAAATACTGTAAAATGTTAACATTTATTTAGACTGGATGATGGTTTGTATATGTGGTTTCTTTAAAATTCGTATGTTTTTAATAAATTATTCTCATATTTTATAAAATGTTACAAAGCACAATAATCACCAAAATAAGTATATGGATTATACCTCTAAGGACAGAAACTATATTGTAAACAATAAGAGCTTTGCTCGCTTGGGGGGCCTGGGTGACTCAGTCGGTTGAGCGTCCAACTCTTTTTTTTCTGGTCAGATCGTGATCTCATGGTTCGTGAGACGGAGTCCTGAACCAGACTCTGCACTGATTGCATGGAGCATACTTGGGATTCTTGCTGTGCCCCTCCCCCGCTCATGCACACTTCTTTCTCTCTCTCTTAAAATAAATAAACTTTTTTTAAACATGAAAAAAAAGAAGCGTTTTGCTTCCTTCATATAGTTGAATATTATTAGAATTTCTGCAGTCTTTCATACATTTACTTTTGTAAGTGGAGAAAATAAATATATAATATATAAAAAAATATAAAATGACATATGTGTATGGCTGAAGCCTACACTCACGCACACAGAAATGAAATTGGACGGGCGTGAGCATTGTGTATTTAGTAAATGCTAAAACATGATTTTCTGGCCATGATACTTACATGACATTTTTAAAACATCTACTCGCCTGCTTCACAATCTGTATTATGTTACTTATAAATTGTGACACTAGCTCCAAAAATAGCATTCTAAGTTGAGGCTAACCAGCATAAATTAAAACTAAGGCTAGAACTTTTTCTGTTTTCGATATGTACCTTATGTATACAGCCTGAGATTGTATTAATTTTTATTGTAATTTCATCCAATATGTGTCCTATATTGTTTTGAAACCATGAACTCAGTCTACAGATTCACCTCCTCCTTAATACTCATCCAGCCCTTAAAGAACATGATATACAGACCCTTGTTATACAAAGCACTATCTTTTGGTCTCTATAATGAAATGGATATCTCTGTATTGACATAGATATCTGCTATAGATCATGTCATTCCGGGGAAGCTGAAGGGGAGGAACATGTGACCCAACTTAAGGGAGACCATGTGTTCAGAGATGAGCATGTGATATTCAGAATGACCCTCAGCTTGTTTTCTGGTAATTCTGGGAAACCGATTCTCTCTCTCATCCTAGACAATGTGGGATACAGATATAAGTGTGAATCATAGAACTGCAGCCATTTTGTTATCATGAGGGAAACAAAACAGTCAACAAGAAAGAGAGTTCAGAACAGTTATCAAAAAATAAAAAAAAAAAAGAACAGTTATCAAATTATTACCTTGACACTTGAGCTTTTAGGTTACTGAAAAAAATTAATTCCTTTCATCATTTTATTTATTTTATTTTTATTTTTAAATTTTTTTAACATTTATTTATTTATTTTGAGAGAAAGTGACAGAATGTGAGCAGAAAAGGGGCAGAGAGAGAGAGAGAGAGAGAGAGGGAGAAAGAGAATCCAAAGCAGGCTCTAGGCTCTGAGCTGTCAGCACAGAGCCTGACACAGGGCTTGAACTCACGAGCCATGAGATCATGACATGAGCTGAAGTCAGACGCTTAACCAACTGAGCCACCCTGGCACCCCTTCCTTTCATTATTTTAAAGATTGGAATGGAGTCTTCCTCTAATTATAAATGAAAACATCCTAACTAATAACAGAATTAGACTCAAGAAAGAGGGGATTACATGTAACATGTCCTAAACACCAAATGGGTTGCAGTTAGGAGGGAACAGCAAAGTGAGCATTCTCAGGTTAAAAATCAACCATTTTTGCTATTAAATTCTTTTTCTCTCAAATAGTGGTTTATTGTTCCTTGATTATCAGAGCATATGCTACAAGGCTATAACATTAAGATATTTGGCAGGAAATTTTCAATATGTTGGATAGCGTTGACTATTTGTAGCCTTAACAATGTGCTGCTAGCAGAAATGTTTACATTGATGCTGACCATTCTGAGATTAGAAAGGGAAGAAAATTCTTGGTTTTCTGGAAGAAGCCTTTCCTTTTTTTTCTTTTGTTCTTTTTTCTTTAATGTGTACTTATTTTTGAAAGAGAGAGAGAGAGAGACAGAGTGTGAGCCAGGGAGGGGCAGAGAGAGAGGGGGAACAGAAGCTGAAGCAGGCTCCAGGCTCTGAGCTGTCAGCACAGAGGCCATCTTGGAGCTCGGAACTCATGAACGATGAGATCATGAATTGAGGGCAGGTTGGATGCTCAACCCGCTGAGCCACCCAGGTGCTGTCGGAAGAAGCCCTGTCTGAACATAATCTGTAATCCAAATGCACTGAGAATGGGAATCTACTCATCGATAGCGTATTCAAGGTTTGAAAGCCAGATTTCTGTCCTCACTGGCTAGTACCAGCAGAGATAAGAAGGAATCAGACATAGCAGAAAAAAAGATTGGGGCCCAGGAAGAGCAAGCCCAGCTCCAAAGCACCTGTGTTAAGCATTTTCTACCTTAAAGAGATGTCAAAACCCATTAAGAAGCTGTGGCTGGGTTCACCCTAGAGCAAAGTGTCAATGATCCTTGCCTCATCACCTACACTGTGTTTTTACATTGGTCTGTGCAGTGGAAAGCCTAGACACCAGGCAATGCCAAGTACGCCAAGGCTGACCGTCAGTGGACAAAAATCCCAAAGATAAAACATCTCTGGCTTTGGTTGTACAATAGGAAAGTAAATAAACCAGAGGTCTATGTACCTTTAAAGGAGTTGCCTATCCAAAGAAGCCCAAACCTGACTTATCACCTCTTGTTATTGTTCAAATCAGGGGAACACCTTACTTTCTTAACTCACGGTAACAGAAACAGCCAACACCTACGTTTTCAACTGAATTTCTGAGAAATCAAATCCCTTTTCTCGATTTCAACTAAAAGATGTAGTTTGTCTGGGCCATTTTGAATCTTTATTCTGTGACATATATTTAAACCTTCCCTTCTTGTTACACTTTCCTCATGAATTTGTTTCTGAAAAGTCTGTAAATTTCCATCACATGATAACTATGAAGTGGCAAATGGATTAGCAGCTCACATAACTCAAGCCAGGCTGACCTTTTATTCAGTGATTTGTTCTGGGAAATAGAGTTTGAAGGATAATGTGTATTCAGCTCAAAGCAACACCAAGTGAGGGCAAATCATTCACTAGATTATTAGATTAAAGATATGGAAGATAACAGCATTCATTGTAATGTTTACAGGAGGGAGACACACATCTGTTCCCAGATATTTAGGGTCAGCAGCTTTGACTCCAGGAGAAATCTGTGCCCTGATTCACACATTTTTGTCCACTATAAATCACATCTTTTGAATTCATATAGATGAAGCATTTTGCAAGTATAAAATGCTACATAAAAATGTACTGTTGTTGGCAATGAACAAGAAGAAAACTCAAATCTCTTGGAAAATTTTCTGGTGACCTTACAGTAAAGCAAAATCATGAATTAAGCAAAGTATATTTTATTTAGGAATGAACATTATCCAACTAAAGCCATACGTTACCTTTGAGTCAAAACTGCTGAATATCAGTGAAAAACAATTTTTTAAGTAGTAGTATGTTGTAACAAAGCATTACCTGAAATAAGTTATTTAAGACCAAAGCAAATCATAATAGGCTCATTGGCCACAACAAAAGAAATTAGTCTGATTTATCTTTAAGAGAAACAGTTCAAAAACTTTCCTTTATTTCTCCTTATTAAACTTCACTTGAGAGATAGATTGATACAGGAAAGCATTTGCTTTTTTAAAGGTATGCTAGTGATGTCCTATGCCTAATTTTCCAAGCAGCTCTACTGGCAAAACCAGAACTTAGCCACAGTTCTGCTAACTCCAAAGTGAGCATTCTTTCTTTTTTAAATATATATATTTTTTAATTTTAATACTTTTGAGAGAGAGATAGAGCATGAGCAGGGGAGGGCAGAGAGAGAGGGAGCCACAGAATCTGAAGCATGCTCTAGGCTCTGAGCTGTCAGCACAGAGCTCGAGGCGGGGCTTGAATGCAGGAACCATGGTGAGATCATGACCTGAGCCGAAGCCGGATGCTCAAGTGACTGAGCCACTCAGGTGCCCCTAAAGTGAGAATTCTTTTTTATACGTTGCACAGAATGTGGTGATGTGTTACCCACTGCCCCAACACACACTTGCTGAGTTGAGTGATCATCTGCCACTGAGACGCGTACTGATACGGTAAATGAGAAGAGGCAGCCATTTGCCTAATGGAAACCAGGCATCTGTGTTTAGAAGGTCTACACCTGTCAGTGAATCTGTGCATGATCCTTGAACTTCACACATTCTAGAAGGGGAAAGAGGATATTGGGTTTTGAGGAGCAGAGGACCGAGCTCTACTGGAGATGTAAAAGTACTGACTGGAGATGGGATCTCAAAGCCGTAGGCTAGCACAAGTCATATTTAAACACTTTGTGTGTTAAATGTTAAAAAGTGCTTGTGTTAAATGATATGAATTAGCAAGCCAAGGACGACTATTTTGCATTTAAGAAGGCACTGAGCCTTCTGGGCTTATAGAATCCAGGGTATCTGCAACAGAGGAGTCTTTGGGAGTTGTAGGTTTGTTGATTTCTCAGAAAACATCTAAGACGTTTTAGCATTACTTTTGCAAATTTTCTGGCAAACTCTGTTTGGAAAACTTAGAATATTGAGGGTGGGGAATCATCTGTACTTCACGGAAGGGAAATCAGAGATCTTGGGTGTATATTGTGAAGGTTAATTTTACGTGTCAAATTTACCAAGGCCATGTGGTACCCAGATATTTGATCAAATATTATTTGGGTGTTTCAGTGAGAATAATTTTGGATGAGATGAACATTGAAATCAGTAGACTGAGTAAAGCAGATAGTCCTCCATAATGTGGGTGGGTCTCATCCAATAAGTTGAAGGTCTGTATAGAACAAAAATGCTAGTTCTCCTTCAAGTAGGAAAGAATTTTTTCTTTCTGATGACCTTCAAACTAGAACATCACCTTTTTCTTCTCTTTGGACTCAAAAGGAGATATTTGTTCTTCCTGCTGGCGTTTGGACTGGAACTACATCATCAGCTCTCCTGATCTTCAGCTTACGAAATCAGCTTGCAGATTTGGGAATTGCCAGCTTCTGTAATTGTAAGTCAGTTCGTTATGCATCCTATTGTTTCTCTTTCTTTGGATAACTCCGATAAATACATATAACTCTACATGGTGAGAATCATAGGTATATTACTCCTTTTTTTCCAACTGCAACATTCATATTAATATAGTATATACATGTGTTTACTAATTAGTGATAAGAAAACAGGGGAAATAATTCTACATATCCATTAGTCTTGAGTAGGCTGTACTCTGCTAACCCTGAATAGGTATAAAAGTACGACACTCTCCATTATACCACCTACAGAATGCTTTTTTTCACATAAGTGAGAGTAGGATTTCCAGATGTCTGCCCTGATCATTTAGGGAATATTATGAGGAATCCACCACTCTTAACTTTTCAAACATGCCTTAGAGTAATCCCTACAGAATCGTTACAAATGACTGCAAACTCAGAAAAAGAAGTGGGCCTTGGTTTGTTGAGGTGGGTTGTTTTTGTGTTTTGTTTATTTGTTTGTTCTGACTATGTGTAGAAAAGGCTCTTGAAGGAGGAGAAAGAAGTTTATAGTGAAAGTACAGACTGTGTG
Source organism: Neofelis nebulosa (assembly GCF_028018385.1). Taxonomy (NCBI): domain Eukaryota; kingdom Metazoa; phylum Chordata; class Mammalia; order Carnivora; family Felidae; genus Neofelis; species Neofelis nebulosa. Next base: position 33,653,332 of record NC_080790.1, on the reverse strand, counting down.
GAGAACCAGTTTAAAAAGTCTTTCCAGTGTAACACAATTGGCTTTACACAATTAGAGGAAAAAGAGTGGGTGGGAAAGAATACATTGCTGATGTCTAAGAAGCTACAAGAAAGCCTGAACAAGACAGAGCTTGCTTATGAGAAAAGCACAGTTTCAATACAAGGTTGTTAGAGTACAATCTGTTGTTTATGCTTGACCAGCCTGGCCTCCTACAACCCGTGTGGATTTGGTAGGCTGCCAGTCATGTTATCCCCCTGGCTACAATAAGTTTCCCGCAAAGTCTGTAAGATTCTTGAATGACTACCACAGTCTTTTATGTATGGAATGTGGGTCAGAGAGCTCTCTCTTCCTTTCAAGATCGCGAACACTGAGCGCTGTAAGCCTGGATCTACCAGTGGGTACCCCCTGCCCTCCTCATTCCTTATCCTGGCAATAGGAGAGAAAGTGGCCAACACACAAACAAGGGATAGTGTCTTATTTTTATAACATCATCTTCAATGTGGGGAAGAAACTCAGATGTAGGCATAAATTTCAATTAATCTACATTTTCTTTAAGTGTAAAGATTCATGAAATACCATTTTTGTAACATTTAATGATGGAAGGCAATTCAATAATAATTGAAATCTGGGTTATTACTGCTATAAATCTTTAACAGACTTACAAGGGAAATTTCATTGAAAACAACAGAATGAGAGTATAAAGGCTGTAGCACCACAACCTTGAATTATTTTTTGAGGTCAATTTCAGCGACAGTTTCCAAATTGAAGTCATTGTCTTCTCTGACTGGGTCATAGGTCCTGAAGCTAAATGATTGAATGGTACATCTAAATGGTAGCTTGAGACAGGAAACTTACCTGGATGCAAACATGGATTTTATGTAACTCTAGGTTCTTTTGGAAATGATACATGTTTGTAATTCACCAAGCCATAGTCTCACCTCATCCCCTTCACTATCTATAACTTGGAGTGTAATTGGGTATTGATACTCCCATCAGTTGGGGGGATGGCAGAGAAGGAAGACAAGGCTGATGAGGGGAAATTATTATTGGGTATCTTTGCCTCTTGTGAATAATGAAGGTGAAGTAATTAGTGGTAATAAATGTGGTGGATATCAGTTAAAATGAGACTAAAATTGGAAGTTTCCACATTTTACATTCTCCTTTCCTAAATAGTACTTAAAAAAATAGGCAAATGTTATACTCATTATCCCAAAGGTTAAAATGGATCATAAAAAAAAAAAAAAAAAAAAAATGAAGGGTTTATCCCCAGCTTTAACTTGCAGGTTTGAAAAAAGAGAATTTTTTTTTTCAAGGACAGGGTGTTTCTAGAAACACCTTGAAAGATGATTTTCTTCAAAAATTATATTAGAACATTTATCAACATAAAACTAATAGTTTCTCCTAGCAATAAAGTAGGGGGATTTATAACAGCCTTTAAAAATAACTTCATTCATAATGGATCCTAGTCAAACCAAATAATTATAAAATATTGATTCTTTGAGGTATAATATTTCAGAATTCCATTACATGATGGGAAATATAATTTATTTCAAATTAAAGTAGAAATTTATCTCAAATGTCTCTATATTCTTAGCTGTCAATTCAAGGTTTTTGGTGTGTCTGTGTGTGTTTGTGTGTGTGTGTGTGTGTTTTAGTTAGCTGTTTAGATTATTTTCCCTTTATTCTTTCCACTGGGTTTTTTACATTTTTGATAAAAATCACCTGTTGTGATGGATGATTCTGTATATATGTGAAAGTTACCTATTATAGATATATATGCAATTATTTATGAAAAGTATTTTTTAATCAAAGAGAATACTTCAGCCTTGATATGACAGAAATTAAGGAACAGTACACAATTTAAAGTAATTTTATTTTCATGAAGCATTGAATTTTTATCAAGGGAGTGATTTTTAATTTTTTTAATGTTTATTTATTTTCGAGAGAGAGAGAGAGAGAGAGAGAGAGAGAGAGCAAACAGGTGAGGAAACGAGAGGGAGGAAGACACAGAATCCAAAGCAGCCTCCAGGCTCTGAGCTGTCAGCACAGAGCCGGATGCTGGGCTCAAACTCACAAGCTAAGCCATGAAATCATGACCTGTGCCAAAGTCAGATGCTGGATGGACTGAGCCGTCCACGTGCCCCTAGGGAGTGATTTTTAACCTTTCTGGTTCACTGATCCCTTTGTAAACCTGATCAAATGTATAGATCTATTGCCCAGAAAAATGCACATATACATCAGAAATATATACCACTTATTAGGGATACATGAACTGCTGATTTAGACCCTAGATTTAGGACTGATTTTAGGTCAAATCTGTTTTTTAATGTTAATTGTAAAACTAATCACTGTCATCTTTATTTGATAGTTTATATGGATGAACTACAAAATCTAAAACAACTTATTCTAAATGATTAAAGAATCATTTATATATTTGAATAATTACCTGGAAAATTAAGTTTAAAAAATGAGAAATAAACAGATACTCCACAAGCCAGAACTCTTATTGGAAAAATAGACACAAATAACTTATTTACAATAAATCATAAAAATATATTTATTGGCATTCTAAGAGTTTAAAAGTCTTTCTTCTAAAAGTAAATGAAAACTTGTATTTTTGTGTTCTTAAAATATAAAGCTTTTCCACTCAGGGTACTAACAGGAAATAATATTTTCAGATCAATGGAAATAAAAGCAACTTATTAGAAAAAAAAACACTAATTTTGACGTGTTTACAACTTGTGATAATATCAATTATTGGACATTCTTCTGCCCTCAAAGGGCTCATATTTGCAAAGAGGCAAAGACTCAACAGTATGCAGGAACATGCACACACACACACACACACACACACACACTTTAATGCTCTGTTAACTAATTATCTCTTAGATTTATCATGATAACATATAACACGGGTTCTAGAGAAATGGCTAAGGGAAAATCCTGGATTCTACCACTTGCCAAATGGCAAGGTATTTATTATCATGTTTCATCACCTGTAAAATGGGTTTCCTTACCTGTAATGATATCATGTGCCTCATAGGGCTTTTGTGAAGACTGAACATGTCATTTTAAGTGTTTATCCCAATGTCTGGAACATAGCAAGCACTCCAAATTTCAACTATGAATGATGCTGTCACTATATTGTGATAGTCGTAGTAGCAGTATTTGAGGAGTGAAAATTCTTCCAAAACTTTCTCTAAGGAGATAGAGGACCGATAGGTAGACAGACAGGTTCAGAGATAAGTATATAGATGCACCACGGGTCTCAAGGTATGGCCCAGGGACCTTTGAAGCTCTCCCAGATCCTCTCACAGGGTTCATGACATCAAAACTATTTCATCACAATACTAAGACATTATTTACCTTCTTCACTTTCATTCTCTCACAATCAAGAGTGAACTTACTGAGGCCAGAAGGCAGAAGCAAGTATGAGAATCCAGCAATCCTTCACGAAGCAAGACATGAAAGAGTTTTGCATGATGCAAAATAATGCCACCATTCTCACTAAATTAATTTAATAAATTTTATAAAGTTAAGTTATAATTTAACTTATAAAAATAGAATATTTTTTATAAAATATGTTATTACTATAAGTAATTTATATTTATTGTTGTGTTAAATGACTTAATAAGTGTACTCAATATGTCTCAGTTTTAATTTCTTTTTTAAAAAAAATTTTATGTTGATTTTTGAGAGAGAGAGAGAGAGAGAGAGAGAGAGAGAGAGCATGAACAGGGGAGGGGCAGAGAGAGAAAGGGACCCAGAATCCTAAGCAGGCTTCAGGCTCTGAGCCATCAGCACAGAGCCTGATGTAGGGCTCAAACTCACAAACTTCCAGATCATGACCTGAGCCACAATTGGACGCTTAACTGACAGAGCCACTCATGCGCCTCTCAGTTTTAATTTCTAGTATCTGTGAATAAATATAATCCACATACACAAAATTTTTCTGGTGTCCTCCATGTAAAAAGTCTCAAAACTAAAAAAGATTAGGAACTGTTGCTGTATAAATTGCTTTGCAAATGGACTTTCTGTTATTTAACAATCTACCAAGTACAGTTATCCATGTCATTTCAATATATCCACATCTACAATTCCATTTCTGCATGGCTGAATTGTTGAAATGTACCAAATTTATTTAACCTGACTGAGAAATGCTGATATTTTAGTAGAGATAATGATCGCAGATTGGAGTATGTATCCTTTGAGAAGAGATGAGAGCTGGCTTCAATTATAAGGATAAATTTTCATTGGGACCTTAACTACCAAGTGTTTTCAGTTTGTTTTGTTCTGTTTTGTTTGGGGTTTTATCACTATGTCGATTCCCTGAACAAATTTGATAACCGTGAAATCACACAAGGAAAATGGAAGGCCAGTCATTAATTAGACATTTTCTTATCAGCTCTAACAGAACTCCTATAATAATAATAGCTATGGGGAAAGAAACCGATAGGAAATACCAAACATAATTGCCCTTAAGTCCACGAGCACCTAATCATTATACATTTAATCAGTAACGAGGAGAGTTACCTTTGTTTACCAAGCTGATGAGATAAATATAAACCAGTGAATCCAAATTACAGTTTAGCTATGAGTGTTATTCAGTGATACTGAATCTAATCTGGAAATCTCTAAGTCTTTTAAGTTCCCTCTGATCTTTCACATTTAAAGAGCAACTGAAATAGTAAGTCATCTTTTCTTTGGGGGGATGGCATTCTTTTGTCCACCACACTCTTAATGTTTAGCGGGTCATTTTTATGGAAACAGATTCTTGATGACTCTACTTCTATATCTCAATGCCTATTTAAAGCACCTATTATGAAATCGTGTTAGATCTCCCCAAATACCCATGAATTGGAACAATTGTATGCATCTAAATTTACTGCTAGAAAATATGCTAGCAAATAAGGAATATCAGTTGATTTGCCAGAATATAATTAAGTTATCTACAGCAAATCTTGATTTTGAGCTTCGTTTGCCTATTTTGTTGACATTTGCATTCATGCTTTATATGCATGTTGAGGATCAGTTACCATGGAATAATCAGTGTGTTAAAAAGAAGGGTATAACACACATTCTTTTCAGCAAGGAAGGGTATAATGTTTGGGGTCGACATTTTATCTATGTTGGACACACAAATAAATATTCCTAAACCATTACAGAATGGAAAATCTAAAAGCAAGTGTCTACTAATCAAGGAAGGAGAGTACAAACAGTGCAAGATGAACGTGCAGAGAAGAGAGAAATCTGTCGCTGGGGTGTGTTTGTGGAGGCTCTGTGGCAGCAGGTAGGGTCCCGGTAACCGCTGGGGATGGAAGGCCAGGAGAGATCCGGCTGGGGCCTGGGGACTGGAAGAAGGCATCCCAGGTGCAGGTAGCCACAGGGCGAGGCAGAGATGCCTGTGGGTTAGGAAGTCTCGTTGATGGAATTGGATGGTTCAAAGGAGCATTGAGAAAGTGAAAACAATAAGTTTGGACTAGACTGGAAAATATCTTGAATGACAGGTCCAGATTTGGATATGACTAGGCGAATGATAAAGATAGCAATACACAGGAAGGAAATATAAGTAATAGAGAGAGCAGTAAACTAGAAGTTAGAGCATTTGAATTTTGCTGGCTGGGTAAGTGTGACCGTGGCTCATGTCCTTTCTGAGTCTCAATATTTAGAGTGAAAGAGCAACAGATGAGACTTTCACATCCTATTCGCATATTGCTGTGAGGATGAACTGAGACCATACATGCTAAAACGCTTTACAATTGTAAAGTAGTGTAAAATTGAAGTATTAAATATCATTAAAGTATTAAGTAGAAGATCATGCCCTGACATAAGAAAATACTTTATTTGCTCCAATGACTGTTGACAGAGATGCATTTTAGGTTAGAACAATCATATTTTAGACCTAAAGAAAATGTGAATAAGTACGTAAAAAGAAAAAGGGGATGGGGAGAGAGATCATTCATTTTTTTTCTTCCTGTAGTGTTGTGAAATGGTACATCATTTTAGCCCTAAGTTTAAGAAAACAGATAATAAGCAAATAAATGGGATAAGGATATATTCAAATGACCTAGACCTTTACACTGAGTTTTCTTTGAGTCAGGCCCCTTGAATTTGGTACCCTGATTTCAAAACTATTTTAGCATAAAAATACATATGTTTTTAATAGCCTCTGTTTTGTATTGTCTCTTCTATCCTCCATGAGAAAGGATAATAAAGACTGGACTCTATTATATGCAGATATCAATCAATATATTTTACATTCCACCAGCTTCAAGTTCTTGCCCACCAGAAAAAAAAATTTTAATTTATAGTGCTGTTCTTGTGGGAACCCTTGAGTGGAAATGTTCCTTCATTAAGAAAAGGAATGTGATCAGCACATTGGAATGTAAATTTCTTAGGCACAAGGGTTTCCTTACAGTATTTTAATAGACCTTGACTTCATGGTTCCCTTATTTTAAGAATTTATCAGGCATCAACAATAGTTCCAGGCATTTCTAATAAACCTATAAACAGATAAGAAAATATTAACAAGGTACAAAAGATTGCTTTTCGTTTAGATTTTTTGAAACAACCTGATATGTAACAGCATTAAAGTAGGCACGGTTTAGATTTCTGAGTGGTGAAAAGCACCTTTGACATTGTCCTCTAGTTTTATTTCTATGCTTATCCCAGCCATGGTCAGTCTTGGCCACCACAAGAATCACACACATGTATCGTCGCCCATTGTGGCAACAGCACTATTTCCTCCTGGAATATTAGAAAATACCATGTGCTTTATAGCGTTTTCCCACTTCAAGTCACTTTTTTTCTCTGCTTGTCTTAGAAAATAGTGAACTGAATACTTCCAGGGTTGCTTCCAAAGGCATTTGTTGATCTTGATTCCTGTCCTGGATCCACTGCTCTTTAGTTGTTTGACTCTAGATGAGACCTGAGACATTTAACATTATTGGGCACATCAGACATGATAAAGCATTTGAAAGTAATTTGAAAACTAATTACAAGTGTAAATTGTTCCTATTTGTAATTGTGTTGGTAATAGCCTACTCTGGCAGTGTATTTCACTCATTCTCAACACACACATACATACTCATGAGAAAGAGAGAGCAAGAGGGAAAGGGAGAGAGAGAAAGAGAGAGAGAAACAGTGAGGGAGAGGAAGGGAGAAAGAGAGAAACATAATGCAAAACTTCTCCACCATTAATTCTTTAAAAGTGTTTTGTTTAACTGAGTGGCTCAGTTGGTTGAGTGTCCGACCCTTGATTTCTACTGAGGTTGTGATCCTACAATTTGTGGGATTGAGCCCTGGGTCGGGCTTTGTGCTGAGCGTGGAGCCTGCTTGGGATTGTCTCTCTCCCTCTGCCCCTCACCCCTGCTAGTTTTCTCTCTCTCTAAAGAAAAAAAAAAACAAAATCAATAAATAAAATTAAAAGCGTTTTATTTATATTTGATTTTAAAAACCAGGAAGCAGAGGGTTCAAGACCTGTGACTCAGCTACCTCATCCAAAAATGGTGTAAAAGCTAGGAGAAACTGTGACAATAGTTAAGATCATGAATATGAGATAGCACTTTAAAGTAAATTAGTGTTACAAACAAAGTGCATTGTTATTATTAGTTATTATTATTAAATACATAAAATTTTTGTGAAAATCTTCTTTACAAGCCAACTTGACATAACAGGTTAGCCACTGTACATTCGATAAAGAATAATGCCATAAAATAATATGCCTAGCAGGATCCATTTGCTAACCCTTGGGATCTTTACCCCTAAGGGCTAGCAGAGCAGGTGCAAATGAGGAAAAGGACTTACCTTGAGGAACGTTGGTACATAGTTTAGCCAGATTGGAAATCTGTGTCCATTCTTCCCTGAGCATCTCTACTCCAAGGAATGACTCTAAAGGCTGTCCTTATGTCCTACCCTCTATTCCTTACAAACACGGAGACATGGAGTGGGCCAAAATTTTGTTTTCAGTGAAAATACTTCTTTGTAATCATACTTAGATTTGTTGCACACAATACATTCTCCATGCTCCTTTACACATGATTTTCCCTTGGTCTGCAGCATCCTCTTTTCTCCAGGCCCCTCCTTTGCCCGCTTACCATCTACACACTCATTTGTTAACTTCTCTATGGAGCATGGTGAGGCGAAGTGATATGCTTCCTGGGTTGGGCCCCAACTTGAATCCCCCTTGCCCAGGGCAGGTTTTGGAGCCCAGTCCATGTTCAGCCCCTGAGAGAGGATTTCGTGGATCCTTGGATATGGATATCTCCGCCATTGCACATTCCCAATTCATAGGCCTCCCCCAGCGAGCAGTAAGTTCCAAGGGCTGGACATGTCTATCTGGTGCCTCACTTTGTTCTCAGTACCTCATGTGGTGCCTTGTATAGCCTATGTGATCAGCAAATAGTTGCTAAATAAATAGGTACAGACACTTTTCCAGGAACATTGCATTGAAACCACAAAATAATTCTGTGAGGCAGATGGGCGATGCCCATCTCATAGGTGAGGAAATAGAAAGAACACAAGTAAGTTGCCCAAGGGTTACATAACTAGTACAACAAAGAGAACTTTGTTTCAATACAGGCCCAGGTTTTGTTTTCTTGTTTTTGTTTCACCTGGGGCCTTGGAGTTTGGGAATGGTTCCTTTGCACCAGAGCTGGAAGTTAAAAATAAAAATAAAATAAATGAATACTTGCTTTACATATAATTTCTAAAACTTCAATTCATGCAAAAAGGAGTATTAAGTTATATTAACAAATTTAAGTTTTCTCCAGCAACACATAGAAATTACATTTACCATTCACAGCATCTAGTGGCCTCTACTTTCTTTTGTCTGTTTTTATCATACTCTCCCAAACTTTTATAGTCAGTATTTAGCTGTGAATGATGATGAGGTTCAATAGGAAAGGTTAACATTCTCAATGGCTTTTTGAACCTTGCACCTAGGATCTCCATTTTCAAGAAGTCCACCAATGAACAGAGTTTCTTTAACTTTCCCACCTAAAGGTTGGAAGAGAGAAATCGTGTAAGGACAGAAGTCTCTGGGAAAGTGATAATATTAATTGAATTTTATCATGCGCTTACTATAGGCAAGGCTGCATCTCATTAATTCCTGACAAAACTTTCAGGATGTATTACTTTTATTTGCATCTTACATGTAGGGAATAGAAATGAAGCTTGGAGAGACTCAGCAACTTGCCCAAGAGAAACAACTATCAAATGCTAGATTTGTCTGGCATTGGAGTCTGAACTTTTAACAGTACCTGGTATTGACTCTTACTGGACCTCTGCAAGCATGAAACATCAAGGAGTTTTATCTAAGAGAGCATCCAGGATTTGAGGTTACTTCATTATGAACATATTAGCTTATTATATAAAAATAATTGTTAATTTCTCCTCAAATCTTAGAGGAAAACTATTCACCCGAGGAGATACGTCATGCTAAAGAGCCCCTGCCTTCTCCCCGGTGCACACATAACACCCAGTTTGACATGTACAGGTATAAAAACATTCCCTGAGAATATCATTTGGTTCAGCAGAGGTTTGTACCGGAGCTAGAGGTAAATAATACATAATGCATGAGACAGGAAAGGCATAGGATCAGGACGCTCTTGTAACCTCCACAGTTGTGTCAGTCAGTCACTGAGAAAGGCCTTCTGTCTACTCTCTACTTGGTGGAGAGGACAGGGGGAAGAAAACAGCAGCAGAAAGAAAAGCAATGAATGGGAACATTCAGTGGGGCGTTCTTCTTATCTGGTGCTGAGTCTAATTCTGTAAATAGAGCACTGCTTCCCCTTCCCTCCATACCATCCACGTTGCGTTATTTTCTAGTTGCTTTGGTTGTAGGGGATGTTGGCTCACTGCATACATTTGATTTATGATTCCGAGCTAGATTATGAATCCAGGAAATATTCTTTTGCCTGAAGTTTCTGTGTCTGCTTGCAAATTCACTTGGGGAGAGCATGACTTTTGTCCATCTTTCATGGTCGTGAATTTAGTGACATGTGCAATGTAGCAAGAAGAGGATGAAAAGAAGAGGAAAGACAGTTTGGCGTCTGGAGACCACATCCATCAGATTCACAGCGGGAGAAGAAATCACAAAGATTTCTTTGTTTTGTTTTGCTTAAAGAATTTGGCTTTGAGGATGGTGGCATTTTTCTGTCACCATGGGAGAAATTTCTTTGGGGGAAAAAAAATCTCTGCTGGTGAACAGTTCTCAAGGTGACCTGGTAGGCTTACAATTGAAACAAGAGGGGTCAGGTGCAGAAATGAGTGCTGAGGAGAATAATGTTGATGCCTTCTGAGGAGAGAACACAGAGATTTAAAAATAAAGTTGGAGCTTTTGATGTTTGGCACAATTTCCTCAAAGAAATTATGTTCAATTACAGTTCAGACCCGAGCGCTATCCCATGGTATGTAGGTGGATTTTCAATCCTCAAATCAACAGCAACAACTCAGTCAGATGGATTCTTTTAATTCTGAGGCTGAGAAAGTTGTCAGGACTTGTTAAAGTTGCTGGAAGATGAGAGGGAATTTTGTTCTTCGGCAGGCACGTTGGGCAAGGATTAGAAATATTAAAAATAAAAAAATACTAAAAATATTAGAAGCTCTAGAGTTGGAGCTGGAAACCAGTCTGTGACATTTGTTGTAAGAGGCTGCCTGTGACATGAGATTCTCAAGTAGCCTAGTTGGTGTTGCGACTCCCAACAAACGACCTTATCAGAAAGGGGTTGTTGTGATTCCCATTTTACCAATGGGAACACTGAGGTTTGAAAAGGTTGTTGGTTTTGTTTGTTTTTTTCTCTAAAAATTCAGGATTGAATCTACATGGTTTGACCCTGAGTTGTTACTGTTATGAGGGATTGCTCAGATATCCTTCTGGGTTCCACATATTTTTAGTGTTTTCATATTCAACTACTTTTGAAAAACTCTGGACTAAGCAAAGTAAAACGAGTTTCCTTTATTCCAGGACTTTTGCATTGTGAATTTTGAAATGTGGACTATATTTGGTAGCATTTACCACACTGGCGTTGCTAGGAAAATTGTAAGGTGCTGCACATCTTCAGGGACTAAAGCTCTTCAGAATGAATTGGGGGAAATGACACAAATGGTTGGTAAATGTAACCATTAGTTGCTTTCAGTAAGCCAAGCACCTGGCAAAAGGATAATTTCAGCCACCAGAGAAAGCTGGCGAGGAAAAATAGATATTTGCTGACCTTGGAGAGTCACCATTTACGTCCACCAGGTGAGTTCAGAAGGTGGCTTATTGAGTGATAAATAACGAGTTTCAACCACACTGTCTAGGTTCAACACCCGGTTCTGCCATTCATCTGATGTGTAATCTCAGATAAATCGCTACACTTCTCTTTGCTTGTTCCTCCTCGGTCAAATAAAGATAATAATAATGTCTGCCTCATGAGGGTGTCATGAAGATTACGGGAATAAATATTCCTGAAGCATTTAAAACAGTTACTGATATTTAGTAATTGACAGCTAAGAGTTTATTAAATAAATTCCACAAATCTGGCCTTATTGACCTGGCATGGATTAGCTCAAAAAACAACAACAACAACAACAAAAACCCCACAAAACCCAGCACTAAATTAATCCGTAATCCAGATGAAATTTTTAACTGAATCACAACACCATGGGAAATAGTGATTGGATGTCTATAGGTCTGATAATAACTTCTCTGAAACTTATAAATGGCTAGATTACATGATTCCAAGAACATGGATTTGAAAGACAGAAAAGCCCGATTCTGAATCCTGGTTACTTATAAAGCTTGAGAAAATTACCTAAAAATCCCTGAGTTATGGTTTTCTCACCTGTTCATCAGAAGAAATTATTCTTACCTGGTACTTAAGTATAATGCATTTTATACTCTTGACCCATGGTAGGCATTTATTAAACCATAGATCCTCTTTATTATTCCTTTGCTATTGCTAACAAAATGATGCTATTGCCTTGTTAAGTAATGTGAACTCGACTGCCCACTGGCCTCTTACAATACTGGCCACTTAGTAAGAAAAAAAAAATTTTCGCCCTTAAGAAGTTATGTGAACAGCAACATAGTTGTCAGTAAACTTATACTCCTAAAATGGTACCAAATGGGATACGAATACCAGATGAGAATTTAAAGAAAAATCATAAAGTGTGCATTTTAATAAGTTCCTATCTGACTTGTCTTGTTTTCTAGCTGAATGCAATATTTCTATATTGTTTTCAATACTTCTTTTTACCTTCTTTTTTAATTAAAGCTTTGGTAGCTTTTATCTTCTAATAGCTAGTAAAGCTTTTAGCTGATTGATTGATATTTTAAAATAGCTGAACTAAATTACTTGACTTTCAGACTTGTCTATGGAAACTAAGCAAATGCTAATGTAGGATGCCTTTGCCTTCTCTCTAGTACCTACTTAATTCAAGTTACATTTTAACCTTTCAATAAGAAGACAGTATACTCTTAGCTAACTTCAAATCCTATTATTGTGTTTTGCCCAGTGTGGAAAATTTTGTATGTGATGAAGCAGAATGGCATGCCTCACATAGGCCCACTGATCGCTCTCAACACTAGTGGTGGGGATTCGGGATAAGTCTTGGAATATTTGTGATTGTCAAGAGCATGGTAAATGCAAAGGAAAATTTCTCTGTGAGTTAGAAGACTGAGTTCTGGTTTTGTCAAGTCTTTGTCTCTCGAATGTGATTCTTCCTCTGGCAGGGAGGAGGCCAAGCTATAAGACCGACAGAGTCTCTTGCAGTCAGATCTTTTTAACACCTGCTTTAAGTTGCTGGACTAAAGCCTCTCTTTCTCAGAAAGCTGTCCAGTGTATAAGAAAGTGTTCTGAAAATCTTTATTTTATTATTTTTGTGTGAAAGATATTTTATGTTATTTTTTATGGCTAATTCCAAACACAGGAGTATGGGGAGTTCTTTTAGATAATTGCGTAACATAAGAATTACCTGGTATATCATTCAGTTGATATAATATGCATTTTAGGGGCGCCTGGGTGGCGCAGTCGGTTAAGCGTCCGACTTCAGCCAGGTCACGATCTCGCGGTCCGTGAGTTCGAGCCCCGCGTCAGGCTCTGGGCTGATGGCTCGGAGCCTGGAGCCTGTTTCCGATTCTGTGTCTCCCTCTCTCTCTGCCCCTCCCCCGTTCATGCTCTGTCTCTCTCTGTCCCCAAAATAAATAAAAAATGTTGAAAAAAAATTAATATGCATTTTAGAAGACTCCACAATAAATAAAAATATGCAAACCCAGATGACTTTCAGTACATTAAGCCACCACATATTAATGAACATATCAAACAAACTGGCTGGATGACCTTTGCAAAATATGGCTTCTTTTTAGCAGCATTTCTTTTCCCTGAAAATTCACAAGGAGTTAAATCCATTCCCACATGATAAATCAATCTGTCATAACACCAAAAGCCATTACTTTATTTATTTATTTAATTATGTATTTATTTGTCCCAACAAGTGCCCTCCTTAATGCCCATCACCCATTTTTCCCTCTCCCCCAACCCCCATCAACTTTTTTCCCCCTTCCCTTCCCCCATGGTCTTCTGTTAAGTTTCTCAAGATCCACGTATGAGTGAAAACATTTGATATCTGTCTTTCTCTGCCTGACTTATTTCCCTTAGCATTATACCCTCCAGTTCCATCCACGTTGCTGCAAATGGCCAGATTTCATTCTTTCTCATTGCAAAGTAGTATTCCATTGTATATATAAAATGCATCTTCTTTATCCATTCATTAGTTGATGGACAGTTAGGCTCTTTCCATAATTTGGCTATTGTTGAAAGTGCTGCTGTAAACATTGGGGTACAAGTGCCCCTATGCATCAGTACTCCTGTATCCCTTGGGTAAATTCCTGGTAGTGCTCTTCCTGGGTCATAGGTAGTTCTATTTTTAATTTTTTGAGGAACCTCCACACTGTCTTCCAGAGCAGCTGCACCAGTTTGCATTGCCACCAACAGTGCAAGAGGGTTCCCGTTTCTCCACATCCTCGCCAGCATCTATAGTCTCCTGATTTGTTCATTTTAGCTACTCTGGTGTGAGGTGGTATCTCAGTGTGGTTCCAAAGCCATTGCTTTAAACACAATATGGCTTTCTGGGTAAATTTCTGAAATTATATTCTAAGTTCTTTCATAGTTTATTAGGTTTCTAAAATCAGTTTTGTAACTACTAATTAATTATTTTGTTTTGGCAACTATCAGATTTCTAAACCAGAGATTTCTTGTGTGACACATACTTCAGTCACTTGTTAATGACTTGACTAATCCCTGATTATGCCAAAACCATGAATTCCAACTCCGTAATGTTTATTTTAGTCTCCATCCATCCACTGCCTGGCTCTAACCACTCGCTTTGCAAGAGGATAGCTTTTTAGTTGGTCAGTGGGATAAATGGATAAAGGAGTAATGATAAGTTAAAGCAGACATATTATCTGGGAGAAAAAATCTTTGCATATGTTAGGCTCTCAGATTCTGATATAAAATAGTGATTAAAATGAGAGCTAATTAGTTTTCTAGTTTTAATATTTAAATTAAAATGTATCCATTCAATCAAAATATAATTTTGACATGCTCACCTGTATATAGATTGTTGAAACAGTAATTATTTGTTCCCATGAAAACGTAATTTATAATACCAATACACATTTATTGGCCAGTATTTTATCAGCATATACCTACTGACCCAGTAATTATTTGTTCCCATCAATAGGTGGGTAACCAGATGCATTCACGCCAGTGTTTTCTGTGTTACATGGAATCTTCCCTTACAAGTGCTCAGTGTTCATTCATGTTTACTAAGAAGTTTTGAAACTATGTACCATGGAGACAGTGTTCCATTGTGGTATTAATCTTAATTATTAATTATTATTTATTAAATGTTACATGGAATCCTCCCTTACAAATGCCCAGTGTTCCTTCATGTTTACTAAGAAGTTTTCAAACTATGTACTATGGAGACAGTGTTCCATTGTGGTATTAATCTTAATTATTAATTATTAAATAATAATGCCTAAAACCACCATCTTGCAGAGCGCCTGGGTGACTCAGTCAGTTGAGCATCCAACTCTTGATTTAGGCTCAGGTCATGGGATCAGCCCTCCATTAGGCTCCATGCTGAGCTTGAAGCCTGCTAAGTTTCCTCTCTTTCTCTCTCTCTCTCTCCTTCTGTGCCTGTCCCCACTCATGCTCTTTCTCTCTAAAAAAAAAAATTAATTAAAAAACCCCACTATCTTGGGGTGCCTGGGTGGCTCAGTCGGTTGAGTGTCCAACTTCAGTTCAGGTCATGATCTCGCGGTTCGTGAGTTCGAGCCCCGCGTCGGGCTCTGGGCTGACAGCACAGAGCCTGGAGCCTGCTTCGGATTCTGTGTCTCCCTCTCTCTCTGCCCCTCCCCCCGTTCATGCTCTGTCTCTCTTTCTCTGTCAAAAATAAATAAACATTAAAAAAAATTAAAAAAAAAAAACACCCCACTATCTTGCATGTGTTTTATGTTTGTTTTACTTTGTTCTGTTTCTATCAAGTAGTAAGTATATCCTTTTCTTAAGTTTTCTCATTTCCATGGTCTCCTTCACTGATAAACATGCCCCACAGAATCCTGATTTTGCTCAGTTTTCCTATTTCTGCACCTGTCACATTTGATCCACCCACTGTCCCAACTCATATTGGGAGACACACACACACACACACACACACACACACACACACACACATTTGTGAGTCTCCATTCTCTCCCATAATGCTGCCTTTTAGCATTCTCTCTCTCTCTCTCTCTCTCTCTCTCTCTCTCTCTCTCTCTATTACATTTCCTTTAGTGGCAGAGACCTGAGTCACATACAAACAAACAGCCGATAATAGATAATAGTATCAGTAAGAATCAGTGAAGTGCAGTTATTAGTAAGACCTAAGAAAGGAGGTTGGGGAGGTAAGGAGTGTTGAGGGAAAATGACAGCCAGAATGTCAGTTGACTAGGACCTTTCAGTCCTTCTGACTTAATTTGAAGTGAAAGCTGCTTTAATTCTTTCTCTGCTGGAATCTCTACCCAAGTATGGGCAGTGCTCAATGTTACATTAACTCAAATATTCAGTGAGAGGTTTAAGGTTTAAAGGAGGGCTTGACTGTCTTTCCACTTTTTACTTCATGGCAATATCACTTAAGTTTGCGGTATTTAAGCTGCATTGAATCATGACAATAATAAAGCCTTCAGCTTCCCTATTCAGCCTGTAGTTTAATGAGGCTCCATGTCTACCGGGACTCCCCCTCTGTCCTTTATACCCGTGTGTAATATGTGAGGTTGGTTAAAATGAACTGTGGTGTGGAAATATGAAGACAAGGTGTTTCAAAAACAGTGCCAACTGGAGAGAGGTTTTGTGCTTCATATAATGGAGACATAAAGAGGTCACATATTCTTGAATAGATAAATAAGGGCAAATCACACACTGCATGTAGCAGACTTTCCTAACCCTCGGGGAAGCGTATCGCACATATTCATACCTGTTTCACCAGAGCAGAAAAGATTGCTTTGAAAACTCATCAGGTAAATGGAAATTCAAGGATCCCTTTGCCTCGATAACTTTTACAATTCAAGAAATTAGAACCGTATACAAGTCACGTAAGCTAAATGACTTGCAGTTCTGTTCCCACTTCTTCAAAAGGTCAGCACACCAGAAGAATACCTCCTGCTCTCGAACATTCATTTAGACAATCATATCATTTGGTGGAGGAAACTCATAAGGACGTTCATAGTATTTAATCACTTTAAAAATATCACACCCACCCACTCGAACCCCTGCAGTCCTTGGAAATTCAGCAGCAACCTAAAAATCTTACATATTCTTGTCTTTCACTATCAGTTTGTATTTTATGAAAGCCTTATCGTTTTTAAAAAAAGGTCTAATTTTACACTCTGAATGACAATCAAGTATGTGGGTAAGAACAAAGAAACACCTTGATGAAAAGCTAAAGTGAGGAAGACAGAAATGACATTTTAATTTTCGTTGTTGGAAAGCTGATTGTTGTCAGAAGGCAGGGAGGTAGAAGGATGGATAAAATAGGTGAAGGGGATTAAGAGGTATCATCTTCCACTCATAAAACAAATAAGACACGAAGATGAAATGTACAGCATAGGGAATGGAGTCAATCGTGGTGTAAGTATGGTGACAGACGGTTACTAGATTTATCCTGGTGATCATTTTATAATGTAGGTAAATATTGAGTCACCATGTTATACATTTGAAACTAATATTATATGTCCATTATACTTCAGTAAAAAGCTTTTGTTGTTTGAAAACAAAATAATAATATAAAATTTGTCAACAAAGAACTGTAGAATTAAACATGTTTGGGAAACAGGTGTGTTTATATGATGACAAAATGAATAGGTATTTTTAAAATAGTTATTTGGTTGAATCTTCCACATTGGGGCAATAACTGAGTTTATGCCCCCATCCCCATTTTTTTTCTCTAAAATTTATTTATTTATTTATTTTTGAGAATCTCACGAACTGTGAAATCATGACCTGAGCCAAAATCAACAGTCCAGCGCTTAACCCACTGAGCCAACCAGGCGCCCCCCCATCCCCTTTTAAAATAGATCGTTCCTTGCTTGATTCTACTAGATTATGGTAATATGTTGGAGTAGAGTCTCATCTTTTAGTGACGGTAGAAGTGGGCAAAAATAATTGATAGTTATGTATTAAATCTCAGTTCATTAGCATCTGTTCCCTTGACATACTGATTTAGTGAAAAATATTTGCTCCCAAGATTGTTTTCAAAAGGGACACTCTACCATCATATAGCCTAAGATTTTATCTTTCTGCCAGAGTTTGCGTGTTGAGACTGCTCTTATATATTAGCTCACAAGTCAAGCAAGATCAAGACTGTTTCTGACATCAGCGACTTTTCCAGGTGGCAGGTTTCCCTCACAATTTAGCAATCTCAACCATGGAGATCATGTACCTTATCACCAATTGGAAAAGAACCAGAGTTTCCCCAAAGTACAATTAATAAAGACAGCTGGTTCTGTGCTGACAGCTCAGAGCCTGGAACCTGCTTCGGATTCTGTATCTCCCTCTCTCTCTGCCCCCTCCCTGCTCGTGCTGTCTGTCTCTCTCTCTCTCTCAAAAATAAATGAACATTTAAAAAAATTCTGGGATGCTGGTTTGGCTCAGTCGATTAAGCGTCCGACTTCAGCTCAGGTCATGATCTCACAGTTCATGAGTTCGAGTCCCATATCGGGCTCTGTGCTGACAGCTCAGAACCTGGAGCCTGCTTCCGATTCTGTGGCTCCCTCTCTCTCTGCCCCTCCACAACTCGTGCTCTCTCTCTCTCTCTCTCAAGAATAAACATTAAAAAAAATTTTTTAAATCCGGATGGTTTGTTTCTTAAAAAAATTAATTAATTAAAAAAAAATAAAGACACCCAGGATTGGTATTTCCTCCTAGAGAGCTAAGGGCTTTCCAGAGTATCTTTGCACACACTTCATGTGGTACAGATTGAGAATTTGCTTCCTGTGATGATTGAGAGATTTTTATGTTCCAAAACCAGTTTCCCCCATTGTAGTTTACTATTGTCCAATACACAAACACTGTCTTCATTCACATTTAAAATATTGCTTAAAACCCCTGTTGAGTTTGTAAAACATTTTTGAGACTATTTCCATGAGTTGCTTCCGACCACCTGTAAGAACGGTCTGTGTTGAATTTTCAGGTAAGGAATTTGCAGCTGTAAGAAGTTATGTGGTTTCCCAGAACATCTTGATAAATTAGAAACCTAACACAGTTGACTACTTCCTAATGTGCTCCCTATAGCAATATTTCTCCAGAAAGGAGATCTGTGGGATCATTTGGGGCACACTAACAGAAAAGACAGGCTGAATTTTAGCCAGAAACCCGCTTGCCCCAGGAGACATCAAGTTCTGTGTGGCTCTGACAGAAAATGTATAAAAGCCCTCTTCATGATTTAATTTGTCCCATTTCACCTGACACGTGTCATGTGGTTACTGAACAAAAACATCCCTCAACCAAATAAAGTAATTTGTTAGGC
Source organism: Neofelis nebulosa (assembly GCF_028018385.1). Classification (NCBI taxonomy): domain Eukaryota; kingdom Metazoa; phylum Chordata; class Mammalia; order Carnivora; family Felidae; genus Neofelis; species Neofelis nebulosa. The sequence goes on along the minus strand of NC_080790.1, from coordinate 33,634,279 downwards.
CTAGAATTCCATGCATCTACAAACTTGTACGTAGTTGGTATGTTATTGGTGATAAGATTTGATCTGTGGTTCATGTGAAGCTTTGTAATACTCAGTGACATTTTACTGATATTCAGTGGTACCTTAGGGTCAACCCTATACAAATAGTTTCAGTGCATAGTTTGAAACCTAGCTCTGCCCGTTACTAGCTGTATAGCAGTGTTTAGAATTTAAATCACTAGTTCGACGTGGAGAGAGAATATATCTGCTTCACTTATAGAACTCACTGGAAATAGGAGCAAAGGAAATTTTAGATATTCTGATATGATAGCCATTTTTCGTTTTAAAATTTCCTTGGGTTTCAAACCATCCCTATTCAGACACTACAGAGACAGTTTAAAATTGCAAGTCCTCTTAAGGCTGTTTATCATGCCCCTCTTCCTTCTTAAGCTAGCACCTTCTTAAGCTAGCACTGGCTCCCGTGGCACAGTGTTTACTGGGAGATTAGGATTAGTGGCTATTCCTGTTTTATCCTGGTCTTTGGGCTAGTCTCCACCGGCTGTGTGCAGTCGGGAGTTTCTTGAGGTGGGGTTAGTCTGTTCTGATACACAAGTATCCTACTAGTATGCATTAATGAGCTTTAGCCTCCCGATCTAGTCATAACCCTCCAGTTCGCCCGTGCTGCTGACTCATTCCCATGGAAGCCTAAGGAAATCTGTATCTTCCTGAGCCATGACTGTCACCCCAGTTTGGTGCCCAAAGTACCCTGCTCAGTAGCCCTTGATGACAGAGATACTTTGCCCCCACAGCAATAACCAGATGCACAGCTACTATTTTTCCCTCTCTCCTGGAGAATATAGGAATTTCTGGGTCCATGCCAGGGCGCGTGACTACAGAAGACAGCTTGGAAATGTCAGCCTAGGCTACTCTGTCGTTTAGCTGCTTCGTTTCATCTCCATGTTGGCACGTGACACTCTGAATGACACAGTCTCTTTCCACGTGGCCAAATAGTGGACAAACTGAAACATCTTTGCTTTCAGATTTTTTTTTTCTCGGCCCATCCAATAAACTTTCTTACTCTAAAGTACCATTCAGAAAGAGGTATTCTAGACACAGAGTCCCGTATCTCTGATTCTCTGCACCTTGCCACATGCCTTGAAGGGCAGAAAAGGCAAACTTCACTTTTTCCACTGCTAGTGGGTTATACATGTAAAGACAAGGGGTGATGTTTTTGCTTTCTTTCATATATATAAATATACATAAAGATTTGTATACAGAACATATAAAGAGATCTTACAAATCCATAATAAGTCAAATAATCCAAGAATGTTACTTCTCACAATGTCAAGCTTCTTAGGACTGCACGCGAAGGAGATATATAACTGCCTGAATACTTACCAGTAAATGTGTTTCGGTACATCATCTGATAACCCCTTCTGTTTGCATAAAATTATACACTTTATAAACCAAGTAAGGTTAATTAAAGTTAGTCCCACAATAACTGAGCTGTAGAGGAATGAGACTGTTGTCTCCATGTTTTCATTTAGAAATGAAACTTCAAAATTTAACATGCTTCCATTACATGGCATATATGTCTTCTGGAACAAAAGGGTGTGGGTGGGGGTTAATCTTTCCATGACACATAGTTTAAAATGTTATCACTCTTAGTTGCGACTGTGTCCTAGAATTGATCAGAATTTTGTAAATAGAGCAGTTGAGATGGTTCTGCTCAGTCACGTGTAAGTACTGACTCCATGAGCTTTCTTCCCTATCAACATCGTCCTTCACCCTGCAGGTTTAGCACCCTCCCCTCTCTTTTAGTAGAAGGTATAAATGTGCTGAGCAATTGAAAAGAGACTGTTCACAAGGCATATTTGGGATTTGGTTGATTGCAATCTTGAAATGCACAGAAGTGCGTAGATGTTGAAAGACCAAGGGGTAATATGGAGGCTATTGCCTGTAGGCAGCTTGCCTTGAATAGCAATGAAAGAACATTAATGGGGTTCCAAGCCCATAATGATCTGGATCTAGTCTTCCTGCGATAGGACACATCAGTTCTTACCTCTTAGCTCAGCCAAACTAATTCAGTTTTGAGAACAGGACATTCTAGATCTTTATCTAGACTTTTAACTATATTTAAAAATGTTTTCTTATTTGTAATACTCCAGGTAGGGGGATACAGCATATAGCCACTAGAGGACAGCAGAGAGCCAGGAGCAGGTGCAGAGGTGGGTTGACGCATTGACACATTTGGAGAAGAATCTGTGACCAGTTATCTCACCCCTGAGCAAGGCTTCCATTTAATTGGAGAAAAGGAAAACATCTAAGTGCTATCTACAAAAGTGGCTTAGGATGTAGTCCTCAGGTATAGTGTAATACTAGTGTAGAATTTGAGACACCAAATGGGACAAACAACACAGAAAAATGGCAATAATACAAACCTAGAGATCAGGCAAATGTTGACCTATTCAATAAATATTTCTTGAATGCTCACTTTATACCATGTACTCAGCGAGACTTCATAAATGGAAACATATAATGCGGTGCAAGGAAAGTAACTGGCATAATAAAAGGAGTATTTAAGGCAAATCCTCATGGATTAAGACACAGTCTGTGTATAATTTTAGATCTAAATTTTAGACAGGGTAGAATTTTAGGACTTCTGGGAAGATATTACTCAAGATGATAGTATTTAACAAAAAATACGAAGGGTAGAGAGAAACAATGAGAGCTAAGTGGAAAGGAATACGGTAGAATGGAAGATAAAGAAGGAGAATGTTATCAAGAAGCATACCTGAATTAATGCTACAAAATGCAAACAAGACATAAGAAAGAGAATGAGGATGCTAAGACAAACAAACAAGAGAATTCTGGATCGATGCATATTATTTGTAACCTTCTGAAAAATTGAAACTGTAAATTGGGTATTTCTCTTTTTAAATTGGAAGTGGGAGGAAAGGAAATGAAAGTGACAGGTGAAGACTACGTTTTCACAAGTTTGAAATTAAAAGGAAGGAGAGAAAGAAGACTGCAGAGTGGGTAACATTTTTAGATGAGAAAGAGAACATTTATGAAACTTGGATCCAGTCATTGGTAAGATGTGTGTTAAATGCCTCAAGAATTTAACTTGAATTTGTTTTAGAAAACAACATAGCCCAAACCGAAACTAAAATAGAAACACAAACAAAACTCTTTGTGTTTGGAGTGGGGGGGAGGAAAAATAAATTTTCCCTCTGCTCTTCTAGGTTCTTGGCTGAGACCCCCAGGAGAGAAACAAGTTTGATAGCACATGCCTCCTGTACACGTAGGGCAGACTCAGGAAAACTGAATAACTCCCAAAATGTCCCAAGCCGTCACCTTAAATACCATCTAAAGCTAAAGACAAAAGAAGATGTTGGGGATAGGGAAGCCAGTTATGGGAGGCTATCAGGATAAACACAGCAAACAAGGGTAGGATTGTTAGGCAGATTTAGATCATTGCCTTCTCCTTGGATGAGAGTTTATAGAGACTTAGTCATCCTTCTCTGCCTGGTACAGAGATGGAGACATCCTTTCAAATAGGGGTTTCCCTTATAAACATAGATGCCTTTTACAAAAGGACAACCTCTCATTTCAGTTTTTCCTCTGTTTGGTGTCTCTTAAAAATAATCAGCTAGAAATAATCTTTATGCCACAAAGGCATATTTTGGGGTGGCAAATTCTGCTCCCCCCCCCTCCGGAGTCCTGAATAACACATTGCAACCTGATGATAAAGTCAGCCCTATAGACTTATAATGAAGCCTTATAGGACTTTAAATATCTAAGTGGCCAGAGTCCAAAATGGCCTACATTATACAGAATTTTGGGTTGTTTAGTCATGACAAAGTTTTGTGTACTAATTGCGTTTGGTGAGTTGGATGTAGCCCGAGTAAGAAATGTGTTTGTAGAGTGCATTGGGTTCATTTCATTAGGCTCTAGGAGACATTACAACAGTGATATATTGCATTTATATACAAGTGTTTGTCCACAGAACTCTAAGCACTGTATCTTTCCTTCAATGTTCTGCATGCTTATTAACTCCTGCAATACCCTTGATGGGAGAAAGTGGTAAATATTATTTATTTCCTTTTTTTCTGGCGAAGGTACAAAGAAACAATGTAATGTGTTTACAGAGACACAGCAGGACTGTATTGATTAGCTTATAATGGGGTTCAAGGCACGCTGCCCCCAATATGCCACTTTGGCATATTGATTATTTTGAATTAAAGTTACTTAAGAAGCAGCTGGTGCAAGATGCATACTCTGATCTTTGCCCCCCTGAAAGCAGGAAATAAATCTTGTGTGAATGTTACCCTCCCTGTGCTAGGAGGTAGAGGCACATCCTTATCACCACAGATAGAGAATTTAGGGCCAAGAAGGCTGCATAAACTTCTTCACCAATATATACTCCAAGCCGAAACTTCACTATCTTGTCAATTCCTCACAAGTTTATTGTTTCCTTGTCTCAAAAGTACATATAGTGCTTTGGTCACTTCTTTGAGTTTCATATTTTAATGAGCTCCCATACATATGGAATTGGATTTTTCTCCTGTTAATCTGTCTTACGTCAATTTGATTACTGGATCAGCCAAAGAACCCAAAAGAGAAGAAGGAAAACGTTTTTCCTCGCCTACACTTAACTGGTATTTACAAGACATAATTCATCAGTGTGCCTAGTGTCTCCAGGAAGTATAATCACATTAGCCTCAAAAATAATCACATCTACTGAATATGTAGCCAGCTGTGGGGGAAAAAAAAAATCAGGTGTTCATGACTTCTGTAATACAAGTCTACACGGCAGGAAAAATCTTCTTAGGAGGGCTATGCTGACCAAAGAAAGAGAGTGGAAAACTGAAGGATTTAAGCAAGCACCATAATGCATGAATTTCTATGCCCATCTTTGCTAGACTTTGTAAGTAGACATAATGAAAGTCTAATGGAGGATTTGAACTGGTATAAAAATTAATAGGAGACAAAAGGAATATGAGAATACTCGTAGATGTGAAGACATGGATGTAAATAATTTAGTTCTAATTTGGACTGGGTCGCAGGTTAGTCCTTCTACATTCTACGTGGTGTTAGGCAACATGAATTTTAAACACTTTCAGTTATTAAATATACATTTACAAATATATGGGCTTGTTTATTTCCAGAAGCACAGAGGGGAAGGTAGAAAGATATAAAAAACTGATTGAATGGATTTGGCAACTCTTATTTTTTTATCCAGTTGACCAAAAAGTTGAATTATAAATTACTCTTCTTGTGTAATAATGGAACTAAGACGGTCATCAGAGGAACAATTGTTGGTGTGAAATACCTCTCTGCATTAAATCCTATCACTTATTAAGTACACATTTCCAAGTGCGTGTGTTTATTCCCAGGAGCTCAGAAAAGGTAGGAAAGTAAAAAAGTGACTGAATGGATTTGGCCACTCGCATCTTCCCCATCAGTCTAAGTGCTCGATTATCTCATTGATCCATAAGGTTTCTTCTTAAAAAAAACCCCAGGGTAAAATTGTATCGGGTTCTCAAAACAACTCCTCCCAGATTCTTCAGGGAAAAAGGTAGCAGGCATCTTGCCCAGCTTATCTCCATAGTAGATTTCCTGTGTGTTACACCCTTCCAACAAATTCCAAACAATGGCCTGGGCCCTTTGCTCTCTTTTGATCTTAAACTCTGCCTTGAAGGCAAAAAGGTGGCCTGAAATTTCAGTAAATGCAGTAACATTAGGTGATCAGTATCGCAGGGGTATGTAGTCGGGTGTTGAAAGGTGCTGTCTGTATTTTGTGCATTGAACTGTTGATTATAATGACTCAGATCAGCCTAACGCCTTGTACTTCAGTTTAAGGTGTACTTTTATATAAACAGCAATGTTGGAATGGTGAGGAAAATGTTGTGTATCGATCAACTGATTCAAAATGCCCTTCTCTAGAATGAGAAAGGTCATGCCGTTTTAATCACTGCCAGTTCAGATGACACGTTTCTCTTCTCCAAGCAACTCTGCTGCTTTTATGTTCAGTCAACTTTGAAGAATAGTCATTGCATTCCCTTCCATATCCTGAGTAAATTAAGCCAACCACGTAAAAAGAGAAACGGAGAAAGAAATGGGGTTCTCATGTCCAATGATATGACTAGAGACTCATATTGTGCAAAAAACAAGCATAATCTAAAGTACTGTCCTTTCCTGGGCATGTGAGAAAATCCTGTTTGACTGGAGGTATATGCCTTCTTTACTTGGAGTGTAAACTTATTTTCTTCTTTCTTGGTCTACAGTGTTTAATATTGACAAGGTTCTTTGTCCATGTTCTCTCTCTCTCTCTCTCTTTTTAAATCTACAGATATTTACTGAATACCTACCACGTGCCAGGGACTAGTGGTATAAGAATGAACAACAACAATAAATAGACAAATGACAAATTTCCTTGCTCTGATAGAAGTCTAATTCTAGCAAAGGGGAAAGTGAATAGATCTAATCAAGAATCACATTATTTGATGTGTTAGGAGTTACTAAGTGTTGATGGAACAAAACAGAATGTGGAATGCCTTGCTAGATTGGGAATCACGGTTTTGCACATGATGGTCAGGATATCCCTCACCCAGGTAATATTTAATAAAGACTTGAAGGAGGCAAGGGAATGACACATATTTCCCTAATATTAGAGGGAAAAGCATTCCAGGTATAGGGAACAGCCAGTACAAATACTCAGAAATAGGAGTATCCTGGCATATTTATTCCATCTGTAAACAGTCTTTCAGGAGTTTTGTACCATTCAGGCCATTTGTCCCATGATTATTTTTTGGCAAAATCCACAATAAAAGTAGGACTTTCTTAGGTTCTCAAATCTTCCAGAGTTCCTAGGCATGGTGGCTGGGTGTGTTCCACATCAGAAATCTTGCTTTCACATTAGGAGACCAGAGTTATGTAATCTCTCTGAGATTACATTCAGATGTGAATGCTTCATAATGCTTCATGGGCCCTGTCTTAAATTAATATATACACATAAGGAAAAACAACATTTATGTATGATATTTGAATTTTGCAATTTTTTTTCAATTCTTTGAAATATATTAGAAGGTTTTGCATTTTTTTGTTTATTTATTTTTGAGAGAGACAGAGAGAGCAAGTGGGGGGGTGCAGAGAGAGAGGGAGAAAGCGAATCTCAAGCAGGCTCCTCGCTGTCCATGCAGAACCCGACGCGGGGCTCCAACTCACAAACTGCGAGATCATGACCTGATCCCAAACCAAGAGTCGGACACTTACTTCGCTGAGCCACCCAGGTGCCCCCGTTTTGCATTTTTTAATAGTTTTAGCATTAATTGTATTAACTGCCAGCATTCACTGAGCACTCAGTGTTTCTCTGGCATTGTTCTGATTTTACATACATAATCTCATTTAGTGCTTATAAAAACCCACACCCAAAAAGGCAGGTAAAACTTTTTCTATAGTATGTCAACAATTGTTATTTTTATTTATAATTTCCTTCAAGGTTTTTTAATGTTTATATTTTAATCAGCCCACTGAGGTATATTCTACTTACAATCAAGCTCATTACTTCTAGGTATAGGATTCAACGTGTTTTGACAAACACGCAGTTGTGTGACTGCCACTGAAATCAACATTTAGAAAACGTCTGTTGCCACAAGTCCCCTCCTGCCTCTTACCAGTCAGTCAGTCCTCCCCCACAAGCCCATGGCCCCTAGAAAATAGCCATCTTTCACTAAGACTTTGACTTTCTAGATTTAATATAAATGGAATCATTAATTCTTTGGTGTCTGGATTTTCATTTTGCAAAAGGTTTTGAGATTCATCCATGTTACAGCATTGGGTCAGCACATCCTTGTCTTAGTGCTGAGTGGCATTCCATTTTAGGGATATACTACCTTCTGTCTAATCATTCACAAGTTGATGGACATTAGTATTGCTTCCAATTTAGGGCCATTATGAAAAAAAAATGTACCATAAATATTTGTACACAAGTCTTTATCAAGAGATATGCTTTGTTTTCTCTTGGTGAACACCTAGGAGTAAAATGCTGAATCATACAGTATTTCCTGTTTAACTTTATGAGAAATTGCTACACTCTTTTCTCAACTTATTTTACGTCTCTACCTATTTCTTCCACATTTCTTCTGTTCTACAAATGAGATCTCAAGTCATCTTAGTTCTTTACCTCGTCAAGTTCTGGCTTGAAAATGTCAGATTTTTAAAATTTTTAGACATTCTCATAAGAATCGAGTGCTATTTCGTTTGGGTATTAATTTGTATTTTGCACATAATTAATGTTGTGCATATTTTCTTATGTTTATTTAACACCTGTATCTCTTCCTTGGTGAACTCTCTCTTCAAATCTGTCCTCCATGTTTTAATTGGGTTGTTAATCTTAGTATTGAGTTTTTTATATATTTTGAATAGAAATTCTTTTTTTTTTTATTGAGAGAGAGAGAGAGGATATGCACAGTGGGGGAGGGGTAGAGGAAGACAGAGACAGAGAGAGATAGAGAGAGAGAATCCCAAGCAGGCTCTATGCCCAGCATGGACCCAATGTGGGGCTCCATCCCATAACCCTGGGGTCATGACCTGAGCCGAAATTAAGAGCTGGACGCTCAACCAACTGGACCACCCACGTGTCCTCCCTTTTATGTTATTGTTTTAAGTTTTTGTTGTTGTTGTTGTTTATTTATTCAAGTAATCTCTGTACCCAACATGGGGCTCAAACTCACAACCTCGAGATCAAGAGTTACATGCTCTAGTGACTGAGCCAGCCAGGCACCCCTCGCATAGAAATTATTAATTTGATAGGTGTTTTGCAAAATATTCTCCCAGTGTTTGGGTTATCTGTTCATTTTATTGACAGTGTCTTTTCAAAGAGCAGACTTTTTTTCTTTTTTAATTTTGAAGAAGGCCAACTTACCAAGTTTTTTGTTACGTTTGTTCTTTCTATATCATACTGATGATGTCCTTGCTCACTCCAAGACCACTTAGGATTCATCCTCTTTCCTTCTAGAAATTTTAGTTTTAGTTTCTTTTTAGATCTATGATCCGTATTGAGTTAATTTTTATATATGGTGCAAGGTAAGGATTGAGATTTATGAGTTTTATGTAGATGTTCAGTTGTTATGGCTTTGTTTGTAGAAAAAAATCATTCTTCCCATTAAATTGACTTATTACCTTTGTCAAAAAACAGTAGCTGTTTCAATTTGCATTCCTGCCATCAATATATGAAAGTTCCAATTGCTCTACATCTACTGACACTTATACTGTCAGTTTTAAAAAACATTTTAGCCATTCTAATAGGTGATAGATATTTTGTCTGTGGTTTTAATTTGTAATTTCCTAATGACTACTTCTCTGTGCATTTTTTAAAAATGTCTATTTATTTTTGAGAGAGAGAGAGAGAGAGAAAGAGAGAGTGACCAAGGGAGGGGCAGAGAGAGAGAGAGGGAGACACAGAATCTGAAGCAGGCTCTGGGCTCCAAGCTGTCAGCACAGAGCCCGACGCTGGGCTCGAACGCACGAACTGTGAGATCATGACCTGAGCTGAAGTTGGACACTTAACTGACTGAGCCACCCAGGCACCTGGTATCTTCTGTGTGCTTTTTTGATGTTTACGTATGTAGATCAGTTTAGGAAGAATTGATATCTTTAAAATATTGAATCTCCCAATTTGGGGGTTAGCAGAGCACGGACAAAGACTTATGTAGAGGGATGCAGAAACTGACTCTAGAATAAGCTTCCAGAATAAGCTTCCAGAAATGATGTCACAGAAATGGGCTGCCCGTGAAGCTGTTGCGTCACTGAGACCAAAAAGCTGAAGAATCAATCCACTGTTGGATACAGAATCGTACCGTCGCCGATCAGTTTTTTACCAGCAAAATAGTGGCCTCAAACCTATCTCCGTTTCTGTGTGATTCCGTCTCGAATTCACATCTTGGGAATTCAAATGTCAAGTGTGATCTGCAAACCTGATCGTGTCAAGAACCCTGGTTTCAGGCAGTCTTAGAAATTTAGGTTAGTTTTCTAGCTTTTGCCAGCAATAAAAACTCACTTAAAGACACTTGGGGTAGGTGTCTCAGTGTAGCACCAGTCTCATAGATCTGTCTCAAAAAGTAAATTAAGAAATTTGCCTTTTCAGTAACCAAGCCAAAATTTTAGCGATTAAGAGAACACATGAATAAAAACTACCATTTGCTAGCCTCTCCTGAAAGTAGGTGTGGCCTCGTGACGGAGTGCTGGCCAATGGGATGCATGAGAAGAATGCCTTACATCCTTTAAGGATGACTGGTTAAAAGGCATTGACCCAAATAGAAAGTCCCCCATGTCCTTTTCTTGTTTCGTCCTTTTATTGGTCCACAGTACAAATGGGATGACTGTGGCCCCAGCACCCATCATGGGCCATTGGGTGATCTTACACACATTTAGAGTGCCAGAGCGCAAAGGATGAGCATGATCACCATGGAGTCCTCATGCTAAGCCCTGGACTTTTTACTTCTGGACTTCTTTATGTTAAAGTGAAGTAGTCTCTAAATAAATAAATTAATTAAATTAAATAAATAAGAGAAGTAGCCTTATGTTTCAGCCACTTTAATTTGGGGATCTTCACTTATATGAGTTCACCATATTCACTTCTTAGTAACATGGACATCTCGTTCCAATCTCTTAAAAACACATTTGATAAGGCAAAAGTGCGTGTAAGTGTCTCCCTATTCTCATCACTCCAAATTAGGGACTAGAGTGGGATGTTAAGTGAGCTTTTGCCTACTTTCTGAAAAGCCTGTCTCTTCATAGGAGACATATTTATCAGTTTGTCTTACATATCTTCTTTATTTACCTGAATCTATACTTAGCTGAAGTCCTTCTATTTTCAGGTTCCAAAATTTGTCCTTTAAAAAAGTGTTGATTATTTCAATGAACTTTTAGTAGGATTGCTGCCTTATCCTGGTTTCCCCAATGTGCATATATATATATATATATATATATATATATATATATATATTATACACACACACACACACACACATGCACACACATATATAGTTTTTAATTTCACAAATAATTATTGAATATTTATTATATGCTGGTACAGAGAGAAAGATACCTTTACACATAGAGATTTCCCCCATAAATGTAAATGTTTCTTACAAAAGGGTAAGTTCTAGGAATGCCTGGGTATCTCAGTCAGTTAAATGTCTGACTATTGATTTTAGCTCAGGTCATGATCTCACAGTCACGAGATCAAGCCCCATTTGTGTGCTGTCAGCACAGCGCTTGCTTGGAATTTTCTCCTTCTCTCCGCCCTTCCTCGCCCTTCCTCAAAATATATAAACAAACTTAAAAAAAAAAAAAAGATAACTTCTACTCAGTTTTCAGAGCTTCTCCTATGTCTCTTGTTTCTTAAAAATAATCTGCCTAAAATCATCCTTATGCCAAAAATCATATTTTGGGTGACAGATTCTGTTCCCCTTCACCCATTTATACTTCACTGTATGTAACCTGAAGTATAAAACTTATGCTCATTTCACTAAATTCTTCAGATTTTTAATGTTATTTTTTTAATGTTTGTTTTTGAGAGAGAGAGAGAGAGAGAGAGAGAGAGAGAGAGAGAGCGCAGGGGAGGGGCAGAAAGAGAGAGACACAGAATCCAAAATAGGCTCCAGGCTCTGAGCTGTCAGCACCGCTGACATGTGAGATCATAACCTGAGCAGGAGTCGGACACTTAACTGACTGAGCCACCCAGGCACCCCTTAATGTTGTTTTAACTAAAAATAATATATATGGACTTGTATTGTGAAATCTAAAGCACTACTAAAATTGTAAGTTGTTTTTCTTAAGAAACTAGCCTGAAAGTATTTTATAAAAGAGCTGTATTTCAAAGAAAAGTATGAGACTGAATTTTTGTCCATTTAGAAACATCATACCCAGAATATACCTAGATGAAAATCTAATGAGTTCCAAATCTTATTTTACAAGTAATAGAATTAGCTGTGTGGTTTCCCATAGTCTATATAGAAAATAATTTAGACTACTCAATAAAGACTATATTTCATGCATTAAATCAAGTCAGTGAGGCTTGAACTGATCAAATAAAGTGGCATTTCAATCACATGGGATAGATAATCTATTAAAATAAAAGATGCTTAGTGCTGAAAATGCATTGCTGAATTTTTTCTGCCTTAGTGGCATCATGTTTTTGTACACATTTAGTTACTTTGATACATCAAATGTGTAGAGTATGTTTAAAACTGGATGGTTTTAAACAGGATATTATCAGGTGCAACACATATTCATTTCTATATAAGTCTTTCAAGAATATAAAACTTAGCTAATGAAGAGATTTGTGCATGTTACTACTTCTCACCCACCAAAGAGAAAACATGTAACCATGCTTGGTATGTTTGGATGATATTTGTTTGAATTAAAATCGTGTTTAAGGCTGGGGGAGATTAAGCAATGTCTCCAGTGACTAATGAGTTTCTCTCAAGAAACTGCTAAATGTTAGGGCACCACACTCGCATTATTTAAAAAACGTACTTAACAAATTCACTTGAACTAGAACAATAACTGCATTGGCTCTGTGAGAGAAAGAAAATGCACCCACACCCTCTGTGTTGGCCCCAGAATGCCAAACTTCGCTGTCTGCCATTGTTTCCTTTTCAGTTGCCATAGTGAGTGGCAGCACGGATTGCTAAGGTTCCATGAAGGAAAAAGGTTTCTTTCTTTTTAAACCAAACATTGAATTCTGAAGAAAAAGCAATATACACAATCTAGTATTTTGAAGCTTTCAGGAATCTGATCATTATGATTTCCTGGAGCATGCATGCAAAACTCTTTTACTGAAGATTTTTAAATAGTATTTTTAATTTTTTTTAAATTTTATTTGAGAGAGACAGAGACAGTGTGAGCAGAGGAGGGTCAGAGAGAGGGGGAGAGAGAATTCCAAGCAGGCCTCGAGCCACCAGCACAGAGCCCGATGCAGGACTCAAACCCACGAAACCACGAGATCATGACCTGAGCTGAAACCAAGAATCGGATGCTTAACTGACTGAGCCACCCAGGTGCTCCATACAGGTTTTTTTTTTATAAAACTTTCTGGCTGATTTAATATTTTATAAACAATGCATTATAGAAATTACATTCCTAACTATATAACCACATCAAGTGTTTGCCCATTCCCAAAACCCATTCCAAATATAATAATAATAAAAATAAATTATAAATATGACTTAGAAATTCTGCAGATGCCAGCTAGTTTAATGCCTCCTAATACCCTGACAAATGTATAATTTGATTTTATGGATATTCTTTCAGGAAATTTATATATATGTTGGAAGTCTAGTTTTTGTTTTGAAGCAAACACATATATACAGCTTGATAATATTCCCTTCTATGATCTGCTGTAACAAAAAAGATACTGGGTTGGTTACCTCACAGGCTCAGTAGAGCATGCAACTCTTGATCTTGAGGTGGTGAGTTTGAGCCCCACGTTGGGGGTAGAGCTTAATTAAAAAAAAAAAAGTATTCCCTTACTTGAAGTGATTAAAATAAGTCCCTATATTTAAAAACAAAACCAGGGGCGCATGGGTGGCTCAGTTGGTTAAGCAACTGACTCTTGGTTTTGGCTCAGGTCGTGATCTCACGGTTTCCTGGGTTCAAGCCCCACATCAGGCTCTGTGCTGGTGGTCCAGACCCTGCTTGGGATTCTCTGTCTCCCTTTCTCTCTGCCCCTCCTCCACTCACACTGTCTCTGTCTCTCTCAAAATAAATTTAAAAAGTCTCCTCTCAAAAAAACTAAAAAAAATAAAAACGAAACCGAAGAAACCAAAATGAAAAATAACAACAACAGCAACAACCCAAAAGGTACTAACAGATTTTTGCACTATATGATATGTGGACAACATACCCTGAAAAGCTCCCAATTGTGATAGAGGTAACAGGCCACTAAGAGTAAAGGCTACAATTCTCAGGAAACTTCTGAAGAGTATGGTCATGTAACTAACCTCTGGCAAAAAAAGTAAGAAATGAAGCTTTGGGGGTATATTCTTGAAAGGAAAGGTATGCCCTCTTTCTTGCCTGTCTCCAGTCTTCTCTGGGAACAGAACAGAATGTGGCAACCCAAGTACAATTTGAGACTTGAGGCCAAGAGCTCTAATATAGATATTATAGAGCAGAAAGCTGAAAACAGCCCAAATCCTCAATAAGCATAAAACCCTAAACGGCCGCCATCTAGATTTAGCTTTTTTCTTATGTGAAATAGAAACTTGTTCATGGCTTAACCATCTTTAGTTTTAAAATGGTTTGTTTTGAGCCCATTAGAGGTTCACATCCGGTTGTACAAATTAATACAGCGCTATCTTATAAACCCTTCAGCCATTTTCCTTCAGTGGTGACATAATCACAACGAGAAAATGTACAATTTTATTGTGTGTTTTAGTTACAACCTTACTTCGTGAATTAATATTTATTTGGAATACGCAACATTCAAGTCTCTGTCACAAACTGAGGCCAAACATATGTCCTAGCTGTTATACTTCATGCTACAGATTACTTAGAAATAAATACTGGGTTAAATATTTTAAAGTCCTTTAAAAATTATAATTGCTCATGGGGTGTCTGGATGGCTCAGTTGGTTAAGCGTCTGATTTCGTCTCAGGTCACGATCTCTTCGTTCGAGGGTTCAAGGGTTCGAGCCCGGCCTCGGGACTTGTGCTGACAGCTCAGAGCCTGGAGCCTGCTTCAGATTCTGTGTCTCTCTCTCTCTCTGCCCCTCCCCTGCTCACGCGCTGTCTTTCTCAAAAATAAATAAACATTAATTTTTTTTCAAATTATAATTCTTACATAAAATTGAAGAATTATCAGAGATTAAAATAAAAACTAGAGTTTGACATTCTCAGGCTGAAATGAAGCAGGGCTGGGGTGGAGGTGGGAGGTACTAGTCTCTTTTAGTGATGAAAGTGGATTTTACTGCAGCTACAGAAGGACCTGGAGACATGACCTTCATTCCTCAAACGATGGAGAGTGGCTATGCCCTCAGTGAAAGCATAGACTAAAAATTAACCAATACAGGAGGGATGGCCAGGACAGGAAAGGAATGCTTCTCAGTTTATTCACAATCAACTGCGCGCATACCCACAGTCGGGGTGGGGGGGGGGGGGAGGTGCGGATCACATGTTTTACTCTATGGATCCACTGAGAGCCTCTAAGTTATAAAAAACTAACATAAAAAAATTGTTTTTAATTGGTCCAGGCTAGTGATACTCCTTGGGCTTCTAGAATAATTAGATGTGCACAAAGTACCTCGGCCTCAGGAACAAATCAGCCATGAGCAAGGGTGAGCAGAGAACAAAAGTGAGATTGTATTCTACATTAATTTTCAAGGGATGCCTTAACAAATTGCCATGAAGTTAGAGGCTTAAAATGACAGAAGTTTATTCTCCCAGAGAGAGACATCTGAAGTCAAGGTGTCAGCAGGGTGGCACTCTTCAGAGGCTCTGGAGGAGACCCTGTTCATTGCCTCTTTCAGCTTCCGGTGGCTGTCGGGCACTCCTTAGCTGGTGGCTCCATCACCCCAGTCTCTGCCCCCTTCATCTCCTCCTCTCTGTACCTCCTCTGCATGTCTCTTATAAACCACTCGTCGTTGGCTCCACTCAAATAATCCAGGGTGATCTCATCTTGAGAACCTCAATTTCATTACATCTGCAAAGACCCTTTTTCCACATAAGGTAATCTTGGCAGGTTCTGGGGATTACAACAAGAGCATATCTTTTGCGGGGTCCACCATTCAACTCACTATGCTCTCTGAAGAATTTCAGATGATAGAACCAGCAGAGAAGTTATTGTATGTTTATTTAAAATAATCGTATTCTTTGATAAAAGGCACTAATATGACACTATGGAAAAACACCTACGAGTTTTGCAAGACCAAAGCAGAACTTCAGGTTGTAAATCATAGAGCCATTGAGCTAAAATAAATCAGTGAATGAATTACACAGCAAATTGAACAGCTG
This sequence comes from Neofelis nebulosa, assembly GCF_028018385.1. NCBI lineage: Eukaryota > Metazoa > Chordata > Mammalia > Carnivora > Felidae > Neofelis > Neofelis nebulosa. The sequence continues at coordinate 33,618,281 of NC_080790.1, read as the reverse complement.
CCGAGCTCATTGGTTATCTTTTTACATATATGAAAAAAATCGTACAAAAATCGCACAGTAATAAGGTTAAAAGACATAAAGGCTATAAGAAAGTTTTGTGCGTTTATATATATATGTATGTACAGATATATATATGTATGTTTGTATATGTATATGTATATGTGCGTTTATATATATGCATGTACATACATATATATGTATGTATATATGCATGTGCATACATATATATGTATGTACGTACGTACATACATGTGTGTACATACAGGTATATGTATGCATATATGTATGTACATACATGTATATGTATAGACATGTAGGTACATACATGTATACGTATGCATATATGCATGTACATACATGTATACGTATGCATACATGTATACGTATGTATAGATATGTATGTACATGCATGTATACATATGTATAGATATGTATGTACATACATATATATGTATGTATGCACACACACACACACACACACACACATATATATATACACACACACATACACACATAATAGAACTTTCTGGAGATACCAGAATGACTGGGAGAGAGAATATATAATGAGAGTTTTCAAGAATTATTGAGGTGCATAAATCCTTCTTTCAGGAATCAAAATGAGTCTCAACAAGAGTACGTAAAAATTAATCCATGTGTCGAAATGACAGCAAATCTTCAACACAACAAATAAAAAGAGAAGATATGAAGTACAACCACAGACCAAATTGTATTTTTTTTTTTAATCTACAAGTTGAAAACAGACTTCTCAACAGAAACAATTTAAAAGAAAATACAATAAGGGCGCCTGGGTGGCTCAGTCGGTTGGGCGTCCGACTTCAGCTCAGGTCATGATCTCACAGCTTGTGGGTTCGAGCCCCACGTCGGGCTCTGTGCTGACAGCTCAGAGTCTGGAGCCTGCTTCTAATTCTGAGTTTCTCTCTCTTTCTCTCTCTCTCTCTCTGCCCCACTCACGCTCATGCTGTCTCTCTCTGTCTCTCAAAAATAAACATAAAAAAAAAATTTATAAGAAAATACAATAGAATAATGCTATACATACTAAAGATAGGCCTTTTCAATATTTTTTATTTACTTATTTTTTATCTTTTTTATTTATTTATATTTATTATTTTTTCTAACATTTACTCTTAAGCTCCTTCCTTTATTAGAACTCAAAGTACATGGCTCCTCAGGCTTTCTTGCAGAGTTACAGATGTGGTTTAGATCCTACAACTCAGATGGGCACATACAGGCCTTGGATTTAGAACCTCATTAAATGGAGTCCGAGGTAGTAGAATGAGAGGTGCTCTTTCCTGGTTCTGGCAGTGAGCTTGAGTCAATGGTTCCAGAGATGGCTTCCTTTTTTTTTTTTTTAAATAATTAACTTATTTATTTTGAGAGAGAGAGAGAGCCCGCTTGCACATGTGCGAACAAGCAAGGGAAACGCAGAGAGAGAGAGAGGGAGAGAGAGAACCTCAAGCAGAGTCTGCACTGTCAACACAGAGTCTGACACGAGTCCAGATCTCATGAACCGTGAGATCATGACCTGGGCAGAAATCAAGAGTTGGGCGCTTAAGGGACCAAGCTACCCAGGGGCCCCCAGTGGTGGTTTCCTAATCCTTGTACACAGCTGAGATACCATGATCCTGGGACCAAAAGTGATGGCTATTTCCAGATTCCGGCAAAGGAAATTTTCTACTGGTGGTCCAGTGCTGAAGTGCTATTTAGGAGTCATTTTGAAGGCCCAGCATGGAACTTGCTTCTCTAGGCCTTCCAGTAATTTTATAAATACTCATTTCCCCGTATCAAATAAATATTCTTCTGCTTAAGATTGCTAGAGGATTTTGTTACCTGAAACCAAGTCTTACCTGGTAAAGTATTTGGTAGTAAAAGCAGCTGCAGGTAATAGATTCTTAAGGATGGCAAATTGATTGCTTCTCTGACATGGTTTAAAAGCAAGATATACCACTTTTTCCCCTGCAGAATGGCACATGCATGGTTCATGGTGCTCAGTGTTAAAAGCATTGCTAAATGTTTCGCCTCTGAATGCATGATTCTGGCAGATTACGTGGTGGCTTCCTTAGTGTAGTGTGACAGCCACACCAAATTGAAAGTCTGTGACATAGGCTGTTTCTAATAATACTGAATAATATACAAATGAAGATAATAGAGACAAGTTTTTAAATTCTTGGCTCAAGCACACTCAGAGAACCAGGAAATGTCGGTGATCCCTCTAAATTAATTTCTTTCCTGAATTAGCTGGAGGGCTGATATAGACAAAGATCAAACAAAATCCGACCCTGTGAGATGCTAAATTGCAGAAGACACTGAATTCACAGACTCACTGGTCCCTTGTGTCAAAGTTGATTGAGGAGAAAATGATAACCCCCAAAACAGAATGTGATGTTTGAATGATTTTCTAAGGGCAAGATTTTTAAAAGCCCAAACCCCAAAGAGCCTCACAGGGAAGCGGAAACATCCGCTCATCTCCTGAATAAGGGTCTGCTTTATTGGAGAGCTGAAATGATCTCAGAGGTCACCTTGGAGGGGGATACCAATTATCTTCATGCTCTATCACTGCTATCTAATTTCCTCCAGAACTATATTTAGTATCAGATTCCAGCATGCCACAGAGGCCCATTACAATGCCAAACCAAGGAAAAGAAAATTTACATGCCAAAATAAGTGTAGGAGAGTGGTAGATTGTATTTTTGTTTAAACTTATTTTCTGTACCCTCCTTTGATAGCAAATTAGCACATCCCTATCCATTGACTTAAGTCTTGGCCATATGGCTTAATATGGCCAATGGAATATGAGTAGAATTGGTGTATGTAAACTTCTGAGAAGCTGTGAGAGCCATTGTGTAGTCACCATCATGTGTCTTTTCTCCTGCTCTCAAACCAAGAATTTATAGAAAGATCCTGCCTTCTTTCAGCTTGGGTCCTGATATGAAGACAACATAAAGCAGACTGTGACCAACCCACAAAGGACACATAACATGAGAAATAGTCGGGGGGAGGGGGGCAAGGTATATGTATATGTACATCATCTTACCCATCATTACCTTTTCTCTCCAGATTATCTTTTTAAATGAAAATTGTTTTAGAAAAAAAAATCATGAATAACGAAAACCTTAGGGTAAATAACTTTATCAACTGTTTTCTTTAGATGACAAGATACAGAAAACTTTTGGGGCACCTGGGTGGCTCAGTCAGTTCAGCCTCTGACTTCAGCTCAGGTCATGATCTCACGGTTCATGAGTTTGAACCCCATGTTGGGCACTGTGCTGACAGCTCACAGGAGCCTGCTTCTGATTCTGTGTCTCCCTCTCTCTGCACCTCCTCCGCTCACTCTCCGTCTCTGTCTCTGTCTCTCTCAAAAATAAATAAACATTAAAAAAAATGAAAAAAAAAAGAAATAGAAAACTTTTTAGTACCAAGAGAGAAATTAAGGAAGAAACAGGAACCTAAAGTAGATGCTATAACACCAAAGAAAATCGCATTATCATTTCAAGCCAGAGAGTTCGATTATTATTTTTGAGTGAGAATACACTGCTCATAACTACTCCAATTCTGTTCAAAGTTGCCCTTTGATGACTGTTAATGAAGACAGTAAATTTTGTTGTTTTCTTACCAGTATTCTCTTTCAGTGCAGTATTGCTAATATTTTGGGGTCAAACTTTAGAAGACACACGGCTAAATTTGCATCTACCCATGGATGACAGAAGAAAACTTTCTAACACTGTGACACTGTGAAATGTGCAAACATGGGTATCGGCGATACTGCAGTCTTAAATAACAGATGATTGGTGCTGGGTGCTCTGCACTCTGTACAGAACAGCCGGGGAGTGGTGTTTTTGAGGGTGACAATTTTGGTGACGGGGGGCAGATGCTTCCTTACAGAGTCCCCAACATATAACAGGAGTAGGATTTCCAAAGTAAGGTGGTGAAAACAGATTATCGCCACGTTTCTTTTGAAATTTGCTCAAAGGCAAGGTGAACAAAAATGAGAAACATAATACAAACTCTGCGTGTAATTAAAAAGAAGAAATCTGCTCATTGTAACTAAAGTAGGTGAGGGTAAAGGATGGAATGTAAGTAGATGATCCATCAAAAAGAAGAAATTTCAAAAAAAAATAAAAAAAAAAAAAAGAAGAAATTTCAGACTCTTATTGCTATGTCTAAGTTCTGTTACGTTGATCACTTCCGAACACCTACTGAGAGCTGGGGACTAGAATATTATCAAATAAAGACTTTTTAAAGGTAATTATTACCACAGCAGCAAACTGATGCCAAGGCAGAGAGACTGGTTGCTAGTTGCTCATCCATTGTCAATGCTGCACCTCTCCTTACTAAGAGATCCGGACCACATCCACTGCAACAAAATAACTGAATAAAAGATTACATTTCCCAGTCTTCTTTGGATCCAATGAAATATAAGCAGAACCCATCAGAGAGGGTATCTAGGAAGGGTTTTTTTTTTTTTTAAACTTTTATTTCTTTAGGTAATCTCTACACACCTGATATGGGGCTCAAACTCACAACCCTGACATGGACAGCCTCAAGCTCCCCTGATCCAGACAGGCGCCTCTCTAGGAAACTTAAAAAAAATTTTTTTTTTTTGGTAATCTTTCTTTATTTTTGAGAGAGAGACAGAGTGTAAATGGAGGAGGAACAGAAAAAGAGGGAGACACAGAATCGGAAGCAGGCTCCAGGCCCTGAGCTGTCAGCACAGAGCCCAACGCGGGGCTCGAACTCACAAACTACGAGATCATGACCTGAGCTGAAGTCAGAGCCTTAGCTGACTGAGCTACCCGGGTGCTCCTCTAGGAAACTTTTTTAAAGAGAGAGATTTGTCCCTTTCCCTTTCCCTGTTTCCTCAACCTTCCTTTTTTGGATTAGAGATGTCGTGTCTGGAACTGCAAGTCGTTTTGTGTCATGAGGCAACCTCAGTGATGGAAAACACATGCTGGGAAAGGAAGAGTAGAAAAATAAAGAGGGACAGTATTCCCTAATGCCGGTGAAGCTGCCATACCCGGGCTGGAGTCCTTATGTTCACCATTTCTGTGAGACAAAATTAAGCTTCCCTCCCTTTAAGCCCCTTTATTTTTGGGTGTTGCATTATATGCTGCTAGCTAAAGTCAGTCCTAACTGGTACAGAGGCCTATAGTGATTTCATGTGGCACACAGTAAGAATGTTCTTAGAAAGGCTGGTGATAGAGTGAAAACCAAGCATTAAGCCTTTAAAAGAATAGGAATTCAGACTTAAGCACAGAGCCTTCCCGGAGAAACATTTTTCAGCGAGTTTATTTTTTTGGATAAGAAGTTTCTCTCTGTTGGTTTTATGATTATGTTTCTCTTCTCTATCATCAAACAGAGTGGCTTTTGTTTGTTTCCCATGAAGCAGATAGAAAATTTGAGTCCTTGCTTTGACCATGGTTTTTCCCAGTGTCATGAGGCCTAAGCTTTGATCAAAATTTTTGTCAGCATTGCATGTCGCAGGCTGCCGTGCGGTAATGAACGGTGGACGATTGCCCTGCTCATTCTGTTCATAGTCAATAAAAATGCCATTGTGTGTGTGTTTGTTGGCACTGCCTGCATATGTGGGTCTAAGGGTTAGGGGAGAGGAGCAGCGATAGCTTTTCTTACTTGAGTTAATTTCAAGGCTTCCTTTTCAAAGACTTGTTGAGGTCTTGGGTATTAAAACTCACATATATATACATATGTATACGTACATATACACACACGCGTATATATATGCACACACTGTCCTGGCTTCCAGTAACTTCAGAGACTTTATCATCCTTGTGCCCAGTGAAGATACACAAATGGTCCCCCAAATATTTAACAAAGGTATATGCATGTTTTATATATATAGGTCAGAGGAAATTTTTTTCTCTCTGTATATCGCCTCACATAGCTCACTGCTGCACCAATGTGATATGATAGGGACAAAGAGAAGATGTGACGTGGTTGGTAGGGGTCGTTACAAAGAGAAACAGAAGAAAGGTATTTGCCCCTGGAAATATACTACCCATCTCTTTATGAGATTTTGCCAACACATATATTTCAAAACCAGCCAGCAACACCAAGGGATCTGGACTCGACTGAACTTCTGCTGTTTGAGTTTTTTGCCACATCCACAAGAATGACGAGATCTTGTAGTTCCTACACGTTGACCAGATAAAGGAGAAGAAGGAGTAAGCATTATTATCACCAGGTATCACTGTCAAAGAAAGAGGGAAATTTAGCCTGGAAATCCATACTTAATTTCTTCTGGAACGCAGAAGACTCTCCCAATTTGGTAGATGCTTATCTACCATTTTCACTGAAATACTATTTTCCCAAGGGAAGATGAGAGGAGAGAAAGAGAAGATCCACAATATCTTTAAATGCAAAGCGTCTCCAGCCATCTTTATTTTCATTCTCTCTCAGCTTCATTTTGGCAGTCTTGTCCTCCTTTAGAGGATGGGAAGAAAGCAACCAGGCCAAGCATTTATTCCCTGGGTGGAAAAGTCAACGGAGGCTTGTGTGAACAGTAATACTAGGGGCACAGTGATTCCCAGGGGCACAGTGGTCCCAGGTGTGCCTAAATAAGCACCATATGTAGGCTACAGACTGGGTATTCAGGATAGAGGGGGCTGAGCAAGATGGAGAATTTTACCGTACTTGCTGGGCCAAACTACCATATTATAATAATAACCTTAAATGTTTGCTAGATTATACCCATATTGATATAGTTGATTATCAAATGTTTCTCTGTCCTAGCTCACATAGAAACCCTCTGCAAGCTCTCAGTGATCCTGGTCCAAGGGTATACTAGGCTGCTTGATGCTGTTCCACCCAACATGGATGCACTATCAGTGTTTAAATGTTTTTTGTCTGTTTGCATAGTTTCTATTGCTTGGACTCAAGCACACTGATATTTTGCACTGCAATGTCTAATATGCTACATTCCCATTTATTACGGTTTTTTTTTTTACCTCAGACATATTTCTGTACCCATGTTTTAACATCTTCCATATCTCTATGTAATATGCTTGATTTTCTTCTACCTTTTTGGAAATATGGTTTTGAGTAATAATAATAGCTTTTTTGATATCACCGTCTAGTGTTTCTATATCATGTATCTGTGACATTTCCGGGTCTATTTTATCAGTTGATTTTTCTCATCATAAGTTGTGTTGTCCTGTTTTTATATATTTTGTAATCCATATATATATAATTGAGAGAGAGAGAGAGAGAGAGAGAGAGCACACTAGTTGGGGAGAAGGGCAGAGAGAAACAGTGAGAATCTTAAGCAGGCTCCATGCTCAGCACAGAGCCTGAGGCGAGGCTCGATCCCACAACCCTGGGATCATAACCTGAGCCAAAATCAAGAGCTGTACCCTCAACCATCTAAGCCATCCAGGTGCCCCATATATGTGACAATTCATTATTGGATATGGACATTGTAAATTTGTTGAATATCTGGTACATTTTTATTCTTATAAATATCATTGAGCTTTGTTCTGGGACACAGTTTTCAACGTTTTTTTGTTTTTTTTTTTATTTATTTTTGGGACAGAGAGAGAGACAGAGCATGAACGGGGGAGGGGCAGAGAGAGAGGGAGACACAGAATCGGAAACAGGCTCCAGGCTCCGAGCCATCAGCCCAGAGCCTGACGCGGGGCTCGAACTCACGGAGCGCGAGATCGTGACCTGGCTGAAGTCGGACGCTTAACCGACTGCGCCACCCAGGCGCCCCTGGGACACAGTTTTAAAAAAAAACACCACCAACAACAGTTGATTCTATAAAAGCTCTACTCTGAGTAATTTTTGCATTAAGTTATAAGAGTTTTCACTCTGGCTAAGAAGACACAAACCATTTCTCGTCCTGTGTAAGACTTCTGGTTGTCTGTTTCTTTTGGATGGTTTTTGTCTTGACCTCGGGTATTTTTATCATACATATTCATTAGTTCTCATTGAAGACTAGAGGGAGACTCTTGGCCACATTGGCTCCCCTAGATACCCAGCTTCGTCTCTTCAATTCAGAGAGATGGTCTAATTCCCCCCATCCACCCCACCCCAGTCCTCCTTGCTGTGACTTGGAAGTTATCTCTAGGTAGTAAGCTGAGTCAATTATAGGGCTCATCTCGTTTGACTCCCTTCTTTGAAGAATCACTGTCCTGCATTATCTAACATACAATGTCTAGAAACCATTATCTTCACATATTTTTTTTTCTTTTTTGTTGTATATGCACTTTCTTGTGTCAAAACCTTTGATTGATGTGTTGTTTTGCTGCATGTTTTATGCATTTTTTATAACGTGGCATGTGCTATTTAGAGAAAGTGTGTGTTAGAAGTTTTGGCACAAGTGCTTTAAAAAAGTCACTGCTTTTGCCTCTTGGCTTCCTATATTTATGTTTTCATTTTCTTTTTTATGATTTTTTCAGGAGGTAGAGGTTTCTCATCTTCCCGATATTGGCTGATGTCTTATTTTATTTCTACATGAATACAACTGAATCAGCTATAACTTTGAGATGGGTTGGTTGTGTTACTTGGTCACCAGGATTAGTAAATACTAAGTAGTGCAACTGGGACCTAATGACTGATAAGAACAGTTTTACAAGTTGTTCTTACTTAGAATCATATGATTGACTATAACTTCTTCTGGTTTGAAGACGTTTTGCATTACCCATGTACAATTACAATCTTTCTTTTATCTCAGCCTGGATTAATATACCTTAATATGATTCCTACTGACAAGAACTGGTCTCTGTCTCAGACTCTGTCAGACTGTTTTTTTTTTTAAACATTTACTTTAATTATATTAATAGCAATAAAAGTAATAAAAGTCAGCAACTATCTAACTTTATGGGTTTTTAATACCAACTATAATTAAATGCAGAGTGGCTTACAAAAGATTTTCATAAATATACTCCTTTATTTGAAGAATTCATCCAGTAAACTAACTCTGTGATGCATGGCAGGGACCAAAAATCCCTTTGCACAGCTAACATTGAACTTGATTTGGAATGTCTTTTTACAAAAGCACTGTTGCAATAGCATATGTAGCTTCTTATAAAGGAAGAATTTCTTGATTTCATGAAAATTGGCTTCTCTTAATAGGGTTCTATTTTTAAAAAAACTATATATTTTTTAAAGTTTTTATTAGAAACAAAAATAGAAAGCAGTTTGGAAATTTGCCAGGGTCAAGCACTATCAGTTAACTGTGTGGAACCTTCTTGAATGGACAAAATAAAAATTATAGACACTAGTTATAAAATCTTAAAGCCGTTACAGCTCAGACCCCTATGCCTTCCCTGTCCAATAAAGTAGCCATAAGTAGCATGTGGATATACAATTTAAATTAGTAAGCATTCAATTCCACTAGCCACACTTCAAAACTATGCAGTAAATGATATAGAACCACTAAACAATGAGATAAAAAGAATTATTAATAACATCATATGTCCAAGAAGGTAGAAGAAAATCAAGCAGGTTACACAGAGATATGGAAGATGTTAAAAAATATACAAATCAAACTTCTGGGCAAAAAAAAAAAAATACGTCTGTGGTGAAAAATATACTGGATGGCAATGTTGGGAATGTAGCAGTTTAGACACTATAAAGGAAAATATCAGTGTGCTTGAAGTCCAAGCAATAGAAACTATGAAAAGGAAACACACACACACACACACACACACACACACACACACACTAAAAAATATTAATGATGTATCCATGTTAGGTGGAACTATGTGAAACAGCCTAGTATACTTGCTGTTGGAGTCTCAAAATGATGGTGCGGATAATCTTTTCAGCAAGTGGTTTTGGAGCAATTGGATAAACATATGTGAAAATGAACTTTGACTCTTACTTTAAATTGTATGTAAAAATTAATTCAGAATAGATCATGGACCTAATTATCAAAAATAAACCTAAACATTTTAGCAGAAAACATAAAACCTTAGTGACCTTAGACTTGGCAAAGATTTCTTTAAGCCAACACAAAAATCATGAATTATGAAAGAAAAAACATAAATTGAACTTCATTCAAAGGAAAAATGTTTGCTCTTCAAAAGACACATTAAAAAAAGGCAAGTCACAGCGTGGGGAAAATATTTAGAAAGTCTACATGTGACAAAGAATTTATCTGTAGAATAGATAAAGAATTCTTATAACTTAATCATAAGAGGCAAAAAAGAAAAAAATTAAAAATGAGGAAATATTTGAATAGACATTACACCAACGTAGATACCTGAATAGTAAATAAGCACATGGAAAGATATCCACCCAGTATTATTAGTAATTTACGGAAAGGCAAACTATGCTTACAATGAGCTACTGTTGACATACCGACCAGAATGGCTACAATTAGAAAGATTAGGAGTACCTGGGTGGCTCAGTCAGTTAAGCTTTCAGCTCTTGGGTTAGGCTCAGGTCATGATCTCACAGTTCCTGGGTTTGAGCCCCGTGTCGGGTTCTGCACTGACAGCATGGAACCTACTTGGATTTCTCTCTCTCCCTTTCACTCTCTGCCCCTCCCCCGCTCTTTGTCGCTCAGCATAAATAAACTTAAAAAAAGAAAGAAAGAAAGAAAGATTAATTATGCCCAGTGTTGGTGAGGATGTGAGCATCTAGAACTCTCAAGCACTGCTGTTTGGTATATAAAATGGTAGGCATTCCAAAAGTAAGAATATTCCAAAGTATACACCCTTGGAAAACAATTTGGTGGTACCCAGGAAGTTAAGCATATGCTCGCATGTGATCTATTCCACTGTATGTACTCCATTCCTGTGGTACTTATTCAGTATCATTATTGACCCAGTTCTGGGTAAACATTTATTGTATCAAATGCAATCTAGGCAAAATTCAACATTCAGTCAACAGAAATGTCAACGCCAGTGTAAACAAAATAAAATACAACGCGTAAAATAAACCTAATGTGTAAAAAAAGTTGCTCTCGTTCCTACTAGTCTTTGACAAAGAAGCCTCATATTTCTTTCCTGGTGTCAAGCTGTAGTTCCTGTCCTTCTCTGCTCAGCCTGGGGGCGCGGCTGATGGGAAAATGTGGTGCAACAGCATTGGCGGCTTTGGCTTCCACTTATGGCACCACTGCCTTTTGTTACACGTGGCCCATCATTTTCTCTCTCTGCCTAAAACGGAAAGGTATGAGACTCCATAAAAAAATTCAATAACTCAATGAGTCCTAACAGAAAAGTGAATAAAAATAATACGTTAATTAAAGTTCTCAGAGCCTAGTCATTTTTTCAATATCATGGCTCTTGGCCAATGTTTTTACACCTGTTTTAGCTTAGCAGAATTGAGAAAACAATGGCCAACTGAATAATAACAAAAACAAGTCTACTGATTCTCTCTACATTTTGAGAACTCTAAATAAGGTATGTTGTAGAGAATTATGTAGGTGGAGAAATGCTTGATTGAGCAATAATCTTATTTGGGATGTAAAAGTAATTTAGCTTCTATGCGCTATTGCAGTGACCTAGAATTTAAGAAAAGATATCAAGTTAAGAGACAGTGTTCAGCTCACTGTCAAGAACTGCTACTCAACATGAAACTTATTTTCTCTGTGTTTGCTTCTGTGTTTCTATAGGTCATGGTAACCTGAAAAGTTAATTTTAACTATTCTCTCTAAGGAATTGCTGAGTAAACCCACACAATTGTGACCCTAACCATGTGCCTTTATCCTTGTTTTGGTAGGGGTTTATCCTGCAAATGCATTCACAATAAAACAGAGGTAAGGGGAGAAAAAAAATCCTCTGAATAATTTATAACAAAATTTGCCTCTTCCTGAAGAATTGTGGACAAAAGTCAGAGGAGTTCCACTGCTGTCTTTTCCTGTTCAATAAAATTCTGGAAGTGATATTTTTAATTTACTTGGTCTAGAGAGGAATAAAAGAAGTAGGGCTTTCCAGTAACGCAGTAGCTTTGGACTGCTTAATGTGCATAAGCGTCCCTAGGGAAGCTTGGTAAGCACAGGGCACCTACTTACAGGGTATGGAGCTGGAACATGCATTTTAACAAGTGGCCTGAGGATTATTCTTTCAAAGCATGATCTCCTGTTGGCCACTCTTGGTTTCATTCAAGTGAATATTAGGTAAATCCCTTTCTTTGGAATTTTCATGCTAGCAAGTCTTTTAGGAAGGTGCTCATGGATTTCGGACAGTAAGACCTCCAACTCCAATACACAAACTTTTTATACATTGTGACTGGTCAAAGGGCTTAACTTCCATTAGAAGCACCACAGAGGTGCAAAATGTAGGTAGCCAGTGAGCTGGTAAAATCAACTAATCCTCCTAAGGAGATGTATTCAGTTGACCTGTCTTCAAGTTAAATTTCAAAAAGCTAGCTAATTCCATCTCTTTGTGCATGTATGTATGGCGCCATTGTTGAGAAATCAGTTTTACATGATGCCATCACATCAGGTTAATAGTTGTCTCCCACTGTTTAACACTAACAATGAGCAAGAAATGAGTAATAGTTTTCTCAACTCAAGCTGTCTCATGACATTTACTCACAGGTAATAATAAGACATTCTCTGCTTAATCAGAATAAGCAGACACAAACTAAATTCAGTAAACATAACCTCCAGTGCTAATAATAATAATTAATAATAATAAGTTTGAGGGGCGCCTGGGTGGCTCAGTCGGTTAAGCGTCCGACTTCGGCTCAGGTCATGATCTCACAGTCCATGAGTTCGAGCCCCGCATTGGGCTCTGTGCTGACAGCTCGGAGCCTGGAGCCTGCTTCAGATTCTTTGTCTCCCTTTCTCTAACCCTCCCCGCATTCATGCTCTGTCTCTCTGTCTCAAAAATAAATAAACATTTAAAAAATTTAAAAAAAATAATAAGTTTGAAACTTGTTGAGTTTAGTTTTTTCCCCTCTGCAGCTGGGGTCTGCCTATGAGCTGGCTGCTCTCAATGAGAGAAGGGAATGTGGTATTCCCTCACTCTTCTCCCAAATTCTGCTTCTTTCCTCCCTCTGAAGCTGGCTAACAAGACTTTCCATCCTGTTAGAATGGAAAGAAGAAGAGAGGCAAAACATATATTGAAGAGATCAGTTGTAGCTGGTACGATTATAAGGGGCCTTTACTCTGTGAAGGATAGCTAGATTTTTAGGCAGATCTTTCTTAGACATTTCTGCTAGTTATTTGGCAACTCCCCTGCTGACCCCTCTACCAGCCTTTCTATCTAGAGGGCAAACAACTTCTTGGATTTCTGGGTTTTCCAGGGTCCATGCCAAATGCTTTTTCTCTGCGCATGGCCCTTCACTCTCCTAGACAGTTGCTTGGGTAAGATTTTAAGTGGTCACAGGTCCCCACTGCTACCATAAGTTTGATCCCTAGATTTTATGTAGCTTTGACCCATTGTCAGAGGGGAGGAAATGAGGGTACTCCCAAGACATAACTCTTTGCTCCTGCCCCAAGCTGCTTTCGACAACACTTAACTTAGTATTTGATGGCCAGTATATATCTGTATCTCAGTAAAAAATTCCAAATTTATTGGTTTGTTATACAAAAACCATACTTTTTACAACAAAAAACTTAAGGACTATGGCATATGAATCACTTTATTTCCTAGACAAATATAAATGACACTCAATATGACAATTCTGTGACAAATATGACCTCCCTTCCAAACAAACAAAGAAACAAACAAAACAAGTAAAAACGGTCTCATTTGGTCTATTCTGTATCTTACTCCTATTTGAATTCACTGAAAAGTTTACCATATAGCCTAACACTTGTTTAACAAAAGATGTAACCTAGTTTTTCACTCCTACCTTTGCTTACGTTCTTTCAAAAATTATTCATCTAGGGGCGCCTGGGTGGCGCAGTCGGTTAAGCGTCCGACTTCAGCCAGGTCACGATCTCACGGTCCGTGAGTTCGAGCCCCGCGTCAGGCTCTGGGCTGATGGCTCGGAGCCTGGAGCCTGTTTCCGATTCTGTGTTTCCCTCTCTCTCTGCCCCTCCCCCGTTCATGCTCTGTCTCTCTCTGTCCCAAAAATAAATAAAAAACGTTGGAAAAAAAAAATTATTCATCTAATATTTATTCTTTGTGAAATCAAATACCTAATGAAAAGGACAACATATTGTCTCTACCATTAACATTCTTTTCTACATTTTCTTTTTACATCTAGGCTAATATTGTTTTCTCTCTTCTAATTATAAACTTTTGGAGAAATAAGGCATAAATTTTGTGTCTAAGAAAGTTTTTACGGGACTTTCTTCAGTCATAGGGGAATGAGACATGAAATATTATGAATTACAGTTAATTAGACTCTGTAGAATCCTAATCTATATACTTTTTTATTTCTTTTCTTTTCTATTGCATTATCTAGGATTTCCAGTATGATGTTGAAAAGAAATAGGGAAGAGTGGGCATTGTTGCCTTCTTCCTGATCTTAGTAAGTTGTTAGCTATAGTTTTTTTTGGTTGTTTTTTGCAGATATTCTTTATCAACTTGAAGAATTTCCACTCTCATCCTAGTTTAATGAGAGTTTTCATCATAAATGGGTGTTGGACTTTGTTAAATGCTTTTTTTTTCAGTACCTAATGATATGATCATGCGAGTTTTCTTTTTTAGTCTGTTGTAATGGATTCACTAATTTTTTTATTTAAAAAATTTTTAATATTTATTTTTGAGAGGCAAAGAGAGAGGGAGAGAGAGAGAGCACGAACAGGGAAGAGATACATAATCTGAAGCAGGCTCCAGGCTCTGAGCTGTCAGCACAGAGCCTGACACATGGGGCTTGAACTCACAAACTGTGAGATCATGACCTGAGCAGAAGTTGGACGGTTAATCAACTGAGCCATGCTTGTGACCCACACTAATTGATTTTCAAATATTGAGCCAGGGTTGTTTATCTTGGATAAATCCTACCTGGTTGTATTGTATAATTCTTGTATACATTGTTGGATTGGTTTCCTAATATTTTGTTGAGGACTTCGGTGTCTTATATGTTTTTAATCGGATTTTGATATTAGGATAATGCTGGCTTCATAGAATCAGTTAGGAAGTATTTTAACACCCATTCCCAGATTAGGAAAGAAGAAACAAAATTGTTTGCAAATAACAGTAGGAAGTTTAAAAGAATTGACAATTTTTTTAATTAAAGAGTGATTATGGCAAGGTTGCAGGATATAAAGTTAAAACATAAAAGCCAATTGCTTTCTGATACAGCAGCAATGAAGAAGTAGGATTTGAAGTTAAAAATGCATACCATTTAATTAGCACCCAAAAAATGAAATACTTAGGCATAAACCTAACAAAATATGTCCAAGATCTATTTGAGGGGAACTACAATAACTCTGATAAATAAAATCAAAGAAGAACTAAATAAATGGGGAAAAATTTCATGCTCACGATTAGGAAGACTAAATATTGTCAAGATGTTAGCTCTTCTCAATTCAAACAAAATCTCAGCAAGTTATTTGGTGGATATTGACAAACTGAATCTAACATTCATATGGAAAGGCAAAAGACCCAGAATAGCCAGCACAATGTTGAAAGAGAAGAACGAAGTTGGAGGCTTGATAGCACATGGCTTCAAAGTTTACCATAAAGCTACAGTAATCAAGACAATATGGTATTGATGAAAGCATAGGTAAATAGATCGATGGAACAGAATAGAGAGCACAGAAATAGAGCTACATAAATATACCAACTTATCTTTGACAAGGGAACAAAGGAAAATGAAGCAAAAATAGTCAAGAAATGGTACCAGAAAAACTGGTCATCCACATACAAAGAAACAAATCTAGATTCAGACCTTGTATCCTTCACAAAAATTAATCCAAAATGGATTATAGACCTAAGAGCAAAATGCAAAACTATTAAACTCCTAGAAGATAAACATTAGAGAAAGCCTAGATGACACTGGGTATGGAGATTACATTTTGGATACAACACTAAAGGCAAGATCCATGAAAGAAATCTTTGATAAGTGTACTTTATTAAAATAAAAAATCTTCCCTTCTGCAAAAAACCAGTGTTAGGACAATGAGAAGACAACTCATAGACTTAGAGAAAATCTTTGCAAAAGACACATCTGGTAAAGGATCATTACGATATACAAAGCATTCTTAAAACTCATATAAGAAATCATTCAACACAAATAATGGGCCAAAGACATTAACAGATGCTTCACCAAAGAAGGTAGACATATGGCAAAAAAAAAGAAAAAGAAAAAACATGAAGAGATACTCATGTGTCATCAGAAAAATACAAATTAAAACAACAAGATAGTACTGTAAAGCTGATAGAATGGCCAAAATCCAAAACACTGACAACACCAAATGCTGATGAGGATGTGAAGGGACAACTCTCATCCATTGCTGATGGGAAAGCAAAATGGTACAACCACTGTGGAAGACAGTTTGGCACTTTCTTACAAAGCTAACCATACTCCTACCATACAATCCATCAATCGCACTCCTTGGTGTGCCCAAAGGGTCTTAAAACATATCCTCCACACAAACTCCTATACACAAATGTTTATAGCAGCCTCAGTAGGTGAATGGGTAAATAAACTATGGGACACCCAAACAATGGAATATTATTCAGTGCTAAAAGAAATGAGAAAAGATTCAGAGAACTTAAGTGAAAGAAGCCAATATGAAAAGGCTACATAGGGGCGCCTGGGTGGCTCAGTCGGTTGAGCGTCTGGCTTCAGCTCAGGTCATGATCTCGCAGCTCGTGAGTTCGAGCCCTGTATCGGGCTCTGTGCTGACAGCTCAGAGACTGGATCCTGTTTCAGATTCTGTGTCTCCCTCTCTTTCTGTCCCAACCCACTTCACATTCTGTCTCTGTCTCTCCCAAAAATAAATAAACATTAAAAAAAATGTTTTTTTAAAGGCTACATAATGTATAATTCCAACTATATGACATTTTGGAGAAAGGAAAACCATGGAGACAGTAAAAAAAAAATCAGTGGCTGCCAGGGGTTGGAAAAGGAAGGGAGGAATGAAAACAGGATTTTTAGGGCAATGAAACTACTCTGTATGATACTACAATGGTGTATACATGTCACTGTACATTTGTTCAAATAATTTCTGCCCTTAACCTTAGAGTTTGGAAATTTGAGAGAGAAGACTAATAAATTACAGTTTTAAAAACATTGACTTGGAGGGCCAGAAACAACATCTAACTCTTAGTTCTGCTGGAAACCAGTTCTGAGAAACTGTGAAAATCACTTACCTTCTCAGTTTTCTTCTCTGTGGCCAGAAAGACCTCTCATATTCCTTTGAACTCTGAGATTCTATGATGCCACAAGATCTAATTATTTCACATCTCTGGATGTGTGGGAGTACAGACAGGCGTGTGTTTCTCATAGGTACCGGTTAGTATTGTTCCGCATTTTCAAGCATGTAATTTTCTGTGTATTCTATTTCTTCTGGCCGTTGTTCTCCTGAGGGAACAGTTTGTACTTTGATTACAGACAGCAAAAGGCCATCCCTGAGAGAGTACAAGTTGCCTGAGGAGAAGACCAGCTCCACTGGACGTTTTTGATTTATTAATAGCCATGACTTATGTGCACTAGAGCAGCGATTGCTATGTAGAAAACAATGAAAGAACCAGTGGTGGCCAAAATGACATTTAGAATAAGGTACAGCACCAGTCTGGGGATAATTTCTTCTTCAAAAAGTGTTTAAACAACCCAGCGGAGGCCAAATAATGTTACTCACTGTCCACCCATATATGAGCATGCATATATATGGATTTAACGAAAGGAGCACTTGTGTGTAGTTGTGTGTGTTTATGTGCACTCTTTTTAAAATACAAATAACTAGTGTGATTTTAGGAGTGATATTGGCAATGGCACCATGCACACGCTCAGTTTAAAGGGAATGTAGTAAATTTGATCTGTTTCTTATTATTGCCAGATATAAACTTCCTACAATTAGAAAAATAAAGCAATCTGCCAACTAAAAGTAACATAATAAGGGCATTTTCTCTTCAGGATAATTTTTGAATATATGGTCCATCAAAATCCATATCACAAGTAAGCTAAATAAATTAAGGAATAACTCAAAATAAGGTGGCTGAACCAATTTAATGTGGTGATTGAAATATTTCTTATTCAATGGAAATATAGCTATGTCAATCCTGAATCAATCTTTCACTTCCAGAAATGCCACACTTGAACTGAATTGCAAAACTAAATAATGCAAGACCGAATAACAATTTCAAAAATGAGATTACTACCTTTTGCATTTTGTTTTTTTCCTCAGTGGCACTTCACCTTGCACTTCACTGGCTTTTAACTTAGCCAAGGCCCACCACCCCAGAAACTTTATTTTCAAGAAGCAAGGTGCAAACCATCTTGTGAGGGGCACTGGGGAGCCTACCTGGGAAGTTTCTACTGTCCCTGGGCTTCAACTTTACTATCTTTCTATGTATCTCCTTTCATGCAGAAGCTATCTCAGAGGGGCAGCATTACAGGTCCCTAAGGTGCTTGAAGTTTATAGGAATGCATCACATTAAACAAGCTTCTACAGGATCTCCATTCCCTGCAAGTAACACTTTCCACCTTGAAAAGACGATCAACAACCTCAAGTGCCACAGAATTTCCTGGGTCCCCGGTTAGGAGCACTGACTTCCCTACAACTACGGTTGAAATTGAGTTGGCCGCAGCAATCTTTACCCCATGTTATCTACTGCACATTTATTCAGCTTGACTTTCATACTCAACTCAAGGGTTTTATAAGAGCTGAAGAATAGAAGGTTCAGAGAGCCTAAAGAATTAAGCTAAAGAATAGAGACCTTAAGAGCACAAGTCTCCTTATCATCAGCAATGAGCGATATTAAGTGGGCACCAACTGAGTGGAAGGTTTTAGTCCCAGCTCCCAACAATTCAAAGGTGTTTTTAGATTTCAGGATTCAATATCTCCCTTTAGAAGAAAGATAACTCACCATTTGTCTCCAAGCTATTCTAGCATCTCTTTTTTTCTTTCTCCAACTCAATCATTGTATTCCAGCATGCCAAGCTCCTTTCTGCTCTCTGAATGGCATGTCCTCGTATACCATGGCTTCATAGTTGCCTCTGTCTAAAATAATAATATTCTTGTCTCTGCTTGCTGAAATACTAATGGGCCATTAAGACCCGTTATTTCTTCTGTGACACTTTCCACACACTCTTAGAGATGACTTCCTTCCCATCAGCCTAATATAGCATTTGGGGGTACCTATTCTATTCTAACTCTTAGCACATTACTTCATAGATATTTCTTTGTCTGTTTCCTTGAGTATGAATTCCCTTAGGACATGAACCACATTATCCATCTTTGAATCCCATTCAACGGCACAGGGCCTGGCACTCAGTAATGAAAGAGTGAAAGAAGAAACCAGTAAGGAGTATTTTTTTTGCCCTTAGCCTTCAAGCTGATGTACGCTTCTGGAAGTTGCTTGAATTTTGCATTCGTGGGTTGTGTTTTCAGGATTATTTTCGTTCTTCAGATATTCATGTTTTAATATTGTGAATGCTTCTTAGGTATTTCCAAGCACAACACTTATTAGAAATAACAGTATAAGATAACTTCTCATTATTGTTCATTGTCATCATTAATGACAAAAAGTTTTAAAAAACCACAAAATTAAATGAATATAGGATTTTACTTTACAGGGATATAATTCATATCTTCGGCCTCGAGTCTCCACTGAACCTCACACTTTGTAACCAAAAGTTTCCTTGACGTTTCTACCTAAATGCGGGTAGCATCTCCAACTTAAAATGTCCCGAACTGAACCCCTAATCTGCTTTCTCTTTCCAATGTGCTTCTTCCTCAGCCTTCCTCACCTCAGTAAAAGACACATCTTCTCTTCTAGTTTCTCAGGCTAAAAACCTGTATTCATCCTTGACTCATCTCTAATTTTTAATCCTTTTTCTGATTCATCAGGAATACCCATCAACTCATTTTCAAATCCATTTAAATTCTGACTGCCTCTTACCACTTCCTTCATTATGCACTCTTTTTAAGACATCATCCTCTCTGCCTGGGGTGATTCTAGTAGCCTCCTAAATGGTCGCTGGTTTTTGCCAGTCTCCCTGCCCCATAGCATATGTTCCACATAGAAGCAGAATAATCTTACTAAAATGTAACCCAGCTGATGTCTTTCTTCTGATCAAAATCCTCCAGTAATTCCAAGTTCTACTTGGAGCAAAAGTCAGTCTCCTCTCAGTGACTTATAGGACCTGAACAATGTAGCATTTTCTTCTGTTTTCCTCTCTAACTGTGTCTCCTACTATTTTTCTCCTGGTTCAGTCTCCTCCAAATATATTGGCCTCCCTCCTTACCTTACACAAGCCAGATGTATTCCCACTTCAGGGCAATTGTTCAATATGGTCACCTTACCTGGAATCTTCTTCACATAACAACCATATGTTTCATTCTTTCAACTTCTTCAGGTCTTTATTCAAACATCAGCTTCTTGTAAGATCTCCCCTGGCTGCTCTGTCTAAAACTATAACATCTCCTGCTGACTGTGTCCTCTTCCTTATTCTGTTCATTAACATTTTCTTGTCTTAGCATTTAATATCATCTAACATGCTATATACATTACTTATTTGCCTTGTCATTTCTTCATCTAAACTAGAATACAAACTCTGTAATGACACAGATTTTTTTTTAGTTTTAGTTCCAAAATGTGATCCCAGATTCTAAAATAGTGCCTGACATCATTGATACTCAGTAAGTATTAGTTGGATAAAATAATGAAGCTGCTAATAATTACATCCCGTGAAACGCAGCTACCCAATGTTATTGTTACATATTCATTGACAACCAAGACGCTATGCTCTTAGTATAATCATTTCTATATAAAATACTTGTATTTTTGGCATATGAAACGTTGTCTGAAAAATTTCTTATCAAGGCTCAATTTCCTTCCTATTAAAATTTGTTCACCTTTCGCACACAAGAAAATTGTTGCCTTTACCTCACTACCCTTCTTGACCCAGGAGAAAAATTACCCATGACTCAAATATGTCTCTCCAGTAAAAGGGAAAGACAATTGTGCTCAGTGTGTAGGTAGATTATAACGACTATTAATTGACCTTGGTGAATAGGAGAAATTCACCCACCTGTTCAGATCATTCTATAAGAATACCACCAAGCTCAACAGAACACTGGCTTTCAATGCTGTGGGATAAATTATGACTTGTTAACAAAGCAGCTAAAATTGCTAATGCAAAGCATAGTCTAAGTATAGTCTTCAGATTAAGGGGATTAGAACTATGATTTATTCTTCATTGTTCAGGTCACATAAAGAATATTGAGTTTCAGGGGCCCCTGGGTGGCTCAGTTGGTTAAGCATCCGACTTCGGCTCAGGTCATGATCTCATGGTCCGTGAGTTCGAGCCCCGCGTCGGGCTCTGTGCTGACAGCTCAGAGCCTGGAGCCCGTTTCAGATTCTGTGTCTCCCTCTCTCTCTGCCCCTCCCCTGTTCATGCTCTGTCCTCTCTGTCTCAAAAATAAGTAAACGTTAAAAAAATTGAAAAAAAAAGAATATTGAGCTTCATTCTCAGTGTTGCATTATTATAAGGAAGAAGCCTATCTAAAGTACCTATAGAAGAATTGATCCAAGAAACTATAATTTAATGAACATTAAAGAACAGAGCTAAGCAAAAATCTAAAAGTTGACCGCATTTTAAAATGCTGTCATATAGAAGAAAAAAAGGCATATTACAAAAAAGAAAATTCAAATAGCCAATAAACAGAGGAAAATATAATCAACTTCAATAATCGCTCAGGATGTGCAAATTAAAACTACACCCACCATATTGGGCAACAGTTTTAAATCTGATAGTATAAATGTTGAAAGGATATAAAGGAAAAGGAACTTTTGTGCACTGCTTGGTGGGAGAATAAATTGGAATAAGTACTTTAGAGAACATTTTGGCAATACCTAGTAAAATGTAAGATTCATGTATCCTATCGCAGAGAAATTACACTCATGGGTATATATCCCACCAGAATTATATACGTATGTATTCAAGAAACATGTACAATGATGGTTAATGGCTTCAGGAATAAAAACAAATAAATTGTGGTGGTGTATTTATACAAAGGCATACTGTTATGTACCAAAAATGAACAAATTACTAATAAACAACAGCATGGTCAAGTCTTACAACTATAAAACTGAGTGCAAGAACCACTTACCATGTAAGTGTTAAAATTACAGAGAAAGACAAGGGAATTCTTACATATCCAGTCAGAATAGTAAGTAACTACAGATGAAGGACGGGGTGGGATTGGAGGAACACAGACATATCTTTTGGGTGCTGAGAGGGTTCCATGTCTTGATTTCATATGGTGGTTACTTTTATGCCCACTTTTGAATCATTCAGTACACTCTTCTGTATTGGTGCTATAATTAGGGACCATGGAGACAAAGCAGTGATCATTTCAAATGTTAAAAACACGAGAAGATGTAGTTGTTCTAGATTGCATAAGAGTCAGAAATTGTAAACTAGAGAACCTGTTGACAGAGATACAAACTCCATACCAATGAAGAATGTACTTTCTAATGCCTCAAGAAACCCATACAGAAAATGAGTTGCTTCTGGTCCTTTGATCTTCCTGTCACCTGAGAATTCAAGGAGGTTCTGGATAACCATCACTCAGAACTACGCAACGAATGTGTGATTTGGCTGGAGATATGACTTTTGTAAATTCCAATTTTGACATTCTATAATTTTGTAATTCAAGGTTTCTCTTCCAACCATGCTTGACTGACCTGATAAAACTCATCCTGAACATTCTTCTGATCGCTACATGAGCATCAAACCTTTGCTGAGGACGTGCCATTCCTTGTTCAGGATTTGAAGCCTTGGCTTACTTGTTAGTTTCTCACTTCTGCTTTAAGGATTACAAATTTAGGACATTAACAAAAATGCAAATCTAATGAGTGTTGTCATCTGGTAGGTGCCCTTTTGACCTAACGATCAAAACGTACAATTTAAATCAATCTTGTGCAAGAAGTTCAGCTGCAAAAATATGGGGAGAGAGGTCATTGTGCACTTCACCCCCCTGAAATTAAATACTTAAAGCACAAAAAAGTGGCTCTGAAAAACATACTGTTTTCTTCTTGTTCAGCCAAATGACTTTTAAATGTAAAACTGAACTAAATTCCTTGTCATTTGAAGTTCCTAAAAGTACAGGAAGCTATCCTGAAATAGAAAACATTGGAAATTGATTCCTACACTAAGCAAACTTAAGTAGATGCAATAAATGGGAAAAAACGAGATGGAAAATGAATTAGCAAACATTGACAGGAATATGACAATGCCAAGAAAACAAGGAGAATTTAATAGAGATAAATGCTGCTTGAGATGCTTTCTATTTAGGGAAAAATAAATACTGCCTGAAACAATTTTTCTCTGTTTAGCTTTAAGAGAGGATGGAATAAATATTTGAATTATTCCCTGGTTGTTTTGCCATATGTGATATGTCAAGGAAGCAATAATTTCTTTGAATAAATCTGTTTCCACATATAAAAATGATTAGAGGTTCCATCTGATAATATGGTTAGCATATCTCAGTAGTTAGGGAGAATAATATGGAAAGCAGAGGCACAGCTGTGTATCAGTCAGGATGGATTAGGTTATTGCATACGTACAAATGACTCCCAAATCTTAGTACTTTAAGTTAATAAGGTACAGTATATTTCTCAATTATGCCACATCCCCATTGCAGGTTGACAGAGGCCTCTGCTCCATGATCTTCAATTTTGGCTCAATTTAATTATCTCAAATGCTATCAGGTTCTATGTCTAAGGGAAAGAGACTGTTCAAAGTTTTAAATTTGAGATGAATGCTCCAGTTTTAAAGTGACACAGGCCATTCTGCCCACAAGTCACTGGCCAGAATTAGTCACAAGCACCCACTCAGGGGGTCAAAAAGTGTGGTTCTGATGGGGCCATACTTTCTTTGGCACTCCCTCTTTGAGATGTTGTTTCTATGACCTCTGTCTTTGATTCCGGTAAGGTTTTATGACTACTTTTACACATAGGATAGAAGGAAATGACCTTATATCAATGTTCAGGTCCAGCTTTTAAGAGATGAGCAGTTTTCACTTCCTATTCAGGATACTCACTTTGGGAGAAACCAGTTGCCCTGTAATATTTCTGACCTCCCTGGCCCTGCTGTGAGCCCCTAGCCACAGAGAGATCCATGGAGAGGAAGTATGGAGAAAGTTGCCTGGCCATCAGGCATGATCTGGAGAAGTAAAGAGCCCATCCAACACCCTGATCTAAGGCCCCCCCTATATGGCTTCAGTCAAATCACCCAGCTATGTCCAGCCACTGAAGCCACCCCAACTAAAGTGGCAGCGGTAAAATGAGCCGTCCCCACTGTGTCCTTCTTTAATATCTGACCCACATAATAGAAAATATAATGAAATCGTTGTTGGCTTACCCCACTAACTTTTAGGATTATTTGCTATGCAGCCATAAAAAAAGCTAGAACATGTACCATAAACCCGAAAAATTGGGAGCATTTTGTACAATTGGAAAATATTTTGTACATAGATGACTATCACAGTCTCTTTCTAAAATGCAGTGCACCTTTGTGTAAATATCATGCATGGTTTCTAAATGTTTCTCCCATTTGGTTTACTTACTGCAGTTCTTCTCTCTGCTCCACTGATAAGGATAAATTTCCTCCACAGAGATTTTAATCTGAGCATTTTGTTGGCATCTACTGTATTTCGCTAAAAGAACTAAAAGTTTATGCGTCCCTTGAGCTCCATAATTTGGAAGAAAATTCAGGGCATAGATGAACTCCAATGTTTTTATGTGCACATGGAACAGAAAAAAAATTAATAGGAAAGAAAGATTATATAAACGAAGTGAAAAGTCTGGATATTGGAAAATATATTGTTGCGACCCCTACTTCTCCTCACAGGAGTCAAAAGGGAGCTGGGAAAATCTGTGAGCTCTGAATTAGAGAACATCTTTCTGGCCTCTGTATCCCTGGCAAAACAAAAGAGGTGACGTTCAGAATTTTGCAAATTCCTGGCAAGACGTCTGTCCCTTCCTTTTCCATAGCACTTACAGCATTGCTTCCGCTCTCCACCTGAGACCATTAGGATTAATCTCAGGTTGCCTTTCTTTCTCCCTATGATTTCATACAAAACCATATGGTATGCAACTAGGAATCTAGCTCTCATTGGTTTCTAATACTAATACTGAAGCCAACACCCATCTGTGCCCCATGATGGCATTTCTTCTCTTCTCTTCCCTTAAAATAGCATTTATCATATAGGACATATTGTACTGGAACTTATTTACTTCACCATTTTTATTCTCTATCCTTACCCCAGAATGTAAGTTCCATACAGGTATGGATATTTATCTGTTCTATTACTTGTGGTATTCCCAACACCCAGAAGAGCACATAGCACAGATTAGATTCCCACTAAATTTTGTGAAATGTGTGGTTGCATTGATAGATGAATAAATGTAAATCCCTATCACTATTTAACCCATCCCTGCCACCCACCTCCCCTCTGGTAACCATCAACTTATTCTCTATAGTTAAGAGTCTGTTTCTTGGTTTGCCTCTCTCTCTCTTTCTGCTCCCTTAGCTCATTTGAATTCTACATATGAGTGAAATCATATGGGATTTGTCTTTCCCTGACTGACTTATTTCGTTTAGCATACTACCTAGTTCCATCCACATCACTGCAAATGGCAAGATTCATTTTTTTATGGATGACTAATATTCTGTTGTAGGTACACATACCCTATTTTCTTTCTCTGTTCTTTGGTCAATGGACATCTGGGATCTTTCCTAATTAGGCAACTCCGTATCTTTAAAAGTGTACAATGATTTTGAGAAATGCTAAAAATAAGTAATATAGGACATAGAGACCTATTTGAGTCAGCCAGCAACCCTCTTGGTGACTAGAGATAATGGGGTTATTTTTGAATTGCTGTTTTGCTATCACTTTCTTTCTTTCTTTCTTTTCCTTTATGGTACTCTGCCTACAATTTTGATTACCCATTCACCAAGTGAATGGTGGTTAGCAGCCAGTAGATGAACAACTACATTTCTGCCAGAGTTGTGTTAAAAGTTTGAGAGATTAGAGATCACTGAATAAATAACACATTTATTCATCATATCATCCTTTAAATATGTTTTTTCTAAGTACTAAATATAGCAACAGTAAAAAAATTCTATAATAAAATATGATACATATAAAAGACAAGAAATAAAAAGGAAGAAACGTGTGTTTTCATGAAATATTAACTATTATAAATTATATGATATGGCAGTTCCACATATCTGTCAAAAATGTGGAAGACACCAAAGTGAATACAATCCAGAGTAATTGCATTTCCAAAGAGAAAAAAATTTGGCAATTTTAGAATCGTTTTTAAGTATGTTTTAGGAGTCTTCTATACAAAAGAGGATATTTTTAAAAAACTTAGAAAGCATAGTCCTTTTAACTGACATTGAATTCTTTAATATGAGTTATTCCCAGGAAATTTCCTAAACTTCATTTCTGGTCAAGATAATCCAGGTCACCTTTAACGCTTTTGAATTTGTAGCCTACCTGTAAACTTAAATAGCATGACTTTTCTTACACTTCAATTACTTTTCACCAACTAGCCCAATCTCTTAAAACCTCTTCACCCCAGTCCTTCCCATCTCAAGAAATGGTGACTGCATTCTTCCAGTAACCAGTAAAATAGAACAGAACCTAGAACTCATCACTGACTGCTCTCTGATGTGATTCCAATTCATCATCAAACCATACATGTTCTGTCTTCAAACTACATCTTTACACTCCTTCCTCATCCAAACCACCATCATCTCTCTCCTGAATTATACATTATCAATGTGGTATCCTAGGAAAACACCTTGTCTCCTCCATTGCCATCCTACAATTTATTCTCCAAACAGCAGCCATCAAAGCATATGTCTGATCATGTTACTCTTCGGTTTAATACACTGCAATGATTCTTTTCCATCTCAATGAGCTATTGCCATGACTACTGTGCCTTACTAGATTTTGCCATCCCTCCAGACTTATCTCTTATGATTCTCTTACCCTACTCCAGCTCATTCTATTTCTACTACACTTGCTGGTCTTAAAAAGTTCATACTTACTCTTGACTGAATATTTTTACTTTCTATTTATTCAGCCTGGAAAAGTCTTCCCACATATAATTACACTGCTTATTCTATCATTTTCTTAAGGTCTCTACTCACACCTCATGTTATCAAGCAACTTTTATTTCTTCCTCCTCTTCCTACTAGCAGACATGATCTGTTCACACACGTTTACATCATATTGTTAATACATTTGTTTCCTTGTCACCAACTGAAATATAAATAAGCTCTATGAAAGTAAGGAATTTGTCTGCTTTGATTAATACTGTGTCTATAGCTCTGAGCGTAATGCCTGACACTTAACAAAGTTCCTCATACATATATTAGTGGTTCATGACCTGAAGGCCACCCACACCCTGTGTGACTCAAAAAGGACCCTGAAGAAATGAATCTGAAAGACTCTTGGGACACCATTGCTCACCAGTGCTTTCTTTCTCCTGATCAACCATAGCCTCTACCTTTATTAAAGCCTTAGATGAGTAACCCCTCAAGAGTCTTGTCAGTACTTTCCGTTATCCAATCCTGTGTAACCGATGTGAAAGAATACCATTGAAGTGGTAGGAGAAGCTCCAGAAAGAAAAACCGTTGCGATGCATACATCCAACAAGAGACTAATATTCAGAATGTATGTCACTAAGGGGAAAAGCAGACACAAAAAGAAAAACGTGCAAAGAACTTGGGCATGAATTTCACATGGCTGATTTCATAATGACTAATACAGTTACGGAAAGGTGATCAAATTCCTTAGACTTTAGGGGAAATTCAAACGAAAACCAAAATGTAATACTTGTTCTTCCCACTAAAATTGTACTGCTTGTAGGAATAACACGGCTTGTATAATAATCACTTTTGAAAATTGCTGTCAATAACTGTGAAAGTTGAACCTATTCAGACCCGATGATCTAGCAGTTTAATTGTAGTATATGTGTCCAATGGAAATGTGTACATCTTTCCTGAAAGTTACACAAAGTCACACTAAAAAAAGAAGTCTCTAAAAGTGCTATTCTTTTTAAAAATTAATTTATTTTTTGGAGAGAGAGGGCAAGAGAGAAAGAGAGAGAGAGAGCACATGTGCAAGAGAGGGGCAGAGACAGAGGGAGAGAGTATTTTAAGTAGGGTGCATGCCCAGTGCAGAGCCCAGAGCTGGGCTTCATCTCAGGACCATGAGATCATGACCTGAGTCAAAATCCAGAATTGGATGCTTGGCTGAATAAGCCATCCAGGCACCCCTAAAAAAGCTATTCTAAATAGTTCAAACTGAAAATATCCTGAATATCCTTCAACAGCAAATCGGGTAAAGTTTTATACATGCATATAATGCACTACTATATATCAATGATAATTAAAAATTTAAACCACATACAACAGCGTGGGTTAAATCTGCCAAAGATAATATTAAATCAAAAGCCAGATGCAAAAGAATACATTCTCCATGATTTCAGTTAGAAAAATGTGACGGGTGCCTGGGTGGCTCAGTCGGTTAGGCGTCTGACTTCGCCCAGGTCATGATCTCATGGTTTATAGGTTCAAGCCCCCCATCGGGCTCTGTGCTGACAGCTCAGAGCCTCGAGCCTGCTTCAGATTCTGTGTCTCCCTCTCTCTCTGAGCCTTCCCTGCTCATGCTCTGTCTCTCTGTCTCTCTCAAAAATATATAAACATTTAAAAATTAAAAGAAAAAGAAAAATTAAAAAAAGAAAAACTAATTCATGCTGTTAGAAGTAAGGGTGAAGGGAGCATAGAAGGAGCTTCTGGTGAGCTGATATTATTTTATTTATTGATATGGACACCGGTTATACAAGTTTTAATGTTATAAAAAATCATGCAGTCGTGTCCTCATGATTTAAAAATTTTAAGTGTCTGAATTTCAGTGAAATTTACATCATGAGTATTTCCTGATATAATCCAATAATCCTGGAGAACATGGTATTTATTTTCCTAATAGCACATAGTGTTAGTGGACCAAAATATATTGAATTCATAACTGAATTTGGACATTGTTTCAAATTTGTTATTGTTATAAATGGAGTAGATCCCTGTGCCTACTTCAGTGTGGATTTCTCTGTTTATTGCCTTCTCATAAAATCCTAGCAGTGGAAAGATATAACAGTTAGGAACAATTTTTCAGAGATTGTTGGTATGGTACTTCATACTTGGTATAAATAACAAATTGCCCTCTAGAGAGTTGATGCTGCGGAGGATTACTCTAATCTCTAGGTTATCTTCTGTACAACAATATAAAGCCAAAGGATTTGTGATAAATATGGAGTTGTCCCATGCTGTACTCAAGAAGTTCCGAAAGATATTTATTTGTTTTAAAGTATATTGTCTTTGGCGTGAGATTTTTCCATCAAGGGTTTATTCAAGGCAACAGTGCATGAAAATTTCCACATTGTAATCTTCTAAGCAGTGTTTTATAAACAGTATTATAATAGGTTTCCATTCAAGGCAAGGGAAAATGCCTACTTTGTCCAAGCCCCAATCATTTTTTATATCTTACTTTTCATTTGTTAACCGTCCTCTCCAGGCAGCTGACTACTTTCCTGTTCCTCTTCACTGTCATACTCATTCCCATTTCCATGATTTTATTAACTTTGTTCCCCTGAATCAGGATTTTCCATTTTCTACCAAACCATAATTTACCCAAACTTTGAAGCTTAGCTCAAGGTCTGTCATAGTCACAAACATTATTCTAATCCTGTCACATTTGAGCCTTTTATTTGCTGACTATCCAGAGCACTTGAACGTAAACCGCTACTGTGTCATTATGGGAGCAATGACTTAACGAGGTGCTATTTCAAATTTCTTTGTCACATCAAGTTTTGTACATAGGTTTTATCTTCTTTGATAGGAAAAATGTGCTTTTCTAGGTCATAGCTGTCTTATTTACCCCTGTATTCCAAAAGCTGTCAAGATACTGTCACAGATACGAAATAACTGTTTAGAAATAATTAATTAATTGACAAGTACTTATCTTCCCACATCAGCTACTCACACTGGGAAATTTTACAGTAAAATAGCAAAGAAAATTGTAACTTGGGTGAAAGTTAACTATGTAATTATAAGATTCAGTTTGGTGACATATAATAGACACAGTCTGTACAGTGAATTCCTTAAGTTTGACTATCCAGTATGGCAGCCATTATCCACAGATGGCCATCATGCACTTGACCTGTGGATAATCCTAATGGAGATATGTTGTAAGAGTAAAAGACACACCAGATTTTGAAGATTTAGGGGGACAAGATATAGTATCATATTAATAATTTTCATATTGATTTCATATTGAAATGATAATATCTTGGATATATTATGATAAATAAAATGCATTACTAAAATTAGTTTTACCTGTTTTTATGTGCTTTTGACATTTAAATGTGCCTTCTAGAATATGTAAAATTAAATATGTGGTTTGCATTGTATTTCTATTGAACAGCATTTCACTAAGTCCTTTTAGGATACATTCCGTTATTAAAATGGAGAAATGTTAGACAGTGTATAGAAAAGTTTGCCCCTATCCTCAAGAAGAAATTGAAAGGATCAGACAGAAAAGTAAAGCTTTCCTGAAGTGTATTGTAATGAACTAGAGTTAAGATGTGAAAATATTTGTCATGCCAAAGTTTATGGAAATTTAGGCATATTCTGAATATTGATATTTGTTCTTCCTGAAACACTTAATGTATATAATTTTATGCTTTCCCTATTCCAAAAATTTCAGATGATTCTTAAAATATGTCAACCCACTTTTGTGAGTCCATTAATTTCTTACAGAAATATTTACTATTCTATTGGATGATGAGGATTAGCACCATTATTTGAATTTTCTTTTCTTTATGCTACTTGCATTCTTCATACTTCAATTTGCTAAGTGTACACAAAGGAAGAACAATTTTTATGATAGGTAACAGAAAGATGTGTGCATAGGTGTGTGTGTGTGTGTGTGTGTGTGTGCGTGTGCATGTGCATGTATACAGCCCTCATTCTTGGATATAGATATATTTGTTGCCACCACCACTAATCTTCCCCTTTAGTGTTAATTCACAAAATATAGATTATCATTCTTACTTCTCACTAAGTTCACCAATGGTTTTTAAATTGCCAATTTCAAAATATCTTACTTAGCCTCTTAGGGTATTTAGCACAATTGAACACTTATTTGAAATTCTCTCCTCTCTGTTTTTGTACTTTCTACCTCTCTCATAGTTTCTTCTTGATCTTTAGGAAATCCAATGGTTACATGTTTATTGACAGTTTTCAAGTCAATGTCTTTGGGCATCCTTCTCTCCTGAGATGCACATTGATACGTATAGTTGACTGCCAAGGTGATCCTGACCATGGCCAAATCTGAACTCACCTTTTTGCTGATAATAT
The DNA here is from genome assembly GCF_028018385.1 of Neofelis nebulosa. Taxonomy (NCBI): domain Eukaryota; kingdom Metazoa; phylum Chordata; class Mammalia; order Carnivora; family Felidae; genus Neofelis; species Neofelis nebulosa. The sequence continues at coordinate 33,586,790 of NC_080790.1, read as the reverse complement.
TTTCCCATTCAATTACTCAAATCACCCTCTTCCTTACTTTATTAACTCTGCTCCTAAATCCTGTCACCTGTCAATTTTACCTCTTAAATATTTTAAATGTGCATTTTCTGCTTTCTTTTCATTTATACCACTGCCCTAGTGAAGGCCCTCATTATCTCCTTCTTAGAGTACTGTCATAACTTTTTAATCAAATGTGTCATTCTGCCCCCAGTATATCCTCTATACTTTTCCAGTGTTAATTGTTAACAACATGAAAATCCAGACATGTTTTTCCCACATTAAATTTCTTTAAATGCTTCCCCATCATACAGAGCATCATTTCTCAAAGCGGTATAGACCATCACCGACAGAATCACCAGATCAGAGATACTGGAGATAGGCCAGGAATTTTCAGTTGTATAAATTTGTCAGGTAATAACATAACACATAATTCAGTTTGCGAAACATTCTCCTAGAAGGAAAGCAACCAATCTACTTGCAAGGCATATATTGCCCTTCATTATCTGATTATTTTTTCTTAATCTCTTTCATTATTTGTTCCTGCACTGTTGAATCGATATGTAACCCTCTCAAGGTATCATTGTCTCTCAAAAACTTATATCTTTGCACAAAATGATCTTTCAGCTTTAAATTCCTTTCTGTGTTTATTACCTGGCAGTTTTTAATTGAACCTTCAAGGCGAGTTATTTGGCATTGGGGAGTTATTTTGAATCACTACATCCTTAGTGTTTAGTAAGCATCAAAGATTTACCACAGCGCCCAGCACAAAAGCTACCCAAATTCACCATCCCTACACCCCATATTACTCTGAAGTTATTTCCTCACCTTCTCATTCATGTTAAAGATAGGTGTCTTTTCTTGCTTTTCATCACCAAGGTTACCTCATTGCATGCAGGGATTTTGTTCTCTGCCATATTCCTTTTTCCTTGAATAGTGGATGGTATTTTGGACTACTGGATGGAAAATTTGTGGACTGCCTCAATGAGTAATTTAGTATTAGAAATAAATAGATAATAAATCCCTGAATTCCATGATGTATGAGGAAACAACAAACTCTGAAGGAAGAACCCTGGTATTCTGGAGAAATGTGATCTAGGCCTAGGTGTCTTATTAATAAGCTGAGAGCAAATACCTCAATGTCTCCGATTCTGCAGTTTCCAAACAGGAAAACAAGAGGCTTTAGAATGTTTGAATGACTCTCGGCTCCAGCTGGTCTTTACAATGATGTGTGGGGTTAAAATTCAGGAAACCAATCTGGGAGTAAGGCCCTAGCGTCAGTGGGTCTGAAGGCCTCCCATGTGGTTTCAATGACCAGGTTGAGCTCCCCTGCAGCAGGTGAAGGTATGACAGACCCTTGGTGTTCTCACTCTGTCCTTTGTGACCTTCTGAAGTTTCATGTGCAGAGAAACTTTATTAAGCTTTATGCACATATGACCTTATTGCTTTTGGTAAAAAAATTCTTTCTGCCTTAACCTCAAGTGTGACTGGAGGCATTTGAAACTGACAAAAGATCACATCGTTCCCTTCTGGGAAGCAAAACAAAAGCACTGAGGTGGACAAATGCATTTTGTTTTGATTTCTCCAACCAAACATTCCCCTACCTTTTGTTGTGCTGAGAACAGTGTGTTCCTGGACACCTTTCATAATCTCTGTCCTTCTGCCTGTTGGACTAACGGGTTCCAATGACATGACATTTATGGGATGTCCAGAGAGAAGGAGACAAATTGGCCCTGACTCATTCTGAGACCAAGAGAGATGGTTGATATTTCTCTCCAACCTTGGTTTTGTGCCTACACAATAAGCCTATGAGCTAAAACAAGAGGGGACCAGGAAAGATAACACAAAGAATAGTCAAAGGAAGCTAAGTCAGAGCCAGCATTGGCATATTGCATCAGTGAGGCAGCCCAGGGGAGAGCCTGAAGCATTTTTAGTATTAGAGAGAAAACTCAAAAAAAAAAAAAAAAAAAAAAAAAAAGAGGAGGCAGTGTGTGTAGTCAATCAAAAGAAAAAGTCAGTACTCCTTACCTGGTATTCAAGGTTTTCTACTATTTGACCTCAGCCTTCTGTTGCAACCTTTTAATTTTTCCCTTACATTCTCATATCCAGGCAAGTCAAGCATACTTGTTATTTTGTTTTACTCATGTTATGCTCACTGTCTGGAATCCCCATTTTTTCCAAAGACACAGGCTTAAATCTTAGCTTCATTTCAAAGTCACCCTCAAATGCCTTCATCCATGCACTCTGACACCTTCCATCCCTTCCCCAAATGGCAGGTACCATCTCCCTGCTGGTGACTATGTAAGCTTATAATATCACATTTGGTTTGATAGGTATATTTGTACATATGTATTTTACTGTACTATAAATTCTGTCAAGGTAGATACTCAGACTCATTCATGTGTGTGCTAACTTTAATTCCAGTTAGGCACTCAATAAAATTTAGTGATAAATGAAAGATGAAAATAAAATTATTTACAAAGTACATGTTGTTCCCTGACAAGAAGGAAAATATTGGCACTCAAAGACTATAGGAAGTACCAGAAAGTCTTATGTTGCCTACAGAATCCGTTGCTGACAACACACACGTCCACACGTAGATAAAATAGTAAATTTAATTAACATCTGTTATGCCATGGCTTCTGTTCAGAGGGCTTTACATGCATTATCTTTTTCAACCTTGACAGTAACCCCGCAAGATAGGTACTATTCTATTTTAAAGGTAAGAAAACCGAGGCTCAGAAAAGTTACTAGTCTTAGATTGAGCTTGAAATTGTCTTTTTGGTTCCTAAATCCTCGCTCTTTCCATCATGCTCCATTGCTTGGATAGAAGTAAAACTGGAAGTCTTAAGATACCTAAGATTGGTAAAAATAATTTCCCACATCCCTATGGCCTTAAAGATTTACAGTCTCTAAAGTGAGAACAAAAGATACAAAACAGGTAGACTTCCCTATCTTCTACAGCGCTTCATTTTCAGTATTGTGATCTTGTTAGATTTTGAAAGGAGCAGATAATTATCACTACAACTATTATTGTGGATATGGGCATCTTATTGACAAGTATAGCCAATATGTACCAGAAAGTTATATGTTTTTTTGCACCTTGTCTGTATAATTTTATTACATCCAGCGACCAAATCTTTTATTTATTATTTTAAAATGCAATCAAAAGAAAAGTAGGGATGATTGAAATGATAAGTGGTTTACAAAAACTTTTCTGGAATCCAGCTCATTCGTTATATAAGTGAGCTCTGATTTTTTAAACATTTAAGTCAGGTAATCAGGATATGAAAAAAATAATCCTGGCCTCTTATTCCATTTTAATATTCTTCGGGCAATTTGGAAGAGCAGCAATTTTAGTCCTGTTAATCCAAGGACATCCCAAGGTTGATTGGCACCCTAAGATCCAAGTGATTCAATTTTGATGTAATTGAGTCTGTCTGTGCCAGTTGTCCCCTTCTGCTGATCCCATCGCTCATGTCAAAGGATTATTTTCATATGAAGAAAAAATAAGGATGGCTGAGTAGAAAATAGTTACGCAAGTTTTAAAAGTATTAGGCTAACCAAGAAGCTGAAATTTTCGAAAATTAAGAGTAATGGCATTGTGTAAGCAAAGTACCAAACCTCTGTATGTAATCCATTTTGTTATTTCTCAATTTTTTCCTGATCTGAAAGAATCACTTGATATTCAAGATCTGTAGGGGCTGTGCTTAGACAGTGTGCAAATATACTGAAGCACACGGCCTGGCTTCAAATTACCTCTGGAGGAGCTAAAGAAGGCATGGGATCTAACAATTCCATCAGCACAGGCCCTTCAAAGAAGTTTTGACACTTCTATGTTTAAATATTAATTTGTTGGCTTAACAGCTTTTAAATGAAAACAACTAACAAATGTAATAGAAACGGAGGAGAATCAGGTCTGTATTTTACACGTGTGCCCTTTGGAGGCTTCTCTAAGAGAGAAACAGCAACTCCAGAGGATGGGAATTCACGTTACGTTGAGACCAACATCTGTAATTGCTCTCCACTGAGCTCTGTCAGCACTGATATGCCACGTGGCACCACTGTGAGATACAGGTTCTATAAACGGTGCCCTTTCAAAAAGACACATTTAAATTTATATCAATTTCAGGAAATTGTCTTTAATGTAGTTCAACAAGTAATGGTTTCTCCGGGGTCTAGAAAAAGGCAAGGTCAAAAGCCTTCAAGGGAACAATGTGTTTCATTTCCCGCCCTGGGAATTAAAACTGTAGCAAATAAAACTAATGCTAAATTGCGCCCACTGAGCGAACACACGTATTCCCTAGTATTTTTCATATTACCCATTAAATAGGTTTTAATCTGTCAAGCAATTAGCAATGTGTGCTGATACTTCCATGCATGCTTCAGCTATTCAGCTGAACAGAATAACGTGTTTTGAGCTTACACAACACTCTGAACTCACGAGAGTGTTTAGGCAATTTCTCTTTCAAGAGTCTTACCTCCTTCCAAATAAAATATTCCAAACAAGTTTGTGATTCATTTAGATATTAACAGCAAATCCAGAAATGTTTCTCTTTTTTTTTAATTTTTTTAAATTTTTAATTATTTTTGAGACAGAGAGAGACAGAGCATGAAGGGGGGAGGGTCAGAGAGAGAGGGAGACACAGAATCTGAAGCAGGCTCCAGGCTCTGAGCTGTCAGCACAGAGCCCGACGCGGGGCTTGAACTCACGGACCGTGAGATCATGACCTGAGCCGAAGCCAGACGCTTAACCGACTGAGCCACCCAGGCGCCTCAGAAATGTTTCTCTTAATGCAATCGTACCACAAAGACGCTTATGAAAATTGTTACATTTGTCAAACATGTATATTTTTTCGTTTCATCCATTTTGTTGCCTTTTTGCTTCTCAAGAAATTAGAGACAAATTCTTTCCTTGGTTGTATTCGTAGCCAATAGCCAGTCCTTAATTCAGGACTTAGATAATTTAACAATATCCAAAAAGTAGGATCTATTAATCAACAGTTTTAAACAATTGAGTTCACTGTCTATGTCAGTGGGAATTCAAATAACTACAGTATTCAATGAGTTAGTATTACAGTTGTATATATTCTCATGACATGTTCTCTTGAAAGATGGGAAAACAGCTGATCTTCATTTTTACCCAGAATTGTTTGTCACACATTATATTGAGAAAAGTGAAAGTTTGAGTCTAAAATTTAATCGTGATAGATTGTATGCACAAATGGCTGTAACCATTCTTTTCCCTGTATACACCATTTTTGGCAATAGAACCTCACAGCCCCTTGTATCAAGAGGTAGTATGTATTTCTCTATAACCTGAATCTGGACTGGCCTTGTGACTTGTTTTGGTCACAAGAATATGATAAATGCCACATGGCCTCTTTCTGAACCCAGGCTTAAGAATGAGGGGAATTATACTGTAAGCACTGTGTCCTGCAAATATTTAAATATACGCCATGATAGTTTCCACAAGCTGGAGTAGAAAAAATCCATAGGCGGGGCGCCTGGGTGGCTCAGTCTGTTGGGCGGCCAACTTCGGCTCAGGTCATGATCTCACGGTCCGTGAGTTCGAGCCCCGCGTCGGGCTCTGTGCTGACAGCTCGGAGCCTGGAGCCTGTTTCAGATTCTGTGTCTCCCTCTCTGTGACCCTCCCCCGTTAATGCTTTGTCTCTCTCTGTCTCAAAAATAAATAAACATTAAAAAAAAAAATTAAAAAAAAAAAAAAAGAAAAAAACCATAGGCTTTAAAGGTGCCTGGGGGCATCTGTGTAGCTCGGTCAGTTAAGCGTCCAACTCTTCATTTTGACCCAGGTCGTGATTTCACGGTTCTTGAAATCGAGCCCTGTGTAGGGCTCTGCGCTGATGGTGGGGAACCTGCTTGGGATTCTCTCTCTCCTTCTCCCTCTGCCCCCTGCCCCCATGTTCTCTCTCTCTCTCTCTCTCTCAAAATGAATAAACTTTTTTTTTTTTTAAAGGTGCCTGAACTAAGAACATGTAGAAAGTGCACACACATTCACTGGGTTAAATTACTACGAAAACCCTCTTGTATACTGAGTTCAAGTCACCCGCCTGGCTTTCTCTGCAATTATATTATACATTTCATAATAAAATTTCATGGGATGATAGAGTTTAACTTACAAAAATTAGGTATATTCTGGCAACTTCTATTTGTAGAATTTTGCTGATTACAGATACAAATACAAATTAATAATCCCAGCTGTGTGTTAGAAAAATACTTCTGTCCCTATTATTAAAAATAAAAATGTGCCTATTCTATCTTTCCTTAGCACATAGCCAGTAATTGCCAGTTTTTACTGTAAATTTAATTGCCTGTCTACTTCAGAAATCTGTCAAGTTCCTTGAAAGCAGGGACTTTATCTTACTCAAATTGTATCTCCGGCACCAAATGAAAATGTAAATTCCAAGTACAGGAACAATGTGTTTTCATATAAATATGTCCTATATTCTAGTCCTCTGTGTACCTAAGAATAAGCACTGATTTTCCAGTGTTAATTGTTGTTGGATTTAAGATGTCCCCAAATAAATGAGTCAAGGAAGAAATAAATAAGCAAGATTTGAATTACCAGCTCTTTCCATCTCATGGACAACACTTAATCTCTTTGCAGTTCTCAGAATCTGAGAGCGTAATACTTATGTAGAGACAAGTTCTTTAGTAAGAAAGTTGTAAGAGAGTAAGAAAATAAGGAAAAGACATTCTATGTTAACTAACCTGAATTTAAATTAAAAAAAAAAGAAAGAAGGAAAAGTGTTCTTACTGCCTCCTTCTCACAGAAATCAGCACAGACCTTCCTCTCCCTTTGTTCATTATTTCTAGCTTTCCAATTCCAATCAGAAATGTAGATAAAATGCAATTCATGAGTATATAAAGGTATACTAATACTCATTTATAAGTATCAAACCTCAACTTTATTTCACTAAAATTGTTAAGGAAATAATACATCTCATACATGTGACCTCCCTTAGAAACTTTTGCATTTGTGTGACTAACACATTTCACATATTATTGTTGCCAGTAGCAGAATAAAGGGGTTCACAATTCATCTTTCTAGCTCTGGGAGGGCTTGGCCAGCAGCATAACTTGGTAATGTTGCCGAGATGATACCAGCTTCTGCTTCGGGCAGGAGGCCACAATAGAGAAAACATTCAAATGGGACCTTTAAGCTCCCAAGGAAAGGGCCAACAAAAAACTTCATCTTTGGATGTGGTCCATGAGATGGAGTTTCTGACCATAGAATACCGCGGCCAGTATTGGATTTGCTTCTGAATGAATTATTCCCATTGCATTCTGAGATTCCTGTTTCCACTTTCTTTGTTCTTTTCTCTTTATCCTACCTTTACATACATCTTCAGTCTTCCTAGCTTGTTCTCACCTTCCTTATAATGGAATATTTGAATTTTTCATATGGATCATATGAAAAATGTAAAACCATACACTCTTATTTTTATATCAAGATATGTATTAATACCTACCTTAAAATGGATAGGGTACCATAGATTAAAAAGCCCACTTTGGGGATAATAAAACAATTACTTATGAAGCTCATAGTGCAAAAGTAATGTCCCCACCCATCCAATTGATGTAATAAAAATATGTATAAATTTTGCTTTGTGATTGTTATAAATAAACTTCAGTTAACTTAACTCTTAGGGTCCCTTTAGTTTTCTCTATAGTTATTATGGAAAAATAATACTTTGCAGCAGCAAAATAGTACTGATTGAATGACTTTATGTAAATATTTTCATAGTGAAGAGATATGATTAAAAAATAGAGGCTTTATAATTTTTTGCAATATAATTTGTCTTCTTTTTTTAAATGTTTATTTTTGAGAGACAGAGTGCGAGTGGAGGAGAGGTAGAGAGAGAGGGAGACACAGAAAGCAGGCTCCAGGCTCTGAGCTGTCAGCACAGAGCCCGACGCAGGGGAACTCACAGACCAGGAGATCATGACCTGAGCTGAAGCTGAAGTTAAGTTGATGCTTAACTGACTGAGCCACCCAGGTGCCCCTAATTTGTCTTCTAAGCAATAAAGATTTCATAGCTCTTGCTTACTCCATAGTGATACATTTAAAAAAATAAAATAAATACTTTACATTATTTATTTTGTTTTTTCAACTTGTTTTATAATTCTATATACAGTAAGAAAACATAGACATGGCATAAGTTGTGCTTTCCCATAAAAAAAAAAGTTTGTGGTCTACTATATAATATTCCCCCCCATTTCTTTAGATGGAGAAGGCAGTTTAAAAACTAAAAGGACAGGGGCACCTGGGTGGCTCAGTCAGTTGAGTGTCCGACTTCAGCTCAGGTCATGGTCTCGTGGTTTGTGGGTTCGAGCCCCGCCTGGAGCCTACTTGGGATTCTGTCTCCCTCTCTCTGCCCCTTCCCCACTTATGCTCTGTCTCTCAAAAATGAATAAATGTTAAAAAAAATTTTAATATAATATGTAATTGTTGGATACAACACGAATTGACATCTTCTATTTTACTCCTAAATCAGACATATTTTAATTTTAATCATGTTAGTTAATGTCTTATTTTCAGATGACCTTACTTTTTAAAATAGAATTCTTTAAAATAAATGGTTGTCCATAAAAAAATTTTAACTTTTGATTTTTAATACACTGAAATGAATTATTTAGAAACAATGATTTTTGACTCAAAGACACTTACAGAAAGATGAGCTTATTTGACACTAATAGTTTTAAGAATTAGTCTTACAAATTTACAAATTAGCTTTCCTAATGAATTCTAATTTTCTTATTTTTGGAGAGTCTTTATTTGTTGAGTAATTTTCTAAAACGAAGAATGATAAAGTCTTTGTAAACTTGAATCTAATTTCAAAGAATCAACTATTTTAACAGGGTCAGTAACTCAATGGCAAGAGGCAAGGTTTACATCTATGCTTCTTTCCTTTTTTGGTGATATGTTACTGTAGAAACATTCAGGAAATTCCTGGGCCCAAACAACATACCAAATGAGACAAAAATAAAAGTGTTCTCCCTGGTATTCCTCAACTTTTAAAAAGGATTAATGGCAATCTAAATGTGCTGATTTTATTGCCATATAAAACAAGAGGCAGATTGCATCAGCAAAGCCATAATGGAAAGAAACATCAAGGCTGAGATTTTGAAGATGTTGATATAAGAAAACAAATTAGAACTGTAAGTTCATAATGGAAACAATCTTGGGGGAAAGTACATCCTGAGTGTTGCCAGATGGGTCTCGCATCATGTCACCTGGAGGACAGCTGTGGAAATGGTGGGGCAAACCACTTTTTCTCTATTAGGGCAAGTTCTTTGAAGGATTACTAACAATGTGATTTTAGAAGTTACAGAAAGAGACCTCTATTCTCCACAGTTTCTCAACCTGGAATTTAGAGCCAGAATCGATTTTAGATTTCATCTCGTATTTTATTACCATCTTTAAAAATATTAAAAGACATGCAGCACTTTTAATTTGGCTGAAAGATCAAGACACCCATTATCCCACATTATTTTTATTTTGTGTTTCATTTTACTAACTATATATATTCACTACTAATATAACATATCTATGAACACATTTATTCATTCCACAAATGCTTATCTTGTGCCTACATGTCCGATGTAGAGAATTAAAATTGTGAGAGTAAAATAGACCCAAACCCTGCCATGGAAGAGGTTATATAATCTAATGAAATATATGGACATTAAGGGAATGATATCACATTTTATTAGTTGCTACTATCAGTTAATGTGTCATTATCAATTCTCCACATTTCTCTTCAATTCTTTTAAATAACCGTATTTGTTTTCCATTAAGGAAAATGAAACATAATGTAACCATGCCTCCACCTCCCAACTATGTGTTAATGTTTTCTAATAATGAGGAAATGGAGGCCTGTTGGGAATAATAGGTATCGATTACAGACGAAGTCGTGACAACTCCCTTCCTATTAGAATGTCAATATGGCAGATAAATGGAGACATCACTAGGTCCTACTTTCACCATTTTGCAATAATACACCCATGTAGATACCGGGGACGGAAAATGGAGTTCACCAGTGGATGCTTGAGGAGAGAACATGTTGTGTCGTGTGAGGACACAGAATTGTGGCACAGAGGGAAACGGAAACAAATTTTACATGCTCTATAGTATTTTGTAAGCCCAACCCTGTGCCCTGAAAGGACTCATTCACATTCTCAAAGGCTACCTTGCAACCTGAGTTATCTCAGAGGGATTGCAAACAGGCCTTCTGACACATCTTCCTGGAGAGAATGAGGGTGCATGGAGGAATCGAACATATAAGTGATGAGAACTTATTATGGACACCACTCTTTCACGTGTATTTTCTCATTTAATCCCTACAATGACTGTATAGGCTGGGTATATCTGTCCTCATTTTATGGATGACCAAAATTAGACCGATTAAGAAAATTGTTCAAGATAATAAGGAGTAGAAATTTAAACCTGGATGTATCTTACTCCCCTGCACCTAAGAACTCAAATGTCTTCAATAAATACTTGAAAATTACCTATGGTAATGAGTACATTTTCTTCCTGTAATAAGGCAGAACTTTGCAGTTCTAGTCCGCAGATTTTGGACCTGTGTTGTAACTTACCAAATTCTTACCAAAATCTGATTGCAGAAGTTTATTCCCCCCATTTTTTGTAGGTGTTTGTTTCAACATCTAGATTCATACGAGGTGAAAAGGAAGCTCTGCCAAAATCTGCAAGGTGGCAATCGGCACTGAAAGAGGTCAGATTTTCATTATGCCAGTTGGCGAACCCAATTCAACATGTCACCAGTAATAATACTAATACCTTATGTGCTTTAGAAGGCAAAGCATTTTAACCTAAATTAACATGTTTTAAAAATACTCACTGATATAGCTAGAGAGTATGCTAATAGGAATTAACACAAAGAACCTCATGTTGTTCTGCCAACTTTGTAAACATTTATTTATTTTTGAGATACAGAGTACCAGCAGGGGGAGGGGCAGGGAGAGAGTGGGAAAGAGGATCCAAAGCAGGCTCCACATTGACAGCTGTGAGCTGTTGTGGTACTCAAACTCACAAACCGTGAGATCCTGACCTGGTCCTAAGTTGGACGCTCAGCCTACTGAGCCACCCAGGGGCCCCATTGCCAACTCTTCTGTATTGAAAATGAATATACAAGCATGCAAAAAAGCTAACATTTGAACACCACAGGAATTAATCATCTCTATGCTATAAAGAAATCCTCTCTATGACAAAGAGTTCAGTACATGTCAATATAGGACCTTAACCTTTTTTAATAACTTCGTTTGTGTCCTAACATATATTAAAAGTACAATCAAAACACTGTGAGGTGCGGATATAATAATAGACAGATCAGTGGGACAGAGTATAAAGTCCCCAATGACAAAGAATGAATACAGATTTAAAATTAAATAAATTATTTCACATAAAAGGCAAAAAATAAGTTTTTGACAAATTATGTTAGAACAATTGTCTAGCCATTAAAGAGAAAAAGTGTTAGACCTGTATACTCTACATCAAAATAAATCCCAGATGTATTAAAAATATAAAGGCTAAAAAACAAAACTATAACAGTGCCAGGGATAACATGGCTGATTACTTTTGTTATCTTCAGGTATAGATTTGGTAAGTATTCTCAAAACAATATACAGATATCAAGACGATGAGCTAGGACAGGCCTCAGAGGCTGGTGTGGATTCAGTTCAAGCTAGGAGTGTATGGATATAGCTCTGCATTGTCTCTCTTGGTTTCTCATGGAGACGTGTGTGCAGCCAGTGGGCCATGCTTCTGGCCCAGAGTGGGATGTGCACCAGGTAGAAAGGGCATGATCCTCCCTCATGACCTTTGATGTGAATGCCTGGGAGCAAGAACATAGCAGAACTCAAGTCTACGCATTATTACCTATTGCCTTGTCCAACCACAGAACCACGCACTCACATTTATTACTGTGCCTTGGCCTCCACAAAGGGGATATTGATATACTGAAATATACAGAAAAATTTTTAAACCTTCCATATACCAAAACATTCATAACAATAAAATTTGGAAGTATTTCTTAAAGTATCTGTGTCCAGTAGGTTTTGAGGGTAAAATCAGTTCCTCCATCACTGCCAATCTAAAACAGTTGCATAACATACAATCTAAAATTTCAAAGTCTAACAGAATTTTTTTAATGTTTTACTCCTTCAAACAAATATCATGACCTTTTCAGAGATCTTTAATATAATACTTTCCCATTTTTCTTGATAAATGCTGTCATTCTTCTGTTGAACACATGTTTATTTAACACTCTTTCACTTTTTTTTAATGTCTATTTATTTTCGAGAGAGAGACAGAGAGAGAATGAGTGGGAGACACAGAATCCAAAGCAGGCTCCACGCTCTGAGCTGTCAGCACAGAGCCCGACACGGGACTCAAACTCATGAACTGTGAGATCAGGAAGTGAGCCAAAGTCAGATGCTTAACTGACTGAACCACCCAGGTGCCCCCTAACCTTCTTTCAAAGACATCTTATCAGCACTCCTTTCAAAGACTCCTTGAAACTGGGTAATTTGTAAGGTTCACATTTCCCTCCTATGCTGAGCATCAAGATGTCACATCTTCCCAACATGATCTCATGAGGATCTCCCCTTTGTTGTAAGACAAATCTGGGAGCAAATCAGTTATGAGAAAGGTGGTAATTTTGGTGTGTTAATAACTAGGGTGTAGTGGTTTCCAACCTTCCCCTCCTGTGTCCAGCAGTAACATTCTTGCAAACAACAGTCTGCTTCAAAATTAGTATGGCCATCATCTTTGTATCCTGGGTTTGAATCTCATTTTCCAGGGAAAAAAATAATATCAGCCTCTCTATATAAGGAGAATTCCAGACTATGAACGTTGCCTTTAAGAATGGAAGTCAGCTTTTTTGTCCCCTGATCTTATTGTTCTCACGCTCCTGAAAACCAAAGCGAATAAGACTTTTTCTAGTGTTAATAAATTTGGTAGTTTTTAAATACGTATTGACACTTCATATTATTTTGTTGCTTCTAACTTTGGTAAATGTTACCTACATCATAAAATAATGATTTCTGTGGAAACTAATTATGGTTAGAAAATAGTATGCTGATGTAAATGATTCTGAGTTTTTCTTAAAGGCACATTTTGTAACCATAAAAATATTAATTTTAATTAAGACTTAAAAAATCTTCCCATTTTTCCTATCCTCTGTGAAAAATAGTTGTAGACACACACAGAGATGTAAATTATAAAAAGTCATTTCTGAATTTTTTTTCTAAAAGCTAAACACACTCAATACTTTTGTTTAGTGAGATGTTATTTGTACAGTTGAAATCTCTGGTTGGTGGTATTATCTCCCCTTGGATGCCTAATGGACATCTCACCATTATCTCGTCCAAAGGAAAGTTTGGTTTCTCCCTAAAACCTGTTCCTTCCACAGTCTTTCCTGTTTCAGAAAATAATACCATCACCCACACACTTCTTGCAGGCAATATAGTGGTCAACCTTGATCTCCCTCTCTTCTTCCCTCAACTCCTATCCAGTTCATAAGCAAGTCTTGTGGGTTCTACCTCAAAAGTACATTTTGAGTCAGGTCACTTTTGTTTCTTCACTATGCTCCCAAGCCACTAACATCTGGGATGGGACTCATATGATGCTTTCTGAACTGATCTTTCTGCTTTACTCTTTCCCATGTAATCTATGCTGCACACAATAGAATAATGTATTAAAATTTAGATTACATTATAATATTAAATAATAATTGAGAGTTTACTATGTGATAACACTGTTGTAAGCATTTTACTTTAAAAATTTTTCTCTTCTCAGGGGTACCTAGGTGGCTGAACTGGTTAAGTGTCCAACTTCAGCTCAGGTCATGATCTCACGGTTCATGAGTTCAAACCAGGCATGGGGCTTTGGAGCCTGGAGCCTGCTTTGGATTCTGTGTCTCACTCTCTTTCTGCCCCTCCCCTGCTCATGCTCTGTCTCTCTCAAAAATACATAAACTTTTAAAAAATTATAAAAGAAAGAAATAAAAATAAATAAAAATTTTCTCCTCAAAACAACACCAATCTTAAGTCCCATTTTACATACGTGGAAACGGAACTATGTAAAGGTTCAACAGTTGCCCAAATTCAACAATTGGTATTTCAATGTTTATTTATCTTGAGAGGGAAGGGGCAGAGAGAGAGGGAGAGAGAGAATCTCAAGCAGGCTCCTCTCTGTCAGCACGCAGCCTGAGGCAGGGCTCGATCCCATGAACCATGAGATCATGACCTGAGCCGAAATCAAAAGCTGGATGCTTAACTGACTGAGCCACCAGGTGCCCAAAGCACCTGGTATTTCATACCCAGGCAGTCTAACACTACTACAGCTCATACCACTAAGTACTACATCAATGTTCTCTGAACATACTATTCTCCTTTTTAAAGTTCTCCAAATGGCTTCCATCTCATTCTTGCTAAAATCCAGTCTTTATGAGGATATCATAAAAGAAACATGTCTTCCACAGAGCCAAGCACACAATATGTATTTATTAAATGTGATTGTCATCTCCATGTCAAAGATTGCTATGTTATTCCCAAAGACTACTAAGAGCAGATTCTCACTAAATGTTCCATGAGTTGAAAGCCAGAACAAATCATTCATTAAGCATCTACAAATAAAGGTCATGTATAAAGGGAGGCTGATATCCACATTCTTTAAGTTCTTCATGTTTTCTGTATATATATGTATGTATATATATATATATATATATATATAGAGAGAGAGAGAGAGAGAGAGAGAGAGAGAGAGAGGATCTAAGCCACATACAAATGTCTCATAATACAATATTTTCCCCAGAACACAGAATGGATTTAAATCATCTACTATAACCGGGAAAGAAGGGACATACTAAAAATTTTTGAGGAAGCAAGGGGTGAAATCAGTTTTGTATTTACTCTTATTTTTTAATCTTTAGGTATATAAGTTGCCTTCAGTGCATTATGTGTAATTTTATTTTTCTATTTAAATTAAAACTGCACATAGACACATATACATGTACACACACACACACACACACACATACACACACACATTGTTAAGATTTTAAATAGGCTTAATTGCATTCTGACTGTCAACACCCATCTCCCTAAACTGATTTTACACTTAAGTTCTCTAAAAAGAGGTGGTTTTGGGATATTTAAGAAAAGATTCCTGGATTTGTTAGCTGTTTAATTGGGCCCAGTATTTGTGTTAATTGGCTGGAATACATTTAAGCCTGTAGAACCTAACTCTGGAAGGGTAAAGAACGCAATTGCAGCTTGAAAGAAGTGTACTGCAAACCATAGAGCTCTCCATGGTCCTGCCCTCGATGCATCTCTCATGCATCCATGCATCTCAGACAGTGAAAGCTGACATTTGTCTGGCCACCTAGAGATGAATTGAATCTGACTGCCTTAGTTTAACAGTTACAGCTACAGCACCCAGGTGCCTTAAACTATAATGTCATTCATCTGGTCCATAACGTATCTTCAAGTAATCTCATCTGCCTACTTCTTAATTGTATATAGTAATCTATTGTATGAATAATTTATGAACAACACTCTACTAAAACTGTTGAGAGAGCAATTATGAATAAGACTAGATATCTTTTCTGATTAAGTGTTTGCGATAGTGCACATAATAAAATATACATACAAATAACTGTATTTTAGTGAGGAGAACACTAAGTAAAAACAAAACAAATTTTAATAGAGCAATGCACAAAATATGTGGAGACACAAACATACATACATTTCTGGAAGAATAACAGACAAAGATGAAAATGGTGGACATTTGTGTGCTTAGTTAGGTACAGAGAATTCCTATCCAACAATGAAGTTTTTGTATATTTTTATTTTTAACATCTTTAACATTTTGGAAGTCATAAATCCTTAAAAAACAAAAATCACATAAACATATGAAATTTACATCAGACCCAATATGCACAGAGACTAAGAGACACTTTGATAAAATACAGAGTACTTCTTTTTCTATATGACCAGACCACCATTTATTAACATTCCAAAGACTTGAATTCTAGATTTTGTTCTACCACTTTCTGCCTGCATGCTTCTCTTGATCCTAGTTTTCTTGTCTTTAAATTGAGAGTTGGACCAGCATTTTAGTTTAGATGACCTACAGAGCTCTGAGTTAAAATGTGCTCTGTAAATACTTCTTTTAATAATGTTTCTAGGGGCGCCTGGGTGGCTCAGTTGGTTGAGCGTCCGACATCGGCTCAGGTCACGATCTCGCAGTCTGTGAGTGTGAATTTGAGCCCTGCGTCGGATTCTACGTCTCCCTCTCTCTCTGCCCCTCCCCTGCTCATGCTCTGTCCCTCTGTCAAAAATAAACATTAAAAAATTTTTTAAAAAAAATAATGTTTCTAATCAAACAACCCTGATATCTCATAGATTATCAAAGACACATGGAATTCTTAAAGTTCTAGTATGTTTCAAAACTTAATTTCTAAAATATACATAAAAATAATGTAATAAAATGTTTAAATGAATATAATGTAAGAATTTCATAAGAAATTTTATATACAACACAAAAAAGTTAAGAAAAAAATAAAAGAAATATGATTTAGTGATCAGCAACTTGATCAAAATTGAATTTTCTTAATTTTATTAGCTAATACATTTATTATGTATCTATCACTTTACTTTTTTTAATTTTAGAGGAAGAGTGTGAGCAGGGGAGAGAGGCAGAGGGAGAGAGAGAGAGAATCTTAAGGAAGCTTGATGCTCAGTGCAGAGCCTGATGTGGGGCTCGATCCCACAACCCTGGGATCATGACCTGAGCTGAAATCAAGAGTTGGACGCTCAACCACCTGAGCCACCCAGGTGCCCCTGTATCTACCACTTTAAAAAGATAATGGAGTATATTATCCAAGTTATGACAAATATATCACTCTTTCTCTGTTTTTTTTTTAATTAGAATTAAGAGGTTGCAGTAATAAACATTGTCCCCGTGGAAAGTTCATACAATTTTTTGCCCAGAAGTTGCCAGTGTTCTTGAAGTTAACTGGTGTACTTGTTCCCTAGGGCAGCCACAACAAAATACCATAGACTGGGTGGCTTAAGCAACATAAATTTATTACTCACAGTTCTGGAGGCTAGAAGTCAAATATCAAGGTGTCAGCAGGTTTGGCTTCTCCTGAGGGCTCTCTCCTTAGCTTGCAGATGACTGTCTTCTTGTTCTGCTCTCACATAGCCATTCTCCACATCCCTAATATCTCTCTGTGTGTCCCAGTCTCCTCTGCCTGTCAGACCACCAGTCAAATTGATTAGGTCCTATCCTAATGGCTTTAAATTAATCACCTCTTTAAAACCCTATCTCTAAATACTGTCACATTTTGAGACACGAGGGTTAGGACTTCAACACATGAAGTATGAGGTAGTGAGGGAGGGACAAAATTCAGCCCATAATAACTGGGAAAGAAGGCGGGGGGTTCTCAGTAGTCACTCGATAGCCCAGATTTCAGAATGTGTCTCTACACAGTTCTGTGCACTGTCCACAGAAGCAGATATGCTATTCACGTTTTCCAGAAGCTAAACCTTCAGTTTTCTGCTGCTTTGGCTTCACTGCTTAGTGTGGAAGAAAATCTGAACATTTCTTCTTAGCTCCATTTTAATTTCTTCTTAAGCATTTTTTTTATCGATCCCCCTATTTTTAATCCCAGTTTCATTGCCATTTCCAAAGTTAACAGGTGCTATCAACTTTTGCATGTTTGGTTTGATACATGGTATTTAATTGGTTGCTTCTTGGTTTACTCTCCTGCTGGCCGGATCAGATTTCCAAAGCTTCTTGAGTGAAGACCATTTTGGCCACCTGCTTTTTAGCTTTGGAAACTTAATGAGCCTTAAGTCCTCTCCCATTTTTTTGTCTTTGATTATTTGTTCATTTTGTAAAAATCCTTTCCCTGGCTGACACTGAAGTGACATTTCTAGAGGGAATAAATATTTGTGTTCAACCTGCCATCTTACATCAGAGGTTACATTATACAATTTGTGAGAATCTTTTACTGAAATGGAGATTATTCATAGCATTCAGATTTATTATACAATATATATTTGTAAGATTACGGCTACATTTGCTATTCAACGTATATTGTAAAGTTTGCCTCACAATGAAGACAGGGTGGTTCTTCCATTCTCTTCTGTAGTTCTTTTTCTTGCTTATTTTCTGTGGTTGTTAAAATTCAGTTCTAAGTGAAGAAGCCAGCATGCATTCAACTGTCAAGGAATTGGTTGCCATCTAGCACAACTTTTTATTTAATTTTATGGTATACTAATTTACAGAGTAATTTAATTGTATTTTATAATATTGATAAATAAAGTTGCTCTCAGAGAAAGTTTAAAAACAAGAGTAAATGGATAGTTTTCCATCTCAAACTGTATTAATATTTAATAAGTGCTTATTGAGAATATTAATAAGGGGACTAAAAACTTTTTATAATTTTAAAATATTTACTTGTGTTTTACAAATTATTTTCACAGTTGGAAGTGTCAAAATTCAAAAAAAATTAGTACCTAACTGAAGGAGCAGTCAGTATATTTTGTTCACAGTTGTATTATATAGTCTGTTTGGCCCAATCTGGGATATATGTATATGAATGATTTGGTGATCTAATTCTGGAGTTTGCTTGGATTTCTCCTGAAGTGTTTCCTGAGATTATTTTCAAAGATAAATATTTGAGGTCATGATTCCAGACCAGAAATAACACACAGCATGATAATACATATTTAAATCAATAAACTGCATGAATTGTGGCATTGATTTTCAGGATATAGCTTGGTCTTAACTCAAAGCTGTCTTCCTTGCAAGATGCATAATTTAATTTTGAAATTTCACATGGCTAGCCTGAAAACTACCAGCTGTGAAAGCATAAAAATTATGTGTTTCAATAAAGCAAATCAAACTTTTTCAAAACTGCCATGGCAACTTAATTCTAAAAAGATGATTCATTTTGGGGCGCCTGGGTGGCGCAGTCGGTTAAGCGTCCGACTTCAGCCAGGTCACGATCTCGCGGTCCGTGAGTTCGAGCCCCGCGTCAGGCTCTGGGCTGATGGCTCGGAGCCTGGAGCCTGTTTCCAATTCTGTGTCTCCCTCTCTCTCTGCCCCTCCCCCGTTCATGCTCTGTCTCTCTCTGTCCCAAAAATAAATAAAAAACGTTGAAAAAAAAAAATTAAAAAAAAAAAAAAAAAAAAAAAAAAAAAAAAGATGATTCATTTTGGCTAAGAAAATTAAAACTATTTTAATTATTATTAAATAATTAAATAATATAATCTAATGCCTGATAATATATACAAGTTACAATGTAATTATAACATTTATAGATACACCTGCGTATAAGTCATATGTTAGATATAGAAAGAAATAGAGAGAGAGAGAGAGGCAAAGAGAAGAAAGACATTAGTGAAAAGCCTGTCTCGCTGTGTGCCCGGAAGCCAGGTAAGTTGAGGGAATGGTAGATAAGAAGGAAGGGGTAATACAGACACTCTCTTAAGTTACTAGCAAAGCAAATATTTTGGAAAAACCCTGCTGTGAAAACAATGCCTGGAACATGCTGTTATTATAGATACAGAGATATTAATGTGATGAAAGCCAAGAAGTTGTGATCTTGTTTGGAAAATCACATTGAATACTGCATATTATTGTCAAGAAGGAAAAAATACCACGTGTATTTTTTTTCTTTTTGAGTTCTAAAAACTATTTTGCTAATCCCAATTAAAGAATCATAATGTAAAGTTCCAGTTTTTATTTTTAAGCTATTTGTATTTTCTAATACCATATTCAGGATGAGAGAATTTGGACACATCTGCTCCCTTTTACTTTCTTTCTTTCTTTCTTTTTTTTTTTTTTTTTTTGGGCCAAAAATATGGCTCCAGGATTTTTAAATAAGAATTTCCACATGAAGATGAGAATGTTAATAACATGCTGGAACAATTTTGTTCACTTTCTTCTTCCATCCAGATTGATTCAAGGAAATAGGCATTAGAACTTTAAAAATCATGCTCACATTTAGATGATTATTTATTGAATACTGGGCAAGGTCTGTCTAGGGACAAGGACAACTTTGGCTCTAACAGTGACTTCTGAAAAGCATCCAGGAAAATGTTCAGAAATAAATAAATGGTGCGTTATAAAATTCTCCAAGATGGCTCAGTACATGATATGTTATATAACTATGTATTTTCACACCAACATTCCTGTGGTCGCACGAACGGCAGAACATTGTGGGGATAAAGCTTGATGTGTGCTGAGAGTGACATTTCTATCACAAGGGTAATTTTCTGTGCCAGACATTTAAATTTCCATAAAATTAGGCCATTTGATGAGCTCTTCAAAACCACTTCTGGGTCCAAAATGGCGTGTCCTTTAATTAGATAAACAGATAGTATTTTCATTTTTACATAAACTTAAATCCTATTTATAGACAGCATCCATAATTTGAAAATCGGTGAGCAACAGGCATGAGCTATTTGTGAGTGGGCACATTTTCACATCTTATTTATACTGTATGTTCCCCAATGTTTTACTTGCGAGCTCAGAACAAATGAAACCATCAGGCAGTGTCCCGTACTTGTCATGATTTCTTTTCCAAGCCACTCATTGATAGGAGCTCTTCTACTAAGCCATATATACATGCCAAATTAAAGAAAAAAGTTAATCATCTTGCACGCATCATCTATTAGCCAACATTCTTCACTGGATGTATTCATGCCTTGACGCATATTTGGAGAATTTGGAAAATGAGTCCCTGAACTGATTTCCATTCTTTGGTAGTCTTTGCTTCTACACTGTCAAGGTGGGCAAATGGGGGAGTAAAACAACACTTCGGTGGCAGAAAATAAGTAGAATAAATTGGATTTCAAAGAAATAGAATAGCACATTAATGAGTGTCAGGTTATGGAAGTCTAAAAAAATTATCGATGACTATTTTTTGAAGATTGTGTGAATATTGCAAAAAGAAGCCAGAAGTCTTATTTATATCTATGCTATTGGTAATGCTCATGTTTATTATGAAAATTTTTAAACATTTATCTTTTCTTGGATTTTATCAGTCTCTCATTCTTGAAAAGCGGTTGATGTGGTGTAGCATGCATGAGAATGAAGAGATTTAAAAACCAAAATTAAAAATTAGAGTGACTTTTTTTTTATTTTGATGTTTATTTATATTTGAGAGAGGGAGGCAGAGTGCGAGCAGAGGGGCAGAGAACAAGGGAACACAAAATCCAAAGCCGGCTCCAGGCTCTGAACTGTCAGCACAAAGCCCGAAGCGGGGCTTGAACTCACAAACCGTGAGATCATGACCTGAGCCAAAGTCAGATGCTTAACCGACTGAGCCACCCAGGCACTCCACAGTGACTTTTTAATATAGACTCTATAGGGCCCAGCTTGTGTGTCTGAGGCCATTCAAAAGGCAACGTATATTTTAAAAAAAAAAAAAAAAAAAAAAAAAAGGCAATGCATAATTATACCCAGGAAAAGAGAAAAGAGAAGTTACATTGGGAAGGGGAGAAATAGGCTAAGAAACAAGGTTTCAAAATTAAGACAAAATTTTAGAAAATGTACATGTCTCTTTTTAATGTTTGTTTTTGTACCTAAGGGGAAGAAAAATGGAAAGCTGTGAGGAAGTAAGGTCATCATGAGGAGAAAGTCACCGAAGTGCCTCCGCTTCCCTGGACTCTAGATGCTACAGCAGTGGAGGAAAAAAAAGTCCTCCAAAGCTAGGACTCGGGACTCTCTTCCTTATGCTTCCTGCCTAACTGGGGTCGAGGATCTGGGGCCACCCAGACACAGTAAGACTGTGAGTGGGAAGTGCTTTGAGTTCTTTAGAGAGCTATGTTTTATAAATACTGTTATTATTCAAGCTATTATGAAAGCCGAGCCCTGGTTTTCACTGATGTGTTCCTGGAGGTAGTGGGTGGGCAGCAACCCACTCTACTGTCCTGCCAGAGGCGCTTAACCTCCTCCTTACTTCCCTCCAAGCAGGGCATCTCACTTCTGTTGTTTTTAGTTCCCTTGCTTCCTCAGGGAGCTCACCCTCCCGCTTCTCACAGAAGGTCA
Organism: Neofelis nebulosa; assembly: GCF_028018385.1. Lineage (NCBI taxonomy): Eukaryota > Metazoa > Chordata > Mammalia > Carnivora > Felidae > Neofelis > Neofelis nebulosa. Next base: position 33,564,679 of record NC_080790.1, on the reverse strand, counting down.
ATCCCCAGGGAGGGAGCCAATCAGGCAGGAAATCTCAGAAGAACAAATCACAGTAGCAATGTTAGTAAAAATAGCTGGATTTAGCCCATGATCACTTTTTTTAAAGAGAGTTTGCCTGGTGCACGTATTCATTACTGTACGTCTCTCCCCCACGCTGCAGGAGCCCAAAGGTGTCAGCTGGCAAGGAGTTTAAATCTTCCTCAGGCATCCTTACAGTTCCTGCAGCTACCTTCTAACCACCTGCCGTGGGCAATGGATGAGCCCTGATCAATTGTAGCCCATCTCCATTTATTCACGTACGTTTTGGCACGTGTGCAATTCCTGTATACCTAAGGCAGTCCATCTTATAGAAACATTTTTGGAGTCTTTTGGGTTTTTTGTCTCTTTTAAAATAAGTGTTTGAAATTACAGTTATGGATGTCCACAATTTAACGTCCTCCCACACATATTTTAATTGTAGCTTGTACCTAGGAAGTTCAGAATCATAGCGGAAGCATATATGGACATTGAAAAAAATTATGCCGGTAGGGTTGGTTTCCATAAGAATATCTGGAAGGAGAAATTCTCAACCAAAGATTCAAGATTGATGTTGAACTCTGCCATATTTGTCACACTGCAGTTTTTAGAATTGGATTTTTCTAGGGGCGCCTGGGTGGCTCAGTCGGTTGAGCTTCTGACTTCAGCTCAGGTCATGATCTCACGGTCTGTGAGTTCGAGCCCTGCGTCGGGCTCTGTGCTGACAGCTCAGAGCCTGGAGCCTGCTTCAGATTCTGTGTCTCCTTCTCTCTCTGACCCTCCCTCATTCATACTCTGTCTCTGTCTCAAAAATAAAATAAAACATTAAAAAAAACAATTTAAGTAGAATTGGATTTTTCTAAATTCCAGACACTCTGAGATCATTATTTCAAACAGCACCCAAAAATGCATGGAAATAGTCTCCTCATTGTGAGTTAAGTAACATAGTACAAAATTGTTCATAGAATCGTATTTATATAATGAGCGCTTAGGTGCGTGAGAAGACAGGTTTTGGAGGTCATCTGCCCTAGCCTTTTCCGTCACAGATGGAGGAACTGATGGCCAAAAAAGGCTCAGTCTCTTCTGAATGACACTCAGTTTGTGGCAGAGCATGGACCAAAGTCAAGGTTTTCTGAGTGAATTCTGTTCACTATGCCTTCCATTGATACTCTATTAGTTGTATCACTTTTGAGAACCAGGAGAAAAATTTCTAAATGAAAATGCAAACGTTGGTGTTAAATTAAAACAGCTAACTAAGTTAAATGTAAAGATATAGGAACTCTATAGTTCGTCTACGGTTATAGGGTAATATATTTTTATGACAACACATATAAGATGATTGGACTAATTGGAAAATACATAAAAAAACAGAAAAAATAAATACGGAAAATATACATAAATAAAATCACCTCCCAGAGCAAACAACTAGCATTTTGATGTAGTTCTTTCTAGTTTTCTCTTGCATTCTTTTCCCATAAGTACATGTGAAGAGGTTTATTCATCTATACATGTGCAAACCTATAAATAACAGACGATACTGGAAAACAATTTTATATATTCATTCTTTCCTTTAGCTTTGGTCATAAACATTTTTCCATGGCTTTCTGCAGTTTAAAAATATTTTAAAATAATATATACATTATGTCTCATTTGGCCAAAATTTCAAACCACCTCCCTCAAGGTATTCTGTATTTTATATTTATATATAAATACATATTTTTGTCTGCTTTTCTGATTTTTCTTTCTTTTCCCAGCGGGGAGATAGCACCTCATAGGGAAAAATACCACAGACCCTAAAGAGAAATTAATTTGTATTTACAAAGAAGTCTAAAACCTTCCAATGCACATTTGTTTTCTATTTTGATTTCTGTGGTGGTTTCTACCCAAGTCTTCAAATCAGAATGGAACCCAAGACAGAATGATTATTCTTCTTCTCTTATGAGGAGACGGAAATGGCTATAATGGGACTCTTATGGCTGATAGGATGATGGGATAAACATCTTGTAGTATCAAATCGACAAAAAAGAATTGGCTGTGGAATCTGGAAAAATAGCTAGCTCAGTGCACTAATAAACCAGGGAAAGAAAAGCTTTAAGAAATTTTGAAACAGATTTGAAATCTGCTTATGCAAACTGAAAAAAATGGTATTTATGGTGTCAACAAAAGTGTCATTGTCTCTATAATACGCCAAACATGACATTAGGTGGCCGGAACAAAAATGTACATAAGACACGATTCCACTTCTCAAATGGCTCGCATCCTGATATGACATACCTAACATACACCAGTGACTACTCTAACATTCCAGCCCAATAATGATATTTGGAATGACAAAGGAATGGAATGATGCAAAGTGGTGTGGAAAGGCAGAGGAATGGTCAATTCAATTAATGATCAATTAACTTTGACCCACACATAAGACTTCTCAGAAAGAGAGAGTCTTAAATTACTACCTTATTGGTAAGAGAGAGGATGTTCCACAATGAAACTATTATGAATAGATAATAGGTCGTGTGCTGGAGGAATAACAGAAGAGTCATTCAGTCATTTCTTCCACAAAAATGTATAGAATACATGTCATATGTCAGGCACTATTCCAGACATTACCAACAGAGCTGTGAACCAGATAATGAAAGCCCTGGCCTTCTGGAGTGAGAGAGAAAGTCTGGAGTCTGGAACTCAAGGTTAATTTTTGATCTAGATGTATAACTTTGAGAGTGACACATCAGCACAAAGATTTTTACTTAAAACCATAGCACTAAGTAAGCTCATCTAGAAAGTGATGGAATGCAGAAGGAGAAAAGGGAGAAAACGTGAACCTCAGAGATGTAAAAGTTAGGAAGAAAAGACAAAGGTGTAGAGACTGAGAAGAAACGGTCAATGAATAACTTCAGGAAATGTCCGGGAAAACCATGACCATGAGGAATCCCAGAAGACAGATGAAGAAGTGTTTCAAGAAAGAGGGAGAGACCGATGGAGTCAAATGTGAGTTTATCAAGTGAGACAAGGACAGAGAATTTACCATTGGATTTAACAATGATGAGGTCATTAGTGACCTAAAGATTTATTTTGGTGGACTTTATATATATATATATATATATTTTAAATAAAATCACTTTCCAGAGGGATCTTATTCTCTAAACAAGGCAGAAATTGTAGAGCATCAAATGATATTGAAAATTTAGAGTGTTTAATATTGGATTTGATTAAATTGCCGTCATTGAAGACATTGACAAGGGGATTTTCACTAGAGTGTTGAGAAAGAAAGCTTGATTAGTTTAAGACAAAATAGGAGGTGAGGCCCTAAAGACAATAAAGAGAATGGAAAATAATTTCATGGATTCTCCTACAGGGGAGAAGAGAGTGCAAAGATTCAAAAAGATAAGACAGAGGGTCCCCAGTTTCCCCGGTTTCAACCATTGCTTCTGTTTTCTGGTGTTGGTTTTTTTTTTTTTCCCCTTTCCTCCATTTTGTTAAACCTCTCACCCCTGAACCTTGTCTAACCAACAAACCACAGGCTTACCGAACAGCTCTTGAAAAAAACTGTTCTGACAGTTATTGGGATGTCATTGTGCCAACCACACCAACTAGTAGGAATGACAAACTGGAACAATCTTCCACTGTCCCAACAGCAAGTTTTACAGGTGTTGGAGATGAAAGCTGCTACCTGAGCCAAACCACATGTCCCTCCCCCTCTCTTATCCTTTCCCTACAAAATCCTGCTTTGACTCTGAGTAGCCTGGTCATGCAACCTGATGTGCAGCAGGTGTGTCTTTAACCTTTACTTGAGTTACTTCAACTAGTTTTTCCCTTGGCAATAGAAATGTGGCAGTAACTGAAGAGAAATCGGCCCTCCAGAGAGGCATGTGTAAATAAAAGCCATTCCTGCTTGTTTCTATTGAAAACAATCCCTACTCTAAAGAGGGAAAGACTCATGATGTGTTTGTAACAGGAGTGGATAATTGCAGGAGAAATGATTGTGTGTCCAAGAACAGATGGGATCCAGTAGAAAGGTGAAAAGTAGAAAGGAGCAAGGACTTAGGAAAGGAGAGAACACCAATGCAGACCGTAAGAGGATGTGGTCATGGGAAGATAAGGGGATTCTCTTCTGATGTATTCTAGTTGCTGAGTGAAACCAGATAAGTCACCACATAAGAACAAGGAGAGAGGAGGGAAGTGTTGGCAGAGGAGGCCAAAGGAGGGAAGAGAAGGTAAGAAATGGTGTATGTGTATCATTAATACATGATTTATTGGATTGTGATCCTGAAACGAAGGCTTGTAAATTGCCAGGGAAATGTGATGAAATTGAAAGGCAATGCTAGGATTCCATTTGAGATGGTGTGCTGGGGGAACATAATTTAGATTCAGATAGCAAATGGCATAAAAAAAGCATTTAAATGTTATTTTCTAACCAATGAGGACATATGATTTTTAAACAAGTGCCCACAAGATCAATAAACCTTATGATAATTTTTGACAATAATTTATTCTTAAACATATTTATATAATCTACTCTGTAAAATATTAATGATCATTACTGTGAGGGTAAAAAAATAAATGATTTGTATAAATGCATACTTAATGATTACTTTTAAAATTTGGCTCTATAGTAATTTACAAGCCAGATAAACTGCTTTTAATGTATTAACTGTATATCATTTTCTCATATATTCCCTTACATGCTATTTGCAAGTAGGAGTATTTGGAAACAAATTAAACCCTATATTTCTCATGAAGTGTGTTTCAAAGCATGACGCGTTCTGACTACAAAAATAACACATGCCAATTATTGATAATTTGGGAAGTAAAAAAATTGCAATGAAGAAAAGTAAAAATTACCGGTAATTCTAAACACAGGTATAATAATGTAAAATTACAGCGTATTTGATTATATACATACATCACCATTTACTTCATTGGTTATATAAGTTATTTACAGGTGCAAACCATATTTATAAAGGACTTTTTAAATAAAAATTGAAGGAGTGGGAAGAAAGGCTGTATAATTGCAACCCAAGAGCAGATACTTTTGAAAACTACAGCAAATTAGACAAATAAAGGATGTAAAATTATGCCACCAGTATCCCAAGATGTACATTTTATTATGGCCTTCTAGAATGCAGCTCATCTCTCTACCTTCCCCCACATTAAGACTCCCACATGAGCTGGACCCAGATCAGGAATAAGCCTTGATTTGCTCTGAATCAGAGCAAAACATGTATTATATTACTTTGGGAAACCTCAGATCATATAAAACCAGGTCAGGTTAACCATATGGCCGTGTTTTTTAAGCTCGCTGCAAGTCCTTTTTATCAATGCAGTTTATTATTGTGGCAGGGGAAGGTTTTCTGAGTCAGAAAATGTGCATTGAACTAGGCCAGAGTTTGGATATTTTGAAAAATATTTTTAAATTAAAGCATTATATACAAAATGAAGCAAAGTGGTTTAAAATAACAGTTGAAACTACCTTCTCTCTTTAAAAAAAGTAATTACTGAACCCACAGGATTTGAAGAAAAAGAGACATAAGGAAAAATAAATTCCCATCAAAATCACTTAGTCTCAAGGTAACTATGTCCATGTTTAAAATCTTAGGACAAAACAACACTGAAGTTTTCCTGTGTTTTTTGGCCTTACGATGAAATCTGATATACCAAGGCAATCTGTTTTGTTTGTGGATTTTTCCCCTCATTGGTCAAAATCACAAATTCATGAAGTACAGAGATAGTAAGATCAACATGTGCCTGGAAAAAAATGAGTTCAGAGAACGACTCATTGAAAAGTAAAATAAAGATTCCAAGTTAATTGCATCTTGCTTCATTATCACCCCGCTGAAGAAGTTGGTAGCCAAGAATGAAGATAATAAGCAATTGCCATAAAATGGCGGAAAAAAACCCAACATTTCCTTTCTCTTCTAGAGAGCATCCTCCTAGTTATAGTTGCTGGACCCATGCTCGGGTCTTATCCCAGGGTTGACCTGTTAGGAATGGAGCCAGTCTCCTGAAGAGTATTAAACCCAGTGATCGGTCAGCCACAGAATAATAAAGCGACTTGTCAAAAGATGTGGGAATGTGAAGAAATCAAGCAATAGGGAGAGTTTTGGTTTTAGTAGACTCTAAAAGAATGTTGGGATTTTGGACTGAGTTTTAGCAGGAAACCAGTAGAGTGATTTTTAGGAGCAGGGACTAGTCACAGGCAGCAAGGCCAGATCTAATTCCTTAAATAAACCAAGGAGATGAATTCAATCTACAGTTCTAGAGGGGTCATGTGATGGGGCAGGGGCTCCTGCAGGCAAGATAGACAACTCAGAGAAAGAAAAGTTTAGATGGAGATTAAGTCCTGATAAAACTTAAGAAGTGAAGAGTCTATAGGTGGTTTTGTCTTATGATTCAGTAAGTTTAAAAATAATTAAAAATTAACAAGAGTAGTACTTGGAAATTAAGAAATATTTGTGATAGCTCTTGAGTCAGAAAGGAAATCAAATGTGAAATTTTAAAGCATCTATAAATCAATTAAAAGAATAAATATAGGTTCATACTTCATGTTAAAAATTACAGAGAAAATAGTAACAGGCTTCAGCAGTAAAGAAAAACAGAAAAATGATACCAAAAAAATTAAGAAGAAAGAGTTGATAAAGATAAGAACTGAGCGGTACCTGGGTGGCTCAATCGGTTGAGGGTCTGACTTCGGCGAGGGTCATGATCTCATAGTTTGTGAGTTCGAGCCCTGTGTGGGGCTCTGTGCTGACAGCTCAGAGCCTGGAGCCTGCTTTGGATTCTGTGTCTCCCCCTCTCTCTGCCCCTCCCCTGCTTGCATTCTGTCTCTGTCTCTGTCTCTCTCTCTCAAAAATAAGTAAAAATTAAAAAAAATTAAAGATAGGACCTGAAATAAACAGAAAATGAGCAAGTCAATTAAACATTGATTTTTGAATATTTGAATTAAATATATGAATTATATAAACCTCTTTAAAATCTGATTAAAGAAAATACAGGGATAGAAAAATAGACAAGTGTGTAAATATTTTCTTAAAGGTGTAACACATATCCTAATGAAAGCAGTAGAACTAGGGGATCTCATTATCTGTAAATCTATTTGAAAATCTAAAGGAAATAGGTGATTTCACGGCAAAACATAAATTATCCAAACTAACTCAAGAAGTGAAAGAACTTGAATATGTTAATTCCCATGAAAAACTTGGAAAGGTCATCAACATTCTAAACATGTAAAAGACCCCTGGACAAGATATGTTCACAATTGAACTTCGTTTAACTGTTAAATAAAAAATCATTCCAAAGGTATTAAAACTTCCAGTCAAAAGTGAATGGAAAGCTGTTCAATTCATTTTATAAAGCCAACATACATCAGATTAAAAACTTGTTAGAGTACCAAAAAAGTGCTATTTACCTACATCTCTTGTGAATACAGAAATAGAAACTTTTTTTTTTAATTTCAAATAGAATCTTGCAAAGTATCTACAGATCATTGCGGTAAGATCAGGAAAGGCTAGTTCCAGAAATGTTACTGGGTGAAACAATAAGAAATTGATCAATATAATTTATTATATATGTATTCCAAACAAAACAGAAAAATATGATCATGTAAATAGAAGACATGAATCAAAATACATGAGTGTTATTCTCACTCATTCCTGCTTCCCAAACTGTCCCTCCCTTTGCTAAGGAAATGTCCTGCATTTACCTTTCTTGGGAGGGTAAAAGTTTCAAGTTAAGAATGTATTATTACTTCAACTCATTTATCATCTAATTGGTTCCAACATTCTCCTAAACCAAGTTATTTATTTTTAACAGCATTAATTTAAATGTTTGTAATAGCACTAAGAATGTTGAAGTTGTTAAAATGAAACACTTAGAGGCGAGCCTGAGTGGCTCGGTCGGTTAGGCATTCGAGTTCGGCTCAGGCCATCATCTCTCTGTTCATGGGTTCGAGCCCGTGTTCAACTCTGTGCTGACAGCTCAGAGCCTGGAGCTAGCTTCAGATTCTGTGTCTCCCTCTCTCTCTGGCCCTCTCCCTGCCCCCTCACGTTCTGAGAGAGAGAAGGAGACATAGAATCCCAAGCAGGCTCCAGGCTCTGAGCTGTCAGCACAGAGCCCCGATTTGGGCACGAACCCACGGACCACGAGATCATGACCTGAGCCAAAGTCGGATGCTTAACCAACTGAGCCACCCAGGTGCCCCACATTAAAAAAATGTTTAATGAAACACTTAGAATCGTCTTGAAAGGTTTAAAATAGATAGCATTATTATATATCATGTCATTTTGCCTTGTTTTTTTTTCCTTGTGTCACTGTGTGATTTGTAGCCAAACATCATTTTCTTCTTTTTATAAACCAAGAAAACACACTTTTGATTACTTGAAATCTAAAATATGTTCTATGACAGAGTCTGCTTTTTTTAGGAAGGTTCCTAACTATTCACTGATTAAAATTTAGAATATTCTTCTTTTTTGAGAGAGAGAGAGAGAGAGAGAGAGAGAGAGAGAGAAATCGGTCCTAGTCTACCTTTTCTTGTGTTTATAATGTATGTTTCTTGGCTTTGGGGTGAAGATCACTCCTTCATTTATCTTTTACAGCATCTGAAAGACTGATTTAAAAAAAAAACTTTTTTTCCTCCAGACTGTTCCATAAATGTGCTTTAAATCTGGAGTGAAATTGTGACGGACTTGGAAGTATTCTGTTTGTAATTTATTTCATTTGTACACTCTTTTTTTACTTGTGAATTACAATATACAAAAGATTTTACACAGACACATGCATAAGAAACAGATATATAGTTTAAGAAAATTTATAAAGCAAATGCCCGTGAAAACACCACTTGAGAAATGGATATAGGGCTTAATCTCTCTTCAAAATAATCAAGTGGAAAAGAAATTTCTTCAAAGCATGCATTAACTATAGCAATGCTCTTTTATGAATTTGGGATTTTTTTGAAACCGGATATAGAATAAACACTTGAAAATATTTCACATGTGCCTCAGAAAAACATGTTATGTTACAGAGTTTTATACATGTCTTTGAGGCAAACCTTATTAATTTTAGTAATTAACAGCTTCTCTTCCCGCCCCCCCACCCCCCAGTCTTGCTCATTCCCACTGACTGTAATCTAAGTTTGTGAATGCTTTAGAATGAATGTTTGTAGATTTACAGGGTTAGGCAAAATTTTTTTGTTCAACAGACTATAATGATAGGTTGAAAACAAGCATGTGCTGAGAAGGCTGTGAGGTAATTTGCAAAGTATTTGCTGGACATTTTTCACATACAATATCACAGGGAAATTATGCAGAATGATCTGTTTCTCACATTTGACACTGGCTTCAGGACCTCAGTTGGTTGCATTTGTTAATGCCCCAGAATTCCATGACCAGCCGAGGAGGTTGCTGAGTATATAACAGATCTGGGGTAGAACAGGGCACATGCACTGTATTTAGTTCAGCCACAAGCCTGTAAAACTTGCCTTACTTTGCACTGCTAATGCTATCAGATTCTTTATCCTACTGGTGATTAACATGAAAACTGCTTTAAGACCTTGAGTTAGGGGCGCCTGGGTGGCTCAGTCGGTTAAGCGGCCGACTTCGGCTCAGGTCACGATCTCGCGGTCCGTGAGTTCGAGCCCCGCGTTGGGCTCTGGGCTGACGGCTCAGAGCCTGGAGCCTGTTTCCGATTCTGTGTCTCCCTCTCTCTGACCCTCCCCCGTTCATGCTCTGTCTCTCTCGGTCTCAAAAAAAAATAAATAAACGTTAAAAAAAAAAAAATTAAAAAAAAAGACCTTGAGTTACTTATTTAAGAATTAATTGCCCCTGCCTCTCTTCTCATTATCTTAGATTATCTTCAGGTTGAAGACTGGGGTCTCTATGCATTTCCTTTGCCGACGGTACAAGGAGAGGAACTGGAGCTAGGGCTCTGAGTAGTTGTGGTCGATGGGCTTGGTGTTTGCTTTTCCTTCTGAAATTGTTTCTAAAACTTTGCAAGGGTGTTCAGTAGACCTATCTGTCGTGTTTGTATGGGTATTTCCCACAGACTTCCTGTAATCCTTTCCAACTCAGGATGACAATGACATGCATGGAACCTTCTCCAGACAGAGATAATCAGCCTCAGAAGCTCAATTTCCTTCACTACCCGCCTCTCCCTCTCCGGGAGCTTTCCCCAGTCCTTTCCCAGGTACGTGATGATGAAATGATAGGTAAGCATGTGGGTTTTGGTTATATGAGGTTCTTCTTCCATGGTGGAGAAGGATCTTATTTATAATAGTCATTCTCCCTCTCCTCCTTTCTTTTTGCCAGGTCTTTTATTCCTACCGAGAATAATTAGCTCTGGGCAATTAGGATTCATAGTTAGCTCCCTCTAGCCAGCTTCCCATTCTGGAAAAAGCTGATGGCAAGCCACAGCGATTTCCTGACTCTGGGAAGTTGCTGAGTTGACCTAGCACGGCTTTTGCACTAAGCGAATCATCTGCATATTTTCTCCAAGCTTTTCTATACACCCTGCCTTTCAGCTGGTCTCCAAACTGGGGGATCGTTAGTGAGATTTTTAAATTGTGCCCACTTATCTTCACCTCCACCATGTATTCTTTCTTTGAGAAGAAATATGGGCAAAGAGTAGTAACCACTGTAAACACATCGGTCAGTTTTTTGCTACAAAGAGTAGTAAACACATCGGTCATTTTTTTTTTTTTCCCTGGAAAACCGTTTTTCAAAGACTATAGTATGGAGCTGTTTTCTTTCTTTTGTTGATTGCTGGTTCAGAGTAATTATTATTTTACTTTTTTTTAATTTTGAAGGAGAATCTATGATTTAGCCTTACTTGATCATATAGAAGCATCGTTGCGTTATGTCAGCTTTCAAAATCGTGCTGTTTTGGAGTTCAGTATAAATGTCTGACAACATCCAGTCATCTAAATTCCAGAAGGGATGTGGTAGTCAGGCTTCTGAGAATGAGTCTCGATAGCCCTTACTTTTTATAATTCTCTCCTCTGTGACACAATGGGACATCTCTCCCGTGACTATATATGTTACCTGGAAAAGGGATTTTACAGATATAATTAAAGTTATAGATCAATTGACCCAGTTTCCTTAAGGTAGGGAGGTTAGACCTGGGTGGGCCGGGTCTAATGAGGTAAGCCCTTAAAAATAGATTTTTTCCTGTGGCTGGTGGCCGAATAGGAAGTCAGAGAGATTTCAGTCATGAAAAGGACTTGATGGACCATTACTGGTTGGAAGATGGAGGGGGGCTATGTGAGAAGGGATGCTGGTGGCATCACAGAGCCAAAAGTGTCCCCTGGCTCACAACCAGCGAGGAAAAAAGGACTTCAGACCTGCGGGCCCAAGGAATTGGGTTCTGCCAACAATCTGAATGAGCCTGGTAATGGACTCTTCCCCCAGAGCCTCCACAGAAGCACCTAATCTGGCCGCAATTTTGATTTCAACCTTGTGAGAACCGGAGCAGGGAACCCCACGTGAGCCTACCCAGACTTCTGACCTGCAGAACTTGAACTAATAAACAGGTTGTGTTTTAAGCCACTAAATTTGGGTACTTTTCTGTACAACAACAGAAAACAAATACCCATTCAAGGCAGTCCGCAAGGACCCTTGCAAGGCACACAACTATTCCTGGAGAAATATTTTACTGTCCGAAAGATGCTACGCACCAGCTCCCTATGCCATGTGACCACATTCACTTCCAGTGTTTTGTAATTTCCACTCTCCCTTAGTGATTCTGTTAAAAACTTTTCCCCCACACCAGTCTTTACCCTGATCCACCCACCTTAATTTCCATCAATCCTCTGTTTAGATTTCTAGCTCACTGGGAATTGGCCTCATCCTTTTTCTTCCCTTTTTGGGCCCTATACGTTCCTATTTCTTGCCTGTTATTTTTTTCCCCTCTGCCCCATAGCTCTGTTGAATAGGGGAGTGTTGGTTTCTTTTGTCACTTTTCCATAAATTTCATTTCTCTTATAAATAATTAATCTTATACTCTGATAATATATACAAAACAACTGTGGGTATTTAAGGAAAATTGCAGTGAAGCCCAGCAGGTATTACTTTTACAAACAAAGCAGAACTCTTTATGAGTTTAAAAGAAACATTTCTAGCAATAGATATATAGAGCTAATTTTACTCAATAAGAAAATATTTAAATCCTTCAAATTGTTCAAATAGGTAGTTAGGATTCTCCATGAGACATTGTCTTCATCATTCCCTATGCCTACATTATTCAGTTCCGTAACTTTTTTTTTTTAAACTAGGCAAACATCATACTCTGGGAAAATGTTTCTGAGTGGGAAAAGAAATTGCAATGAAAACAAAACAAAGGAAATAGTAAATTACCACATCCCTGGCCCCTTTCTTTCTTTCCTCCAATACAATTTAGAACATTGTTTAAATAGGGAGTACAAACAAATGTATAAAGATCACAGACACATATGGGAAAGGAATAAAGCAAGTACAAGGAGGAAATATTTTTATTTACTACCAAAAAATTGTCTTACCGAGTCTGGAGAATTAGTTCTTAAAGGAAAAAATAGCAGATCTAATCGACAAACAGGCATATGGGAAAAAGTGAGGTTTCTGAGAGCTGACTCATTTTTGAAATCCGTTTGTGTAAACAAAAGTTATTCCATGGGTTTTTTGTTCTTTAAAATTAATTCTGTATTATTCATACAAAGGTTAAGCGTGGAAACATCGTTCATTTAAAGAAGCGCGATTATGTTTTACAAAAATAATATCCACGTATTTTATTTTCCTTGACTGCAATACTGTTGGAGTCATAGAATATTATAGCTGATGTGAGGCACTATAAGGAAATATTTTATAGAAACGCATACTAACATTCTGACTTCTCTCCAATATGTCCTGCACTATGCCAATACCAATCTGCAATAAAAATTCACAAGGACAGACTGTGTTGACAGAATGGTACTTGGGAAGGAAATTTAGACATATGAAGCACAATTTGTTTGGAACAAAGAAAAAAATGTTGCAAAATAATTTTAGTTGGTATCAAAAATGAGACAAATTGGCAAACTTATCTGAAAGATTTCTATCTTAGAACTGTTGATAATTAAAGCTGGGAACCTTAAAAGTCATTAAGGTGCCGCCTCTTATATGCAGGGCAATCCAAATTACATGCAGCAGATCTCCTGCAAGGAGAGTTCTCGAATCTAAAGTACGTGATCATTTCACACATTACTTCTTAGTATCCTTTAAAGGTCTTTTCCAAACTATAGGCCATCTTTCCTAGCCAGGGTACACTGGAGAGGAAAACTATGTGGAAAACTATACCTGGATCAAAAGGGGATATAAGCCATATAGAAATCTACAGAAAAATCAGTTATGTGTTAACTCCTTCATTTATTCAGCACTCCATCAGGCACTTAGATTACATGGATAATTCTGTTGCCATGAAGTGATGAATCTAGTATAACTTAAATGTGTGTGTTTCATTCTCCTCTTAGATTAAAAAAACCATAAGAGCAAAGGTTAACTGATTCAAGTTTGTCTGGACACAAAGCTCAAGAGGAATGTGTGTTATTCTGTGTTACATTTGTATATCTTCAATCATTTGTTTATAAGTTGATATGCACCATCACTTATGAACTTCTAAAAGGGAGAGAACATAGTTATTTAATTCTCTTAGTATAGTGTTATGATGAAATGAAAGCCCATTAAGTGAATGTATGTTTTTATGCAATTGTCTTTGGTTGGTTTGGTTTTAGAGGCAAAAAGAAATGTCAGCTGTTGAAACTTTGCCATTCTTTGTCTTTGGATAACAGTCATCATTTTACATAGACATTAGCCTAACTAATTTTACTGGGGATTTTCACATTTCCTCAACAAATGTTCAGTGACATTTCGAGCATCCTACTAGTGTCTCCTCTGTAGCCATGTCTGACGGCCGTAGACACAGGATTGTCCTCAATTAAGGTCTAATTTATTTCTCCTAATATATTGCTCTTTTTACTAGAAGTAATAAAGATAAATAGAATATGCTGCCTGTCCTTGAGGACTGCATAGCCCATTGAAGACGATAGACAAGTTAATGTAATATCAATCAAATGGAACATTTACCATGGGACCTTTAATCTTAGTGCATAATGGCTAAAATTTGAGCCATACATGTATTGGATAAAAGAGCTAATTTTTTACATAACCATATATCCTTCTGCTTAATTTAAAATTCTGTCTTGGGGCGCCTGGGTGGCGCAGTCGGTTAAGCGTCCGACTTCAGCCAGGTCACGATCTCGCGGTCCGTGAGTTCGAGCCCCGCGTCAGGCTCTGGGCTGATGGCTCGGAGCCTGGAGCCTGTTTCCGATTCTGTGTCTCCCTCTCTCTCTGCCCCTCCCCCGTTCATGCTCTGTCTCTCTCTGTCCCAAAAAAAAAAAAAAAAAAAAAAAAACGTTGAAAAAAAAAAAAATTCTGTCTTGTTGTTCTTACATCTATGCACCCTTCCTTGATAAATTGAGAGTTACCTTTACCTCTTTTAGAATTGCTCTTCAATTTTAACATGCAGCAAAATTCTTCAACAAAAATACTATATTTCTTGGGAAGATGATGGCATTTAATGATGAACTCCTGGCATGTACTCAATTGTTCGAAATGTGAAAGCTTCGAAATGTGAAAGCATTTTTTAACTTAAAAAAATAAGTCATAAGACTATATAGCAGAGCAAAGTTCATGTAAAACAATAGGTTATTTAGATGGTGTTTTATCATCTATCATATTACTTTGATATTTAAGGACTTATTGGTGATATTTAGTGCCACTCACTGGTTGATTCAAAGAAATCTCTCCTGTCTGTCTCTTTCTCTTTAAAGATCAGTCTTATCTTATGCAATACACAAAAATAAACTCAAAATGGATTAAAGACTTAAATTTAAAACATGAAACCATGAAACACCCAGAAGAAAACTCTGGCAGTAAACTCCTTGACATTGGTCTTGGCAATGATTTTTGGATTTGACAACAAAAGCAAAGATAACAAAAGCAAAAATCATCAAGGGGAACTAAACTAAACTAAAAAGTTTCTGTATAGCAAAGGAAACCATCAACAAAATGAAAAAGTGATATAAGGAAAAGGCAAATTATGGAGGAGAAAATATTTACAAACAACACATCCAATAAGGGACAAATAACCAAAATATACAAGGAGCTCATATAACTCAATAATAAAAAATAAAAAACAAATTGGGGCACCTGGGTGGCTCAGTCAGTTGAGTGTCTGACTCTTGATTTTGGATCAGGTCATGATCCCAGGGTCATGGGATCGAGGCCAGAGTCGGGGATTCATTTTACATTATACTTCTCTTTGAAAAGCACGAAGTTGCATTAACGGAAATGATCTTTTTCACATTATTATCTTTGTGATCTAGTTAAGGATTGATGGTATTCACTCATCCAGCAGAGGTAAAATATGAGTCTCACCGACTCAGTGTGGTTTCTCAAGCTCAAAATGTAGCAATGTCAGTGTGATGGCAAGAGACTCCAGTAAAAAGTGAAAATGCAGATGTTTTGCAAACTTTCATCTGGAACTTTTATCACTGGAACAATAATTTCCAAATTTGAGTTTAGATAAAGGTTTTTTATCAGAAAATAATGTTTTCCTCTGAACATATAGGTGGCAATTTTGCATTAATATTATAATTCTAAATTAGCAATATATCATATAAATGATAGGGCCAGTATCACACACAGCATATTTCCTCTTTGTTTAGGATAATATTACTAATATTTTGCAGTGTATCTTCTCATTCTTTGTGTCTCTATTTCTACTACTCTATTCCCTAAGCACACTAAAATGGGCAGTAGGAATAGTTGGTAGATAATAGAGAAGAATGATACTTATGCACACACAAACACAGTACAATGGGGTTAATTTATTTCGTGAATAATCCATGCATTATATATTGACGACTACCCAAAATACTTCTTAGAAATTTAGAAAACATAATCTCAAGGTTTTTTATTTATTTCTTTATTATTATCACTATTATTAGTAGTATTAGTATTAGTATTTTGTATTTTAGAGAGAAAGAGGGCATGCAAGCAGGGGAGAGAAGCAGAGGGAGAGAGAGAGAAAATCTTAAGCAGGCTCCATGCTCCGTGCAGAGCCTGACACAGGGCTTTATCCCATGACACTGGGATCATGACCTGAGCCAAAATCAAGAGTTGGCTGCTCAACTGACTGAGCCACCCAGGTGCCCTTCTGCTGATTTCTGATAGTGCATAAGTCATGTATGCGTAAGTCATGTATGCTACTGAGACAGCAGACAGAACCAACATAGTAAAATAAAATAAAATAAAATAAAATAAAATAAAATAAAATAAATTTCATGATTTGATATGAATCTGAAGTATAGAATATAGCATGGCTCCCTAATGATTAACTTCATTAGATTAACTTCATCTAGGTAGGTCAGTTCCAGACCTAGCTTTATATAAAAATTATGTTTCCAAGCTCAGCCTATGTTTGTGATTTCTTACCCACCAAAAAATTACCAGGAATGATTCATAACTAGATTGAATAAATGGATTCAAGATGGAAATACACTCATTTCCATGAAAGTGATGATGGCAGATGATTCATTTTCTTACTAGTTCCTAAGTGTATAATTGGCCTTGTTAATAAAAATGAAATACGATAAACCCATTGCTGTATACTCTATAGGATTATGCTGATTATTTTTCTATATGGGTATGCAATGCTAACCATAACCAGGACGTAGGTAACATCAGACATGAATAGGTTTCCTGAGACAAAAACAGATCAGCCATCAGAAAAAAAAAATGGATTATGATTTTTACTATTGTGTAGTAAAGAATATCGGACATAATATGACAAAAATAAGAAACTGCCATTGTTTTTATATTTGCAGAGATCTGAATACCCTGATAACTTTGCAAGTGTTGTTTGCAAAAGAAATTGTTACAAATGATGTCGAAAAGAAATTGTTACAAATGATGTCGAAGGGAAATTAACATCGCAGCATTAACAGAAACAGGTTTGAACTACCTTAAACCATTTTCCTTCTCATTTTTGTAGCTTCCAAGTTATTGGAAAATTTTTTAAAGAAAATTCAACACCTCACATTTATAAATATAATTTCTTATTTTAAAAAACCAACGGATCCTTTGGCAGGCAAGATAATCTTCAAGCAAAAACCAGTATTTTAAAATGTGTTCTCAGGAAACCTAAAAGGCTTATTTTTGGCAATACTAGTCAACATGCCGTCACTTACCTCCTCCAAGATGCAATTACAGTCAGCACTAAATAATTTTGAGCTTCCGGCAAGAGGCTATATTCAAAAAGGTTTCCACAGACCTATAAGCAAATTCACTTCTAAAAGAACTAGCAGAGCAAAACCTCACAAGCTATTTTCTGGCAGTTAGATCATGGTGGAAAAGTTTGGATATTGGCTGGTTTTTATTATTGAATATTACCTTCAAGAAGCAAAACATTAAGATTAATTTTCCTTTTATAAATTGCCAAGAATTTCTTTGTCACCAATTTTAAATTTTCTGAGAAGTGAGAGCAAATTTAAAAGCCACCTGCAGTTTGTTGTAGCTTTTACTATTACTGTCTTACCCTTACTATGTGGACTTAAATTGCATATCATTTCCTTTACTCCCAGATGCTTAAAAAATATGCGTGTATCCCCTAACATCTCAAAAAAAAAAAGACGTTATGAGATGACTAATATTATTTCCATAGTACATTTGTGGAAACTAAGACAAAGACATAAAAAGGGATTCATCACATGTCTTAGCAACTTTTCGTGGTGTAAGTGACAATTCAACCCTTGTTTTCTGCTAAATCCCCAAACACAATCGTCATTGTCACATTAGAAGTAAAATGTCCTAGAGAGAAATTGTTTCAACAAAGGCAAGTGATATTAGAATGTATGGCTATAGTCTGTGTTCTAAGGGCCATTGCTAAGATCTCTTTTCTGAGTCATGGGCATATCAAACGATGAAAAAGCGACTTTACTGCATTTCATGAGTGGAATATAATTAATAGGCAGTTTAAACATGAAAGTTTTAAAGATGTCTTGATTCATGCTGTATAGAAGAAAAATTCAGGATCTGTGAATCAGATACCCTGTAGACATAAATCCTGATGTTCTAACATTATTCTCTCAGTAAAATGATTTTACCACCCAAGTGACTAAAAGTATGTTTTTCCATTGCTTGTGTAGTCATTCTAAGCCCACCTCATTAAGTCACTGCCCAGGAAAGTACCTTAACAATACTAAAAAATATGAAGGGCTATATTCAGTCAGATTCTTATCTATTTCCAATGTGGAAAATATTCTATGATTGGCCTGATGGGAGACCAGAGAAAGGCTTGTATTTTTATTCACTGTTAAATGATCCATCTAAATAATTAGGCATATTTCATTGGTGCATCATCATATATATTATATAATATCAGCTCTTTCCCCTAAACACAACGTTTATATAAATTGAAAAACACTATCCACTGATGGGTACCACAGAAAAAATTTTTAACTTTAACTTTATTTATGTTTATTCTTTTATAATTCTTCATGCTTTACATTAAGAGGATCAATTGATTTATTTAAAAATATTTATTATCAGCCATTGCTATATGTCATTCTCTGTAGCAATTCAGAGTTGATTCCTCAAGAAACTCATGTGCAAATAATGAACTTACTATAAGCTAGTCATATCTCAACACTACAACTCAAAGTTAGATGTTCTGCTTAAAATTATTAATAAGTAATGCTATAAGCCTGTCACTAATGAAAATAGTCATAATAAACTCAAATTTTGTGTGTTTTCATTTGCTTCATAATTTAGAAATTTTCTATTTTGGGTCTTCTTTAGTTGGAACATAGCAATACAATGATATAGAGACTAAAAAGACAATAGAAGAGATCAGTGAAACGAAAAGCTGGTTATTTGAAAAGTGAACAAGATTGACAAATTTTTAGCTAGACTCACCAAGAAAAAAAAGAGATGAGACTCAAATAGTAAAATCGGAAATGAAAGAGATGTTGCAGGTAATACCACAGAAATACAAAGGATCCAAAGAGACTACTATGAATAATTATAAGCTACAAATTGGACAACTGAGGAGTAATGGGAAAATCCCTAGGAACATGCAACCTATCAAGACTGAGTCATGATGAAGCAGAAAATATGAACAGACCAATTTTTAGTATACTAAATTTAGTAAGGAGATTGAATCAGTAATCAAAAACCTTCCAACAAATAACAGGATGAGACAGCTTCACTGATGAATTCCACCAAGAATTCAAAGAAGAATTAATGCCAATCCTTCTTAAACTCTTCCAAAATATAGAAGTGAAGGGAAATCTTCCAAACTTTTTTCACAAGGCCAACATTACTCTGATACTGCAACCAGACAAGGATGCCATGGGAAAAGAAAATTACAGGCCATGAACATAAATGTGAAATTCTTTAAAAAAAAAAAAAATACTGGCAACCAGGGGCATCTGGGTGACTCAGTTGGTTACGTGTCTGACTTTGGCTCAGGTCATGATCTCCTGGATCGTGGGTTCGAGCCCCACGTGGGGATCTGTGCTGACCGCTCAGAGCCTGGAGCCTGCTTTGGATTCTGTGTCTCCCTCTCTCTCTGCCCCTACCCTCTCCCACTCTGCCTCTCTAGCAAAAATAAATAAACATTAAAAAAAAATTTTTAAATGCTGACAACCAAATTCAACAATACATTGAAAAGATTGTACACCAAGATCAAATAGAATTTAAATATATATGTATATGTGTGTGTGTGTATATATATGTTTATATAATAAACTCATAGATAACAGAGTGTGGTGGTTGCTATAGGTGAGGGGTGAGGGGTGGTAGAAATGGGTGGGACTGTTTTGGGTTTTTTTAGTTTAAATAAATTGAATAAAAATAATTTGAGTAGTGCCTGGGTGGCTCAGGTCATGACGTCAGGGTTTGTGGGTTTGAATAACGCTCCGCGCCCCCCCCCCCCCCGGCCTGCCCCCTTTATGGGGCTTTGCCTGACAATGCAGAGCCTGCCTCTGGTTCTCTACCTCTCTTTCTGCCCCTCCCCCACTCATTCTCTCCCTCTCTCTCTCTCTCAAAAATAAAAAAAATTAAACAAAATATAATTTGAATATTAAAGTCATTTTGTCTGATTCTACCTTCTGTTCCTTGGCATCTTACTCAGGTATTCTTATTACCATATAAATGCTTAGTTACTTAATAAATTGCTTGATGAGGAGGAACACTTTTCTATATCTACAATCCTACCTATATTTTGTATCCTCTGAATTTTTTTTAAAGTTTATTTATTCATTCTGCAAGAGAGAGAATGGTGGAGGGGCAGAGATAGAGGGAGAGAGAATCCCAAGGATCTGTCAGTATAGAGCCTGACATGGGGCTTGATCCCATGAACTGTGAGATCATGACCTGAGCAGAAATCAAGAATTGGTCCCTTAACCAACGAGCCACCCAGGTGTGCCTAGCCTCTGAAAATTTTTAAAAATAATTTATTGTGGTAAAATTCACATAACATAAAATTAATTATTTTACATGAACAATTCAGTGGCATTGAGTACACCTACAATGTTGTGGAACACCTTGTTTCTAGCTTCAAAGTATTTCCATTCTCTAGAGGAAAGTTCCATACACATCAGACAGTTCTATCCCATTTCCTCCCTTCTCCCAGTCACTGACCACCGCCAATCTGCATTCTGTCTCTATGTTTTTGTTTATTCTAGACATCTCATATAAATTGAACAGTTCATTCTAGACATCTCATACAAATTGAACCGTATTTTCCATGACCATTTGTGTTTGGCTTCTCTCGGACACCATAAGGGTTTTGAGGTTCATTCATGTTGTAGTATGTATCCGCAGTTCATTTCTTATGGCTAAATAATATTCTGTTGTATGTATATAACACGGTTTATGTATTCATTCATCCTTGATGAACACTTATGGCTGTATCCACCTTTTAGCTATTGTGAATAGTGCTGCTATGAACATGCACACACATGCCTTTGTTTCAGTACCCGTTTTCAATTTTTGGAAGGTAAAGAACTGCCTACCCCAACATCTCCCTGGGGGCTGAGACCACCCTTGTCTGCCCTTCTTCTTGCCTTAAAAATTCCCTTTCTATATCATTGTCCCAGCCAGCGGGCATCCTGGAGTTGGGGAAGGAGTCTTAGACCATAGAATTTGGAAGGCACTGAGAAATCATCTAGTCTTGGTTCCTGGTGTGACAGAGCAGGAGACAGAGGCCCAAAGAGAAGAAGAGACTTACCCTTCATCCAGCAAGTTGGGCCAAAACTGGAAATGTAGCCCTTCCCGCAGCATGACTCACTGCCTTTCCCAGACACAAGGGACCCCATGAAACAGGCTCAAGGTTTAAGGGTGCATATGGCTCCCTGACCAGCAATCACTTTGGGGGGTCACTAGGTGGGAGGAGTGCTCCTGCCTGACTTCATGCCTTAGTATAACCAAGAGCCTGCCCATATACTTTGGCCCCAAATTCAAGGATGTATGGCCCTCACTGGCCCCTGATCCTCTCCCTGTCCTGGGAGCTTGGAGAAGGGACTGGTCTTAAAGGCTGAAGGGATATCACCTCTTTCTGCTACTCCCCCCACACCCTCCCCAGAGGGCCTGGGGGCTGCCTAATTGCCTCTGCAGTCCTCTGAGGTCCACTATTGACACTTCTGCAATGCAGAAAAACACCAAATAAAGCCATATGTATTTGCAACCCCCCCCCCAAAAAAAAACCAAAAACAAAATGTAGGAATAGGATTGCAAGGTAACATGGTAATTTTGTATAACTCTGAAAGAATCAACAAGTTGCCTTCCAAAATGGCTGCACAGTTTCGTATTCCACCGGCAATGTAGGAGAATTCTAATTTCTCCACATCCTTGCCAACCCTTGTTTTTTTTAAATTATAGTATACCCTAAATGTTGCACTCTTTAAAATACAGTAATTGAAGTTCTAATTGCTTTTAAAGCAAAGACAACAACGACAAAACAAAACCTCAAACCACATTTCCTGTGTGAATCCCCTCAAATCTACTTCTCCAGGATTTCAGAATTCTCATTTAGATGATGAGCACACATGGATAGGTAAATATTCATTCGAATACTTCTTTTTCCTCTTTTAATGTGGTTAGCAGAGTGCTGTACATAATTTAAAAGAAATGGAAAAGCCTTGAAATAACTAAACCGTTTATGTACCCTGGTAGGATGTTTTTTTTGACAAAGATCAAGGACGTTTAATTAACAATTCGTTGACTGAATCAAAGTTAAATGCACTCTCTCGGTTAAAGCAAGGGTGTAACACTTAACGAGTCAGAGCCTACACTTACGGAAACTAAATTGCACACAGTGATAGTAACAATCCCTTCACAGTAAACTCGCTCAACGGGCTGTGTCTGTCCAAAATGGAAAGCTAGAGAGAACATTGAAAGAGGAGAGAATTAGCCAATATGGCCCAGCTGATAAAGAACTGTGTCAGTCCCCCAAGGGCTGAACGTGTCAGTGAACATAAAGCTTTCATATTTCAATGACTTAACACAGGCAAATCAATCAAACACACACACACACACACACACACACACAAATTGTAAACATTCTCTGAATAAACTCAGGCACAAGTTACTTTTTCAACTAAACCCTCCTCTTTTGATACCTTCAGAATCCTACTATTGAGTTTCAATCACCTGTGTCTATAAGCTAAACGGCAACGGTACCCTATTAATTACAAAGGTGTTCTATCTTGATCACAGTCCAAATACATGATTCTATTTCTTTCTTTTTTAAATGTTTATTTCTGAGAGACGGAGAGAGAGAGTGCACATGCGCATGCGTGCACACAAGCAGGGGAGGGGCAGAGAGAGACAGAATCCAAAGCAGGTTCCAGGCTCAGAGCTGTCAGCACACAGCCCCATGCAGGGCTGGAACCCAGAACCTTGAGATCATGACTTGAGCTGAAGTCGGACGCCTAACCAACTGAGCCACCCAGGTGCCCCACAAATACATGATTTTAGAGGCACTGCTCGTAGATTAAGACCTATTTAAAAGAACTGGAAGTAAGGAGACATTAATATACTCAATAAAACATAATGCACTCCTGTGCTGGTCACTTGGATGCACATATATCTCATTTTTATTTTCACAAGTACCTTATGAGTTAGGCTATGCCATTATTCCAATTTTACAGTTGAAGGAAACAAATCTCAGTAAGGTTAAATCACTTCTACAGAGTCACACATCTCATAAGAGATATACCAGATTTCAAATCCAATCTGCCTCCAACATCTACAGTGATACAATCTGAGCAATGTAAGAAATTATATCTCACCATGACCACCATTCTATATTTTATTTTTAAAACCAAGGTAATTCTATCGCCTTTTCCTGATTATAGAAAAGCAATAAAGTATAAAGAAAAAAGGCAATAACCTATAATGCCATCACACAAAGATAGCACTTCAGTATGTAGTCTCATTATTTTTCTAAGGACGCAAACTCATAAGTATATTAAAAAGAGGGAGAAAGAGACAGAGAGAGAGAGATGGCCCGGCACATACTAAGTATCTGATATTACTAGCACTTTTTCTGATGATAACCATTATTATGGCTGCATGTAGCTGTACTTCATCTATTTTTATTGCCATAAAATATTCTACTGTATAGATATACGAAAATTTATCGTTTATGCCTTAGATGGACATTTAGGTTGTTTCCAATTTGAGGCGATTGCAAATAATACTACCGTAAGCATTGCTTTACACGTTATGTTGCTTTGCACACAGGTACTGGTGCTCCAGAGGAAAAAAAAAAGACCCAATTTACGGCATTCAACAAGATTCTAATGTAACTACGATCACTGTGACCATTTTCAAGCAACCACTGTTCTAAGAGTCAGATTACAAAGTTTCTGAAAATTTAACAACTGGCTTTCTGAGCCAGACTAGCTGATTTGAACTTTTCACTCACTTCCCTGTATACATGGAACTGCTAGATTATAAACTACGTACATGATCGACCGTGGTGAATAATGCCAAATAGTTTATCAAAGTAATAGCACTAATGTACACCCTTACAGCAGTACATGGGAGTCCCCATTGTGTGTCAGACGTCAGACTGTAAATTTGAGTCATTCTAGACGTACATGGTAATATGTCTTTGTGGTCTTATTTTCCATTTCCCTGATTACCAATGCGCTGCCTCACTTTTTCATGGATTTATGACATTTCAATATTCTCATGGCTCTTCAACTCATTTGCTTATTTTCTGCTTACCTTTTTTTTTTTTAACTTATTTTAGATCTTAAGTATTTTGGATATAGCCATGTTTTATGTGTTGAAAATTTCCTTACCAAGACCATAGCTTGCCTTTTCACTCTCTTCATGGAGTCTTTTGATGAACAAACTTGAATGTACTCAAGTTAATTCATCTTAATGTCTTGATTAGAGCTTTTGGTTTGTTTGAGACATATTTTACTTATCTAAGGTCATAAAGATATTCTTCGTGATTGTCCTCCACAGATTCTTTATTGTTTTGCTTTTCACATTTTGATTTATTTTCTACATAAAAGAGAGTTTTGTGTGTGACATGAAGTAGGAGCCAATTTTCATTTTTATTTTTATGGATACAAAAATGCCCCAGCATGATTTATTGAAAAATATTTTCCTTTCCCAGCTCTGGAGTAGCACTCTCTTTATAAATTAAGACTCTACATATGCTTGGGTCTTTTTCTGGGATTTCTATTTTATTCTGCTGCTCTATTTGTCTATCTTTACATGAATATCACACTATCTTATTTAGAGCAGAATTATAAAAAGTCTGGTTGGAACAAGCCCACTCAGTTTGTTCTTCTCCAGGAATATTATGGCTACTTAAAAAAATTTTTTTTTAACAGATTTATTGAGGTATAATTGAGTTACAGTGAACTGCTCATATTTAAAGTATCAACCTGATCATTTCAGCATACGTATACACCCATAGAAACATAATCAGAGTCAGGGTAATGACTATATCCATAATAAAAAAAAGTTTTCTTGTGTCCATTTGTTGATGAGATTTTGTTCATGTGTTTGTATTGAGTGTTTGCCTATTATAAGTAAAGTTTCTGTAAACATTCAAGTGTGAGTTTTTATGTGGATGTATATACTGAGTAGTGAAATGGCTGGGTAATATAGTAGCAATATATTCAACTCTGCAAAAAAGCCATCAAACTTGTTTCAGAGTGGTTGTACCATTTATCACATTCCTAAAACCAATGGGAAGTTGCCGCTGTGCCACACCCTCAGCAACATTGTGTACTGCCAATCTTTTTGACATTCATATTGGTTTGTTGTGGTATCTCATTGTGGTTTCAGCTTGCATTTTCTAAACCATTAATGTGGAGTATCTTTTTATTGGCTCATCTGCCGTCCATAGAGCTACTTTGGCAAGTGTTCAAATGTTTCACCCATTTTTTTCAATTGGATTGCTTGTTTTCTTACTGAGTTTTGAGAATTTTTTATATATATTTTTCATTCAAATCCTTCATCAGGTATGTGATTTACAAATATTTTCTCTTGCACTGCAGCTTGTCTTCATTCTCTTAACAGGATTTTTTGAAGAACAGAGGTTCTTAATTTTCTGAGTCTATGTTTCTCTATGTTTCTTCTATGTTTTATAATTTTAGGTTTTACATGGATATCCGTGGTTCATTTTTACTTAATTTTTGTATACAGTGCAAAGTATGGATAGATGTTTATTTTTTTGCAAGGAGATTGTCCTTTCCCCACCAATGGCCTTTGCACCTTCGTAAAATAACCCAGTTGATGTTTTATGTGTAGATCTATTTCTGGTATTCTCCATTTGTCCCAATTGATCTCTTTATCTATCTTGATATCAATGCCATACTTTCTTGATTACTATAGTTTTATAATAAGGCTTGGAGTCAGAGAGGCTTAATTCTCCAACTTTTAAAATCAAAATTGTTTTAACTATTCTAGGTCCTTTGCACTTCCATGTTAATTTTAGAATCAGCATATTAATTCATGTCAAAAAATCTTACTTGGATTTTGATTATGATTGAATCAAATCTATAGATCAATTTGGGGAGAATTAATTGCTTAACAAAATTGAATTTTATGATCAATGATCATGTTATATCTTTCTATTTATTTAAGTCCTTCTTTAAATATCTGTAGAATCTGTAGTGATGTCACCTCTGTCATTCTTGATATTAGTCACTTGTGTTTTCTTTGTTCCTCCTGATCAGTTAGGCTAAAGGTTTGTTAGTTTTATCAATATTCTCAAAAAATCACCTTTTGACAATTTTCTTTACTGTTTTTCTGTTTGATGATCATTTATTTTCACTCTGGTCTTTATTATGTCATTTCTTTGGCTTATGCTGTATTTTGTGTTATATATTATTTGCCTTTTTAAACTGGTTTCTCGAGTAGTTAAATTGGCTTTTAATGTAGGCTTTATGTGCTATAAATTTCCCTTTAATTACTGTATACCATGAGTTTTTGTGTTTAGTATCAACTATTTACTAATTTTACTTTTTTCCCCCTTTGATCTATAGGTTATTTGTAAAGATATTATTTAGTTTCCAAAATTTATGAATTATACAGATACATTTCTTTGACTGACTTCTAATTTTATTCCACTTTTATTATATAACAATTTTTGTATGCTATTCTTGTATACTTTAAGTCATTTTCAATTTAGTGACATTTTTTAGAAAGCCCAGAATATGGTCTATCTTGGTAAATATTCCATTAAAAAAGTATAGATAGCATGTATTATGCTATTGCTGTGTGGAGTGTTTTTTTTTTTTTTTAATTTTTTTTTTCAACGTTTTTTTATTTATTTTTGGGACAGAGAGAGA
The DNA here is from genome assembly GCF_028018385.1 of Neofelis nebulosa. Taxonomy (NCBI): domain Eukaryota; kingdom Metazoa; phylum Chordata; class Mammalia; order Carnivora; family Felidae; genus Neofelis; species Neofelis nebulosa. The sequence continues at coordinate 33,537,783 of NC_080790.1, read as the reverse complement.
CAGAGCATGAACGGGGGAGGGGCAGAGAGAGAGGGAGACACAGAATCGGAAACAGGCTCCAGGCTCCGAGCCATCAGCCCAGAGCCTGACGCGGGGCTCGAACTCACGGACCGTGAGATCGTGACCTGGCTGAAGTCGGACGCTTAACCCACTGCGCCACCCAGGCGCCCCTACTGTGTGGAGTGTTCTTTACATGATCATTCCTTATCTCTTCATCCAAAGGGAACAGCTTTGGTTCCCTTTCATTTATTCTTTCATTTATTCTTTTCTACTATTTATTTTGTAGTTAACAATACACTGAACTGTGATTCTTGATGTTTTCAGTTAACAATAAAAACATTTTCCAACATTAATGTTTATGCATTTTAATACCATTTCAGGATGGATACTATTCATTAGGTGCATGAGCTATGTTTAATTTAGTTATTTGTTGGCCTTAAATACCTCCTAGAATAAGACATCACAAAAAATTAATAAATAAATA